>NC_139030.1:16618456-17004506 GCF_964662115.1 Mustela nivalis | reverse complement strand
GAAGTAGTGGAACCCAGATACCAATGAAACAAGGGAAATCTAAGGTTGTCTACAAGAGGTGTCTGCTATAGTTTCTTAATTTGGCATGCTTCTCAAGTCATGTGTCCTTGGGCATGAGACAAATTAGAAATTAATTTATTACTAGATCATGTGCAATCTGTTTGTTTCTTCCCTCTCTTCTTCCCTCCTTCCTTTTTTTGTGTAACAAAAAATGTCTCTCTCTCTCTCTCTCTCTCTCTCTCACACACACACACACACACACATACTCCAAATCGTACCAAATGGTTCTATGAAAAAGAACTATTCTCAGCTGAGCTTTACTCCCAAAAGAAACCACTTTTTAAACATTTTAAAACAAAAATGACTTGAATGATTTTTTAAATGACATATTGTTACTGTTTAAAAGTCAAACAAAATAGAAAGTATAACAAAGTTAAAACATTATCTAAAATCCTGCCACTGACAAATAATCATCATTAACATCAGAAGCATAGATTTTTAAACAGCATTGTAAGTATGAAGGTAGAGATAGGTATATAGTTGGAGAAGTGATAGGTATAGACATTATTTAATGAGATAAAGCTCCTCATTTTTTTTTTTTGCTCCTCATTTTTTTAATCAAATTAGTTACATTTTTTCTTCTAGAAGAAAAAGAAATCCAATAGAAAGAGTAATTGTATAAATACTCAGATGAGTATTTTTTAATGAAAAGAGATACTTTTTTAAAATTAAAAAAAATTTTTTTATAAACATATAATGTATAATTAGCCCCAGGGGTACAGGTCTGTGAATCGCCAAGTTTACAGACTTCACAGCATTCACCATAGCACACACCCTCCTCAGTGTCCATAACCCCACCACCCTCTCCCTACACCCCTCCCCTGGCAACCGTCAGTTGTTTTGTGACATTGAGAGTCTCTTACGCTTTGTCTCCCTCCTGATCCCATTTTGTTTCATTTATTCTTTTCCTACCCCCAGACCTCCCACGATGCATCTCCACTTCCTCATTTCAGGGAGATCATATGATAGTTGTATTTCTCTGCTTGACTTATTTTGCTAAGCATGATACCATCTAGTTCCATCCACGTCATCGCAAATGGCAAGATTTCATTTCTTTTGACGGCTTCATAGTGTTCCATTGCATATATATACACCACATCTTCTTTATCCATTCATCTGTTGATGAACATCTAGGTTCTTCCCATAGTTGGGCTATTGTGGACATTGCTGCTATAAACATTCGGGTGCACGTGCCCCTTCAGATCACTATGTTTGAAGAAATAAATTTATTTTAAATATTATAAAATCTCTGTGTAAAAACAAAAGAATTGTGAAACAAGAATTTTCAGTGATTATATTTTTTTAAACTCCATGTTTAAATTTCATACTACACCAATTAACTCTCTGTGAGAGATAAGGAAATTAGCACTCATTTTTTTTTCACTTTTTTTCTTTCCTTCTTGGCATTCACTGTTATTATATTTTATAATTTGAAAGTTGATAACCATTTTAGCCTATACATTATAGTCAGTATAGAATTATAGTCTATAACCATAATTCCACATTTATGTAATCTTACTTTTTTTTTTAACGATTTTATTTATTTATTTGACAGACAGAGATCACAAGTAGGCAGAGAGGCAGGTGGAGAGAGAGGAGGAAGCAGGCTCTTTGCTGAGCAGAGAGACTGATGCGGGGCTCGATCCCAGGACCCTGAGATCATCACCTGAGCCGAAGGTAGAGGCTTTAACCCAATGAGCCACCCAGGTGCCCCTGTAATCTTAATGTTATATTTAATGGAATTCAATGTTCATAGCGGTCATTTTGCAATGCTTTCTCTACTCCTGGTTCTTTATTTTTACTTATCCAACAGTTGGATGGATTTTGGTATTAAAATGGCTTCTAGGAGTTAAATTTCTTGAGTTTTTGCATGCTTACAAACATTGCTATGTTGCCTTCGTGCTTAAAGACAAAAGATGTTGGGTAGGATATTCTTAGATCACTCAACCTTTTCTTCCAGATCTTTATAGACACTGCTCTGCAGACTTCCATATTGACTGTTAAACTAGACTAGGCCCCTTAAATCATCTTTTAATTGACTAGATTTGCTTGTGAAATGTCATTATCTTCTTTTTTTTTAAGATTTCTTTATTTTAGAGAGAAAGGGAGAGAGCACGAGTGCGAGGAGGGACCTAGGGGAGAATCATCAGCTGGACTCCCCTCTGAGCGCAGAGCCAGACACTGCACTCGATTCCAGGGCCCTGAGATCATGACCTGAGCCAAAATCAAGAGTTGGACACTTTACTAACTGAGCCATCCAGGTGCCTGTTGTCGTCTTTTTGACATACAGTATTAATAGTGATTCAATATTTGTATACATAGTGAAATGGTTGCCACAATAAGTCGAGTTACCATCTGCCACCTTACCAAGTTACTGCATTGCAATACTTTACATCCCAGGATTTATTTAAATCTAGAATTCTGTCCTTCTTAATCTCCTTCACCCATTTAACACCCCCCTACTGCCCTCCTGGCAACCGCAAATCTATTCTCTGAATCTATCCATCTGGGTTTTGCTTGTTATGTTTGTTTTATTTTTTAGATTCAAATACATGAAATCATATAGTATTTTTCTTTCTCTATTTCATTTATTACAATACCCACAAGGCTCATCCCTATTCTCACAAATGGTAAGATTTCATTTTTATGGCTCAATAATATTCTGTTATGTGTTTATATTCTGTCGTATGTGTATTGTGTGATATCTGTATATATTCCATATCTTCTTTAGTCATTCATGTCCATACCATCATGTCCATGGATGGACAGTTAGCTTGTTTCCATATCCTGGCTCTTATAAGTAATATTTAAATAAACATAGGGATGCATATCTTTTTTCAGCTGTGTGCTCCTAGACTTTTGCATGTTGAAAGGCATTTGATTCACGACTCAGTCTCCTTGCTAGTAAATGGTATATTCAGATTTTCCATTTCTTTTTATTTTTAAGATTTTATTTTATTTATTTGACAGAGAGAGCACAAGCAGGGGTAGCAGCAGGCAGAGGGAGAGGGAGAAGCAGGCTGAGGGAAAGAGAGAAGCAGGCTGGGGAGCTTGACTTTGGGCTCAATCCTAGGACCCTGGGACCGTGATCTGAACTGAAGGCAGATGCTTAACTCACTGAGCCACCCAGGTGCCCCACAGATTTTCCATTTCTTTTTTATTCAGTCCTGGAAGATTATTAATTTTTAGGGATTTACCCATTTCTCTAGGTTGTGCAATTTGTTTATTATAATTGCACATAGTACTCTTACGGTTCTTTGTATTTTTATGGTATCAGTTGTAATTTCTGCTTTTTCATATCTGATTTTAATTATTGGACCCCTCTTTTCTCCCCCCCCCCTTGGTGAGTCTCACTAACAGGTTGTCAATTTTGTTTATCTTTTCAAGAAACCAGCTCTTAGTGGGTTTTTTTTTTTTTTTGTCTTTCCATTTTCTTTTTAGTCTCTATTTCATTTATCTCTACACTGATCTTTACTATTTTATTTTATACTAACTTTGGGCTCTGTTTGTTCATCTTTTTCTTGTCCCTTCAGGTATAAAGTTAAATTGGTTGATCTTTTTCTTGTTTCTTGGATATCTTGTTTCTTGTTTCTTTATTAGTATGAACTTGCTTCATATTGTTGTCAGAAGAAATGTTGACATAATTTCTATCTTGTTGATTTAATACCACTCATTCTGTGGCCTAACATGTGATCTATGCTGGAGAATATTCCCATGCCCTTGAGAAGAATGTGTATTCTGTTGCTTTTGGGCAGAATGTTCTTTATGCCTATTAAGTGCACCAGGTCTAATGTGTCGTTTAAGGCTGATGTTCCCTTGTTGATTTTCTGTCTGGATGATCTATTCATTGATGTAAGTGGGGTGTTAAAGTCATCTACTATTATTGTATTGCTGTCAATTTCTCCCTTTCTCTGTTAATATTTGCTTTATAGATCTTGGTGCTCCTAGTTGTGCCCATATATATTTACAAATGCTCTGTATCTTCTTGCTGGATTGACCCCTTTATCATTATTAACGCCCTCTTTTTTTTTTTTTTTCAGTCTTTGTTGTGAAGTCTCTCTTGTCTGATAGGTGTATTGCTACTTCAGGTTTCTTCTCATTTCCATTTGCACAGAGCGTCTATTTCCATCCCTACTTTCAGTCTGCTTGTGTCCTTACTTCTAAACAGAACCTCTTGTAGGCAGAATATGGGTGGTTTTTGTTTTTTGTTTTTTGTTGTTGTTGTTGTTGTTGTTTAAACCCACTGAGCTATTCTGGGTCTTTTGATTAGAGAATGTACTCTATTTAAAGTAGTAATGGATAGATATGTACTTATTCCCTTTTTGTTCATTAGTTTTGGCTGTTTTTAAAGTTTATCTTTGTTCCTTTCTTCTCTTTCTCTCTCCCCTCTTGGTGTGCTGGTTTTATTTGGTGTTATCTTTAGATTTCTTTTTCATCTTCTTTTGTGTATTTACTATAAGTTTTTGCTTTGTGGTTACACTGGAGTTCACATATATCACTCTAGGTGCTGTAACAGCCTATTTTTAAGTTGAGAGCAACTTAAATTTGAACATAAACCAAAGATCTATATTTTCAATACACACTTTGTTTTTGATATCACCTTTTACATCTTTTTACTTTTTTTTAACTCATTACTGTAGTTTTAAGTAATTTTTCTACTTTTATCTTTTAGTCCTATTGGTAGCTTTATAAGTGATTAATTTGCCAGCTCTACTACGTATTCACCTTTTCTAGTGAGATTTTTAGTTTTGTATGCTTTCTTGTTATTACTGTCATTTCTTTTCAGTTTAAGGAAGTCCCTTTAATATTTCTTGTAATGCTGGTTTGGTAATGGTGAATTTCTTTAGCTTTTGTTAGCCAGGAAAACTCTTTATCTCTCTGTCAAATCTATATGATAACCTTGCTGGATGGAGTATTTTTGGTTGAAAGTTTTTTTCTTTTAACACTTTGAATGTGTTATGCCATTCTTTTGTGGCTTACAAGGATTCTGTTGAAAATTACACTGACAGTCTTATGGCGTTTCCCTTGTATGTAACAATTTGGGTTTTTCCTTGCTGTGTCTAAGATTCTCTTTTTAGCTTTTGAAATTTTAATTATAATGCTTCTTGGTGTGACTCTCTTTGAGTTCATTTTATGTGGAACTCTCTGGGCTTCCTGCATCTTGATGTCTGTTTCCATTCCCACGTTAGGGAAATTTTGAAGTATTATTTCTTTACATAAGCTAGCTTGCTTGCTTACTTTCTTAGCTTCACATTAGCTTGCTTGCTTTCTTTCTTTCCTTTCTTTTATTACAATTTATTTATTTTAGAGGTGGGGCGGAAGGGCAGAGGGAGAGAATCCTCCAGGAGACTCCTTGGTGAGTGCAGGGTCTGACATGGGGCTCAATCCCAGGACCCTGAGATCACAGCCTGAGCCCAAATCAAGAGCTGGACACTCAACCAACTGAGCCACCCAGGTGCTCCTCTTCATATAAACTTTCTGCCTCTTTCTCTCTCTCTTCACCTTCTAGGACCCCTATAGTGCAAATGTTATTCCACTGGATGTTGTCACAGATGTTCTTTAAGTTACCTTCATTTTTAAAACCTCTCTCTTTTCTTTTTTTGAATTTTTTTAAAATTTATTTTCAGCGTAACAGTATTCATTATTTTTGCACCACACCCAGTGCTCCATGCAGTACGTGCCCTCCTGAATACCCACCACCTTGTCCCCCCAACCTCCTACCCCCTGCCCCTTCACGACTCTCAGGTTGTATTTCAGAGTACATAGTTTCTCATGGTTCACCTCCCTTTCCAATTTTCCTCAACTCCCTTTTCCTCTCCATCTCCCCATGTCCTCCATGTTATTTGTTATGCTCCACAAGTAAGTGAAACCATATAATAATTGACTCTCTCTGCTTGACTTATTTTACTCAACATAATCTCTTCCAGTCCCGTCCATGTTGCTACAAAAGTTGGGTATTCATCCTTTTGGATAGAGGCCTAATACTCCATAGTGTATATGGACCACATCTTCCTTATCCATTTGTCCACTGAAGGGCATCTTGGTTCTTTCCACAGTTTGACTGACGACTGTGGCAATTGCTGCTATAAACATTGGGGTACAGATGACCCTTCTTTTCATGACATCTGTATCTTTGGGGTAAATACCCAGTAGTGCAATTGCAGGGTCATAGGGAAGTTCTATTTTTAATTTCTTGAGGAATGTCCACACTGTTTTCCAAAGTGGCTGCACCATCTTGCATTCCCACCAACAGTGTAGGAGGGTTCCCCTTTCTCCACATCCTCTCCAACACATGTTGTTTCCTGTCTTGCTAATTTTTGCCATTCTAACTGGTGTAAGGTGGTATCTCAATGTGGTTTTAATTTGAATCTGCCTGATGGGTAGTGATGATGAACATTTTTTCATGTGTCTGATAGCCATTTGTATGTCTTCATTGGAGAAGTGTCTGTTCATGTCTTCTGCCCATTTTTTGACATGATTATCTGTTTTGTGTATGTTGAGTTTGAAAGTTCTTTATAGATCCTGGATATCAACCTTTTGTCTGTATTGTCATTTGCAAATATCTTCTCCCATTCCGTGGATTGCCTCTTTGTTTTGTCGACTGTTTCCTTTGCTGTGCAGAAGCTTTTGATCTTAATGAAGTCCCAAAAGTTCATTTTTGCTTTTGTTTCCTTTGCCTTTGGAGACATATCTTGAAAGAAGTTGCTGTGGCTGATATCGAAGAGGTTACTGCCTATATTCTCCTCTAGGATTCTGATAGATTCCTGTATCATGTTTAGGTCTTTTATCCATTTTGAGTTTATCGTTGTGTATGGTGTAAGAGAATCGTCGAGTTTCATTTTTCTACATATAGTTGTCCAGTTTTCCCAGCACCATTTATTGAAGAGACTGTCTTTTTTCCTGTTTTGTTGAAGATTATTTGACCATAGAGTTGAGGGTCCATATCTGGGCTCTCTACTCTGTTCCACTGGTCTATGTGTCTGTTTTTATGCCAGTACCATGCTGTCTTGATGATCACAGCTTTGTAGTAAAGCTTGAAATCAGGTAACATGATGCTGCCAGTTTTGTTTTTGTTTTTCAACATTTCCTTATCAATTTGGGGTCTCTTCTGATTCCATACAAATTTTAGGATTATTTGTTCCAGCTTTTTGAAAAATACCAGTGGAATTTTGATTGGAATGGCATTAAAAGTATAGATTGCTCCAGGCAGTTAAGACATTTTAACAATGTTTATTCTTCTAATCCAAGAGCATAGAATGGTCTTCCATCTTTTTGTGTCTTCTTCAATTTCTTTCATGAGTGTTCTGTAGTTCCTTGAGTACAGATCCTTTACCTCTTTGGTTAGGTTTATTCCCAGGTATCTTATGGTTCTTGTTGGTATAGTAAATGGAATCAACTCATACAGCAATTCAGTAACATGGCAGGATAAAAAGTCAATGCAAAGAAATCAGTGGCTTTCTTATACACTAACAATGAAAATACAGAAAGGAAAACTTCTCTCTCTCTTTTTTTTTTTTTTTTTTTTTTCTTTTTGCTGCTCTGTCTGGGTGAGTTCCATTACTTTCCCTTTCAGGTCACAGATCTGTACTTCTACTTCATCTAGTCTGTCATTGAACCCCTCTAGTGTATTTTTCAATTTCATTGTTGTATTCTTTTTTTCTGTGATTTCTATTTGGTACTTCTTTATGCTTTCTATCTCCTGGTTGAAGTTCTCCCTGTTTTTTTCTCTTTTTAAAGTTGGTGAGCATCTTTATGGCCATTAATTTGAATTATTTGTCAGGTAGATTACTTACTTTTGTATCATTAAGGTATATTTTCTGAGGTTTTTGTCTTGTTCTTCCATTTGGAACATAGTTCTGTTTTTTTCATTTTGCTTGGGTCTCTTTCTTTCTATGTATTAGGCAAAACAGGTACCTCTTTCAGTCTTAAAGAAATGGCCTCATGTGGGTGATGTTCCTTCTTGTTCAACCTTTCCCTAGCTCTTGGTTGTGTCTCAAACCTTTGTGATTGTCTAAACCACCGGATTTACTCTTGATTATGTTCTCATTGTTGAGGGTGTGCCAAGATCTGTCAGTGGTCCAGGGGGAGGAATCTCATTGAGCATCTAGCTTGAGGCTGATTGAAAGACAGACCCTCAGGCAAATGCTTTTAAAGTTGCAAATATATACAGTACTGTGGGTTGGCATTCATGATCCCTGTTGGCCTCTATGCTAAGGGATTTAGAGGTATTGCCTGAGGAACAGTTAAAAACATCAGGGATCCAGGGGCACCTGGGTGGCTCAGTGGGTTAAGCCTCTGCCTTTGGCTCAAATCATGATCTCAGAGTCCTGGGATCGAGCCCACATTGGGCTCTCTGTCTGCCAGGGAGCCTGCTTCCCCCCCCTCCCCCCGCCGCCGCCTGCCTCTCTGCCTGCTTGTGATCTCTGTCTGTCAAATAAACAAATTTAAAAAAAAAATCTTAAAAAAAATTGTGTCTAGATGAGTATAGGAGTTCCTTTCTGAAAAGTCGGGTCAAGCACTCATGAGGTCAAGGCGGTGTGCGAGGATGATGTCTTTTTGCTTATTTACCCTGTGTGCCTCCTTAGCCTCTGGATATGTGGGAAACCTGAAGCCTATTCCTCAGACTGAAGTTCCAGGCTAAGTAAATAGGAGTTTTTCCACAGAAAGACTGAAGTGGTGTTTCAGTCTTCTCTTAGTGTAGTGCCATGGGGGCGGTGGCCTGCCACCAGCTGTCTTTCCAGTTGTTACAGTCTCTTGGAGCTCTGAAACTCCAGACCTCTTGCCTACCACAGCTGTACCATGAAGGGGTGTTGTGTGGATTTACATGCCCTCTTGCTTTAGCAAGGCAATAGACGGTGAAGTGGACTGTGCATCTCATTGACTTTAGAAAGACAGCAGGAAATGTCTTGTCTCTGGGCACCTGTGAGCTTCAACAAGGCAGCAGCCCAGATCCCTGTCTGTGTGTGCACACTCACTTTAGGCTGCAAATGGCAGCCCCAACCAGGGGACAGAGGAGGTTGCAGTTGCCTACACCCACAGATTTTAGCTAAGGAACAGGAGAACTCCAGGACGATTTACACTCACCCACTCAAGCCAGGGAGAGGGGGAGCACTGCAATCACCCATCCTCTCCAGTCTCTGCAAGTGCTGCTGCCATAAGGTGGTGGGAGGATGCCAGCTGAGCTCACCCATGTGTGCTAGCAGGCTATGTAAAGACTACAACAGTGGTGTCTGCCAGGCTGGTTTTCTCCAGGGAGCATCTCAACTCCCCCACCCCTCCAGTGGGGACCCCTAGATCAGTAAATGCATCTTCCTCACATATATATCTAGGTAGTTTTTAAACTGCTCCCCCATCCCTGGGTCTCAGGGCAAGTAGGACTACATGTAAACCCTTTTGGAGGGAAATCTCAGTTTCCTGTATAGCTCTTTGGGACTCCTGGATATAAGCCTCATTGGCTTTCCACACCAGATGTTGTGAAAGACTTATTCTTATGATGTAGATCACAGGAGGCTGGATGTTCCATGTGGAGAATGAACCCCTTGCTCCTCTTGGGGACATGGCTCTCTGGTGAGATCCTTTCATATTGTGTGTCACTGCACTGAGGGTGGTTGTTTGTTTGTTTTGCAAGACCATGTCTATGTCCCTTACTTGTCTTGTTATGGACCTTTTCTCCTTTGTTATAGAGAGCAGTTCATCTATTTTCATATCTTTTTCAGAGGGAAAGGATCCATAGGTAGCTGTAGATTAGGTATGTCAATTAGGAGGAGGTGGTTTAGGATCTTCATATGCTACCATCTTGGATTCTCCTCTTTTCCCTCTTTCATCCTCCACCTCTCCTCCTCCTCTCCCCTTTCTCTTCCTCCCTTTCCTTGGGTCCTTAATATATTTATTTGATTTATTTTGTATTTTAGAATATCAAGCTGTTGGCTTTAAAAGTGAGGACTATTGGTAATTATTATTCCCTCAAAATTCAATGCCTTTTTCCTTACTTAAAGTGTTGCCACATGCTTGTTGGTAAAATAATTATATAAATTTGTTTATTGATTTCCAGGTGCTTTGTGATTATTTCCTCTTTAATTGCAGTCTCTCAATAATCCTTCATGGACCATATTGTTATCCTCAAGATAACAAGAAGTTGAGATTAAGAAAGGTTCATAATTCTCAGGGCCATAGGCAAGTAGTGGAGATACAATGTGCACGGGTCTGTTTCCGGTGTCTCCCCTTTTTATTCCCTGCCACACTGCTTTCTCATAGATATGGGGAGTCTAGGGATGTGGCAGACATGGGGCAATGTGAGGTGTGGTCAGTGTGGTGCATGGGCAGGAAAGGAAAGATGACTTGCTTTCTCAATTTCATTACCAGACATACAAAGAAAATGGTACTTCCAAGAATCCTGAAGTCAAAAGTAAATAATGCTAGTGAAATTGGAGAACATTTCTTAGCCTTATGCTCTCTGGAAGATTTCTTTTCAGGTTGACAGTTTCTTGGAATTCTCATGGCTGGCCATAATGTACTTTGCTCTATCATGTTACCATAAAAAAATGTCTCCTGTTTAGGAAAATTAAAGATATTACATCAAATCCATACTCTCATGTCAGCTCCATTATCTTGAGTCATATTTAATAGCTGTAATATTTGATATCTGTTGATGTAAACTCTCCTTTGGGATTGGTATTTAAAATATTCCTTATGCCTAATCAATTCATGTGATTCTATACCTGACACCAGCAGGCACCTTCAGTCAGAGAGCAAAACAGTGAGCATCCATGAGCAGAGTTCAGAACAGCTACGACAAAGATCATGCGTGTGTGTGTGTGTGTGTGTGTGTGTGTATAATCTCTGATAATAATTAATGGTTTTCTGATAGGAATTAATGGTTTGTGTGTCACAAGTGGGATACCTGGCTCTGGTAGATTGGGGCCATATTATTTTCTACAGTGTCAGGGAAAAGCAGAGATATTAAGCTATATGATGTGCAAAACCCAAAAGAATCTCTTTCACACAGGAAAGTAAAGTGGCAGATTCTAAATTTCCGTGTAACACAATCAGAAAGGTTGTCTGGGTCCTTAGGATGAAGTTAAAGGGCAACCTGACAGTGATGTATGCTCTCCTCTTCCCTTCATGGCCTTCCCACAGCACTCATTCTCTCTATTACCTCTTGGCACCTCATCAGTTGGTGGCATTAATTTCTTAATTGATTAATTTTTTTTTTTTAGTAATTTCTTACTTATTAACATACACCACTAGACGTTAGCTCTGGAAGGGACCCCCTCTACTGTGTAGTTCTTGGTGCGTAATAGACATTCAATAAATATTTATTAAATCTTGTGTTTCCTGTACGTCTTGTCTTCTGAACTAAATTATAAACTATCAAAGGACAGAGTTCACAGTTTATACTCTGAATGGTCCATTGGACTCAATAATGCTGAAGGGACAACACGATCTTGATGATTTGTTATATTGAGTTGAATTAAATCAGATGAAAGGCCGACTTCCTGGCTTCTTGCTCTGTGTTTCCATAGTACTTTGTACATGCTTGTTTTATAGCCTCTAATTAACTATGTTTTAACTTTTTATTTTAACATCTGGCTATCTCTCTGCATTTTGTATTCTCTGAGAGAAATATTTACTTCTCATTTTTCTTTGAATAGTCTCACACATGGCAAATGATGGGTAAAGAAGAAGAGCCAACATTCTATTATTTGGTTACTCTTCCAACATTGCGACGGTTTCGTGTGCTTTTCTGATGTTAATTCAATTAATTTTCACAAATCCTATGAAGTTGATAATTTGATCTTCATTTTGTAGTGGACCACACTAAAACTCAATTTCCCTACATCATGTATCTGGCAAGATCTAGACCAGAAATGGGCACTTAGATAATTTCAACTCTGAAGCCCTTATTCTACTGTGCTGACTCACTTTTGCATAATTTAATGAGCTAACTAATGGAAATAGCCAGAGTAGGTTACAAGTGGAAGTTTTCTCTTCTGCCCACCTCACAATAAAATCTGAATATTTAGGATATTCTCAGGGAATCATTTCTATTTCAAACTCAAATGTTTAAGCAATACTTCTTATTCCTATTTATCAATATTTATCAATATTGCTTTATTCAAATGTATCCTTTCTCATATTAGTAAAAGCAGATCAGATACTATACCAGAGAAAATTTATGTTTTTGTCTGTTTTCTAGTGAGATATAGGCCAGAAATCTGAGTTAGAAATCTGAGTTTGAAATCTGAGTTTGAAAGATAGCCCATGTCATTCTACCAGCGTTCAGCCACGAAGACTAAGTGTAGACACCTTGGGATAACTTGGGCTACCTCCCTTAGAAACGTAAACCACCTCTGAGTTACAAGGATGACTTCCTAAAAAGGGTATGGATAAGTCCTCCTGGAGTCTCTAATGACAGTTATTAACCTTGGGAGGGTTAGTGAGTAGCTCCATTGTCCAAAGTCAATGTCCTAAGACCTTTGGATAAAGGAGTTCAAAAAGAAATTATACCCCAGGGAGAGATGGTGTAGAGTTATTCTCAGTCTATCAACGTACTCTAATATACCAGTAGGTACTCTAATATACCAGACTTAAAAGTGGACACAGAGAGCTTTAAGGATATCAATTTCCAGATCCCTTATTTCTAGATAAGTACATGTTTTTCCTAAAATTTATCTGCTTAAAGAGTTTGCTTGTGCTTAAAAGAAAACTTCTTTCAGTTTATTTTTTTAAAAGGCGTGTTCCTCATTCATCGCCCATCCCAAACAAAAGTACACAGCCTCAGGGTGTTAGAAGAATTTAGATCTCTCTGGCAAAGTTTCCTTTAATAAGTAAGGTACTGCAAGGCCTCAGAGCTTTCAGTCTTCATATGTATTAAAAATGTAGGTTGATAGACTTGTTAGAGAATTTGGGGGGCTTTATTGGGATTTCTGATTTCAAATATATGGCTGAGTGGGATAGTGGGGTTAATTACAATATTCCCTTACTGATTTTAACTCTTCTATGCTTTAAGTACTATCATAGAATGCATTCCTCTTAAGGCAGAGTCCTGTAGGAGCAAAGAAAGGAGACTATCACTAAGGAGCACTGAACACAAAAACTGGCTTTTCTTCCCATGTTTTTAGAAGTAAGCATTTCTTTTCAGCTCTTATCAACACTTATTCTTATGATCTGCAATGTGTTCACAAGAAAAACACCTTCAAACAGCCAAAGAACGAGAGATTCTTTTAAAGGATTTGGAATGTGTTGGGGAATTACAAAAATGTCATGTTAAACTCAATAAAATCCACCCTACATGATTTCTTTTGCATCAAGTTTTTTCTTAATCAAATTACAACATTGATGTTTTTTTAAATTGTAAGTATTCTTGATTTGGTTTAAATTTTCTATGTCCAAGATACACTTATATTTACCAGGTTTTAGTAATTTTTAGTAGTATGTGCTTTATTACAAACTATGTCCCAAAACTTTGATTAGGAAGCTTAAAACTGACTAATTTATTTCTTATTTATAGATGTCACATAGTATTTAATTATTTTAAAAAAAACTGTAACCAGAGTTACATCTATCAACACACACATAATTTAAAGGAATCCATGCTTTTAGCATGTTCTTTGCCTTCCAAATAAGTTAAAATTTAGGTGTCCATCTTATTACATTATTAAAAATCTGATAATCTACATATTTACTTATTTAAAAACATAAAGTATCTTAGATTTAAATAACTTCAATCAGATTAATTTTGTTTATATTTTATAATGTCACTGAAATTTATTTTAGTAGTTTTTTAATGTTTCCTTAAATAATTGTTAACATATTTTTGGATTGGAAATTATAGTTTGATTCATATCCATGAAAATGAGAGCTAACTTAGCCAAACTAGGTTACATGTTAGTTTTTTCAATATTGTTAGGATATATTAATTTGTTCCCATGCAATAGCTGAGATCAATCAGCAATCCAAGGTTTAGATGAAAGTATTCTTAAAGGATTTGAAAATATAAAATATTGTACCAAAAATACTGTTTGAAGTTAATATTTAATAAAATCAATAGCATTTCAATTTCCCCAAACTTTTCTGAGAATAGTAGGTTATATAGGTACCTCTAAGTAAAAGAATAAAAAGTATAAGTAACAAATCTTGGTAAAATTAGGTAATTAATAAAATGACTAACTAGTAAGTAATTTTGCTAGCCAAGTGATTTTTATTACTTGTTTTGAACAACCAGAGGGTAGGATATTGAATTTTCTTCTTATAAGGCTGTGGATTAATTAGGAAAATAAAAGGGATTTTGTTGTGTTTATACTCTGACTTAGCAGAGTGAGAAGTATTCAGTTACTTAAATGGAGAAAGAATTGTCCGTTAATTATCCACCAGCTCCATGGAATAAGGGACTTCTAAACAAGCAGTTTTGATACCTGGTAAACGCCTAATTAAGATATTAAAAAAAATTCTGTCATTCATTCCACAAATATCTTGAAAGTTTATGTAGAAGTTGTTCCAGCCTTTGGGGGGGGAGCATTGCACGTCAGACATAACCTCAGTCTAGAGACTCCCTTTCAGTGGGCAGAGTTAGGCAATAACAGAAAAGTAAATACAATAAGTTTCTTTAAGATTATGGTGTTTCTTATGAGGAAAACAGTATAAGGGAATAAGGTAAGGATTGACTGGGTGAGGTTGGAAGAATTCCCTTAGCATGGGCAGTTAGAGCAGTTGTCTGAGCCCTCTATGACATGAAGTAGAGGGGAACAACAGGTGCAGTCTCGAGGTGGGGAAGGCTTGACACTTGGGCTTACATCTTCGATGGTAAGAAGCACACTTGCATTTGAACAGCTCTTTGCAGTGGCCACAGATCTTCACACCCCTGATATTTCCATAGCTTATCTTAACTGCTCGTTCTAGAAGTAGTAGTTCTGGAGTCCTCACTGCCCATAAACTCCCAAACTGGTAGTTTCCTCTCCCTTTCTGTCTGCTCTGAAAATTAGATACAAAGAAAGACAACTTTTATTTTTGTCTCATCATCAGATAATATATATCTGTTGTGAAAGTGTTGATAGAAACTTGAAAGACCAAACCAAAAAAAAGGCCATAAATAAGGAACTAAAGTTTTGAAGAAAATAGTACTAAAATATGTTGAAAAATACTGAAGAAAATATAATGAAAAGTATAAAGGCAAAAAAAAAAAAAAAAAAAGCAGATGGAATCCCCATTCCTGGAATGAATCAGAATTAACACTTGTGTGAATTCCTTTTCTTTATTTCTAATCTTCAAAAGCAAACATGCACACCCATATAATTAAATGTATATATTCATAGTAGTCCATTTTATTCTTTTGATTTTCATCAAATACGTTTCTCTATTATCTGTCACTGTCTCTGTCTCCTCATCTGTATCTATATGTGTATCTATACCTGTCTGTCTACCTACTTATTATCATACAAAAAAGCAGGGAAGGTAGTGACTAGCTTAGCCAACTAAGTTATATGTTAGTTTATTTGGTATTGTTAGGATATCACTTTAATGCATTATAAACCACTCTGTCTTCACCTAGAATTACCTTTCCATATTGGTCAGTTGGCACAATTTTGCCAACTTTACTTTATTTTCTACCATGGTACCTTCCTACGTCAGCAGAAAGATCAACAGTTTCTTCCTTTTGGCCCCCACGTTTCTTTGATGGCTCACATCCTTATTGCATTTATTTGCATATCAGAAGTGAGCTTCCTACACAAGGCAGGTACAAAAAACATCAAATTTCTTAATTTTTGTAAGTCAAGTCAATCTGGATCCAAGCTCTTGCTTGAGAGAGTATAAACTAAATAAGTTTCAGTCATGTCCTCTAGTAATACAGGAACCCAGTGATCACCTGAGAAAGGTAGAAGGACCTGTGTTATGATAACCAGTCCCCCATATGCTCCTTTCCCAAGCACTTCTGAGCTTATCAAAGACATGTGATCTCATTCCCACAAAGGGAACTCCATTTTCTTGGTGACTAGTATGGACCTGTAAGTTCTTCATCAGTGCTCCTAGTTTAGTATGTTTCTTCCTCTGGTCAGAGGGGCATTGAGGATCAATCACAGGCTAGGCTCACCTCAGTCAGACTTCTGGACACATTGATCTTGATGGGTAAAGTGGCAGGAATTTGTAGTTGTCACAAGGTTTAGCTGAATTTTTTGTTTTTGTTGTTGTTAAAGTGGTGACTTTTTTTTATTAACATATAATGTTTTATTTGCCCCAGGGGAATAGGTCTGTGAATCGTCAGGCTTACACACTTCACAGTGCTCACCATAGCACATACCCTCCCCAATGTCCATCCCTCAGCCACCCTCTCCATAACCCCCTCACCCTGGCAACCTCGTCTTGTTTTGATGTCATAGGAGAGTGATTTTACAGCTAGAACTTTTTACTAAGTGGATTTTGATTTAATATTGAAATCATCAATGCTATAAAATTCAAACCTAGATTAAAAAAACCAGATAATCTGCATATTTTTTTAACTTCTTTGATTACATAACAAAAAGTAAGTGGAACATTTTCTTTAAGAATTCTAGCATAAACCTTGAAGTGGAACGCAGTAGGGCAGTGCTTAAGTCATCTGTGTAGGACTTATTAAAAGATAGAAAAACTGATCCTGGGCCTCTCATTCCCCTGTCCTCTTTTACCCATGTTCAAAGGCACCCATGGAAAGGCAGAATGAAGGGAATTCCTAGGGGTATAGACCCTTAAGAATTTCTTTATTCCCCTTACTTATCTGATCTACAGAAGAAAGCTCTAAGAATCTACTTGTGGAGATTGAGTGCCTACAACAAGAAGGCATTGACATTTTGCTCCTGGGCTGAAGGTTTGCTTAGCGGCAAGGATCCCACTGTATCATATGTAGTGAAAGAGTTTTGGGGAGAACCTGACATATGTGCCGAGCAGTTTAAAGGAATTCTGAAGGATGGAGGTGAGCTCCAGGAACCCATGCTGACAGAGCAAGGAGAGAGGACCGAAGTAGTGAAAAGCCTGTACTTTGGTAGTTTGGCAAGACAAGGACGCATGTGATTCCCCATGCAGAACAAATACTCAGGAAGAAACTTGGCTGAAGCCAAATTGAAAGTCTTTCTACACAAGAAGGCTGCCTGCGGAGCAGTGCCAGTATCCTGCACTTGTGCTGAGGTTGAAAGTAATTTATTTCACCTCTTGATTTTTTTTAGATGCTTTTTTTATTGACTGGAAACTGCATTCCCTCCCAAAATAACTATACAGTTGTATGGTCATCTTCCCGAGAGAAGTCACAAAGGAGACCTGAAATAGATAGTTTCAGATGTCCTTCAGCTTGAAGCAGGTTCTTAATCCAGCAGCTGATCAAGAGAGAAGAGAGTAGATCTAAGGCTCTGGGATAAATTTACACACAGGAAAGATACGGACTTTCTGACTTTTTGGTCCAACCTGATTTCAATGTTCTACTCTTAAATATTTCTTTTTGATTACAGATTTATTATCTTTCTGGTCGTTGAGATAACAATGATTTTAGTACCTCCTCCTTATCAGTAGATTTGCTTATCAAGAGCCATATCAACTATTTCTTAGTTTAGTGATGAAAATGTGATTGCTAGAATAAGTCACCACCTCTGTGGATGCAGTCAGCAAATGATCAAATGTTGCTGGGCTCCAACTGGCTAGATGCAAAGTGTGGGCCAGTTCTAAATATCCTATCAGTGATAAAAATCTTAAGTGTGTAAGCTGTTGACAGCACTCATGACATAAGTGATTTTGCTTTATATTTTATTAGCACATAAACACTTTTTTTTTTTTTGGCTTAAAAATCTGGTAGTAAGTTCTGCTTTAAAAATGTCTTCCCCTAGAAAAAGCTAAAAATATACATGCCTGTGTGTTGTATAGCTTATTCCAACCATAGTTAGGTGAATCAATGTGGGTAATTTCAAATGCAATAAACTGTTTTGCATTCTTAAGCTAAATTTGGAAATGGGGAATGGGAGATGGAAACATTTTGCAAAGTTTATCATGGCCCGATGCACAGGTCACTTAAAGTAGACTTGTGTGGGGGACATTAAGGGAGAAGTCTGAGTGGTCAGCATGTTGGTGGAAATAGGGTTGGGCAAGAAGGTTACTTCTTGCCCAGAGAAACTTAACCAGCTTAAGGAAACCAGACTAACTCCACAGTCTATACACTGGCTGGAACTGGCTTTTTTACATATTGCCAAGCTTGCGTTGGGACACAATTTGAACAATATTGCCAAGCTTGGGTTGGGACACAATTTGAACACGGATGGCCTATAGGATGGTATTCCTTTGTGCAGACAGTCAATCAGGACTGGGAAAAGAGAGAAACTTGAACACAAAAATGAACTGGAGAAAGCAAATAGAATGAGTGAGCAAGCAAGTGACAAAGAAGCTAGAATTATAAAATCAAGTAGAATTAGAAAGCTCTAGCTTGAAAGCAACTGATTTCTGTACATTGATTTTGTATCCTGCCACATTCCTGAATTGCTGTATGAGTTCTAGTAGTTTGGGGGTGGAGTATTTTGGGTTTTCTATATAAAGTATCATTGTCATCTGTGAAGAGAGAGTCTGACTTCTTCTTTGCCAATTTGAATACCTTTTATTTCTCTTCATTGTCTGATTTCTGTTGCTAAGACTTCTAGTACTATGCTGAACAAACTTAACAAGACAGAAAACAACAAGTGTTGGAGAGGATGTGGAGAAAGGGGAACCCTCTTACACTGTTGGTGGAAATGCAAGTTGTGCAGCCACTTTGGAAAACAGTGTGGAGATTCCTTAAGAAATTAAAAATAGCGCTACCTTATGACCCTACATTTGCACTACTGGGTATTTACCCCAAAGATACAGATAAAGTGAAAAGAAGGCCCATATGTACCCCAATGTTCATAGCAGCAATGGCCACAGTTGCCAAACTGTGGAAAGAGACAAGATGCCCTTCAACAGAAGAATGGATAAAGAAGATGTGGTCCATATATACAGTGGAGTATTATGCCTCCATCAGAAAGTATGAAAACCCAGCTTTTGTATCAACATGGATGGAACTGGAGGAGGTTATGTTGAGTAAAATAAGTCAAACAGAGAGTGCCAATTATCATATGGTTTCACTGACTTGTGGAATATAAGGAATAACATGGAGGACATTAGGAGAAGGAAAGGAAAAGTAAATTGTGGGAAACTGGAGGGGGAGAGATGAAGCATGAGAGACTGTGGACTCTGAGAAACAAACTGAGGGTTTTGGAGGGGAGGGGAATGGGAGGTTAGGTGAACCTGGTAGTGAGTATTAAGGAAGGCACATATTGCATGGAGCACTGGGTATGGTGCATAAACAATGAATCTTAGAACACATGCTTGTCATCACTACAATATTAAATTTTGTTTTAAAAGCTGTAGTTACTATAGTAATATAGGAAAATAAAATACATCATGTATATATGTAATACATTTGAAATTTAAAAATTATCTTTATTTGTATATGATGTAATTGTATACCTAGAAATCACAAGAAGCTCCAATAAAATCTATTAGAATTGTAAAAACATTTCATTCGAATTTAAATTAGATTTTTTTTAAAAAACCTCTAGCTTGAATGTTTACTTGAATTGAATTTACTTGAATTGTTTACTTTGTGAATGTAAGTAGATTGGTACCCTCTTAGGGTAGAGAAAGAAAGTGAGTAAAAGTTCCTCAATTGTAGATGATAGCTAGGTTTTATATACTTAGGTTTTTATGGTTTTCATGAATATTTATCATATGGAATCTTTGGTTTAAACTTTTGTGATTTTCTTCAATTTAAAGGCATTATTATATTAATCAGGAATTTGTTCAAATGCAAAATACAGAAAACCTATTTAGCTCAACATGAAAAGCCTAAAGGCATATTTGCCAAACAATACAAGAAATTTGGCATTAACAGTCCAGGGCAGGTGGGTTTAGTAATGACCTTTGAGATCTAGGCTTCTTTCATGTTTCTATTTTACCATCCTTAGTGATTTGGCATTTATGTTTGTGCATATTGCTTTATGGGCACAGGAACTGCCAGATCCCCAGGCTTCATGACTACATTACATACTATGTAACAGGCTTTTACAATAGGCAAGGGAAAAAAGTATTGAAAGTGCAAGTTGCATTAGCCAACCTGTAGGGTTGGCCTACAGCCATTCTGTGGATAAATACATAAGCAATTATTAGATAACACAGTAGGTTCTAAATTATTAATTTTATCTTCTCCTCAATATAGTAATATGAGAGCTGGTGGTTTTACTTGCTTTTAACCTAATTTATCTTAGATTCAGCCTAGTTTCTACTATACCTGGGCCTATGGCTCTTTGAAAAAAATGGAAGGCTAGTACACTCATATGGCAATTAAATTCTGTTGTGCATGCCAACTCTTGTCAACTGAAAGGGCTGTCAAGACTTCGATGTAGACGGGATTTTAAGGTTGCCCTAAGGCGTGGCAGAAAAATGGGCCTTGATATGTGCCATGAGGGAAAATAGGGGAAATGTTTGCCTGTGAGCTGAATGCGTATGCTCCCTTTCTATAGAATTCATCTACAGTATAAATCCTTCCATGGTATTTATTATACTGATTTTTCCTCTTTCCCCATGTAACTCTTGAATGCCAGGGTTTATTAAGCAAGGTAAACTGATGCTTTTGCTAAGTAAAAGTGAGTTCAGTTGAGAAGCTCCCATGTTACAGAAGGGAAAGCCAGGTAGACAGTCAACTAAACTTATTTCTTTGAAAATTAAGGAATTCAACTAGTCTTTCGGGATATCACCATAAGTTGCATATTCTAAGTAATGTGCAAAAGACTGACAGATGCCACGTTATGTTGAAGTTTATACTATCATTCTTGGAACTTGTTATCTGTTGGAACAAAACATTATGCTCAGAATAGTATCCTTAAATTTTTCTACTCAAAGATAGTTCTTAAAATTTTCTGTTCATAAAAATGAACATTCATATTCCCTTGTATTAGTTCACTTAAGCTGTCATAACAAAATGCCATAGACTGGTATAGTTTAAACAACAGAAATTAATTTTCTTATAGTTCTGGAGGCTGAGATGTCCAAGATTGAGGTGTTGGCAAGATAGGTTTCATTCTAAGTCCTTTTCTTTTGGCCTGCAATCAGCATTTACCTTGTTGTGTGCTCATATGGCCTCTTTGTTCATGTAGAGAGAGATAGCAAGTTATCTAGTGTCTCATCTTATAAGGATATTAATCCTACAGTATCAGACTCCACCCTTATGATCTCATTTAACTTTAATTAACTCCTTATAGGTCCTATCTCCAAATGCAGTTACATTTGTGGGTTGGAGCTTCAAAATATGAATTTGGGGAGAATATAGCGTAGTCTTTAACATCCCTATAAGACATAATTATATGGAAGTTATAATCCTAAGACAGAATATGTATTTTTTCATTACAGGTTCAATAAGCTATCTTTTATTCTAACCTTTATTATAAGTCATGACATCCTCAATCCACAGAGTGCTCAAGGTCTTTAGAAAGATTTGTGAGGAAGCATGAAAAGCAACCTAAATACACTTTTCATTAGAGTCCTATTTTTGGCCAGAGTTATTCAGCCCGAGAGGTCACCAAGGATGATAAATACCAGCAGTCTAAAGGTTAAGTTATTTTCTTCAAGGTTAAGTTATTTTCTTCTACATAAACTTTAATCAGTTTTATGATTTTTAATTCTTATTTTAATTAGACATCAGAGAATACTGAATAATTCCCTCTAATGAACTTTTTTTTCCCCCTTTCCATGAGAGATGACTTAAGTAAAAGCGTTTGCCAAGTATATATCAAATCTTGATTAAGGAAATTGTTCTGATCTACTTAATGTAATATTTAAAACCAATGACATAAACAAGCCACATTAATAAGCAGATCACTATGATTTGGCAGAAAAAAATACTAAATTATCATTTACCAAAGAAACCCAGAAAAACAGTTTTACTTCTGATTGTCTCTGGTCTCCTAAGATAAATCCTAAGAGAAGAAAGCAAGTACAAAAGTGGGAAGAGCCCTTGGACTGGAAGATAGGAGACCTGAGTTTGAATGTATCACCACTTACGTTTTCTGAGTCTCAATTTTTTTTTAATGAGAGTACTCATTTCTATCTAAAAGTATGGGAGTAGGAGTATGAATGCCTTTAGAATTGTGTCAGTCATGTTATCGACACGAAACAAATTTGTACTAGATGATTAGTCCTGTGTGGATAGATATGCATTGAACTAATGGTTGTAACTCCAACACATTTCTAATTTTTGACTAAATACATACTCAAAGAATGTTTGCTGAATGAATGAGAGAATATCTTACAGACAAGTGACTCATTATCTAGTTTCCTTTCCTCCAGTATTCATTTTGCCCTCCATGATCTTCCAGCTTTTGTAGTTTATAATATTTCAATTCAGAATAGGATTCAAATTCATAATACTTAAGCGTGGAAGGAGCAGCAAGTGAAAATCCCATCTTAGGCAAGACAAAGTGTGTATAATGGATAAATCATAACACTCGACAACCTAGAAAACAATTTTCTCTTTTTGGATTTCTGCTGTCACAATCACAGAAGTAGGGCATATTTGTTGAAAATATGAGCAAACCCAGTCCTGTATACATTTTTTTAAAAAATAAAAGAATATCTTGCTTTCCCCATTCTTAACCTTCCTTCAAGTCCTACTTCTTAGGAATAAATGATGACAAATGTTTGATGCATATTTTTCTTCAGATCTCTCTCTCTCTCTCTCTCTGTTTCTTTCTCATATATTCAGATGAAGGATTAGATGAATAGAGTATTTTTTAATGAATTATACCAGACAGTAGTCACATTTATAATTTATAAAGAAAGGAACAGAGAGAAAATCCCCAAAGAATGACTCTGCTTTTTATAGTTTGCTATACTATGAAACCTGAAGTGTGTGTAGGATTGGACCTAGTGAATGAAGTTTTTGCTCAGAATGGTTCCTCTTGTTGCTTACAGTTATAGCTCATGGATGACAATCTTTTTTACATCTCTCCTGGGCTGACTTGATAATGATCGGGCTACTTGAGGTTCTTTCCTCCTTTTTAAATCCAAGTCTGACATTAAATAATGGAACTCTCCAAGTGATCGAATGGATAGTTTGGGTACTCACTGGATCGGGTATTGGGCATAGTTATTGAAACAGAGCTGGTACATATTTTCAGAAATGTAGACTTCGATGGCTGAAAATCCAATTATGTTTCATTATTTTAGCTTGTTACTTTTTTTTTTTTTTGCTGTAGGTAGATGGACTGCTTGTGAAACTATACTTACATTTTGCCTAAAACCTTCCACTTAGAGAAGTTTATATCCAGCATTACCAGAAGCTGGGGTTGCTTAAGTTTTTCAACTTTTCTTTGTGACATTTTGTTCTTTATCTTCTGTTTGTTTGCTTTTGGTCATGTGGACCTTAGCACTTTGCTGCTGGTACTGAGGTTGGAGATGGAGACCTGGGCATATAGCGATATCCCCTAAATAGTCCTTAAAAGATTTACTTCTAAATATCCTGAACTGTGGTCTCTATAAACCACAATCATATCCTTGTAAAATCTTGGGGTCTGAAAGCCTCCACAAGATTGCATTGAAATTAGTACAAACTCTCTTAAATTCTGACTTTGCTTCTAAATTAATCACTGTGCATCCACATTTCTTATTTCTATCAAAATCTCTGCCAGTTTCTATTGATGGCTGAAAGAAGACAATTCTTAGTAGGGGTAGGGCAAAGATGAATGAAGACCAGCCTCTGATACATGCACTCAGGGTATCCTGTACACAAGTCGCTAACCCCCTTTGGGCCTCTGGCCTCCAGTTCCAGTAACTCCAGTCCATTCTGAGAACCTGGCTCACTCTAGGGATCAGGTGGTATATAAGCATTTCAACTTATTTTTTTTTAATTTTATTTATTTATTTGACAGAGGAAGATCACAAGTAGGCAGAGAGGCAGGCAGAGAGAGAGAGAGAGAGAGAGAGAAGCAGGCTCCAGAGCCTGAAGTGGGGCTTGATCCCAGGACCCTGAGATCATGACCTGAGCCAAAGGCAGTGGCTTCACCCACTGAGCCACCTAGGCACCCCTTAAGTGCCACACCTCCATGTAGAGGAAGATAAAGCTTTTAGTGTCATAGCAGTATCCACACAGCTGCCTACAGTCTTAGGTACTTTGTGTGTGTCTAACTCCTGTGTTTGAGAAGCCTCTACCATCTCAGAGGGGTTTTTTGCTAGGGTGGAGTCCCCACTTATCTACTTTCTTGTAACAAGAAAGTAGATAAGTGATATACTCTTAAGGAGCTCAGTTTTGGAAAAAGGGGGAGTAGTGAAAAAGAAAAAGGAAAGAATAGAATAGACTCTACCTGGGTAGGAGTAATCTGTATCCAGTTTTGGAAGAGGTAGGACTGATAATAAGTTTTCTATATTAAAATGCTTCCTTAGTTGAAGGGTGTTTCCCATGGCTTTGCCCCTAGTGATCACATCTGTCTGGATGGGAAGAGAGTCAGGAGCAGAGCAGAGATAGTGGGTGCTATAGACAAAAGAGAAAGAAACATTGAAACCGTTATTGAAGATTTTGACCATTTTCTGCTTGAAAGGGGAAAAACTTTCCAGCACATGAACTGAGGTGATAGAGATAAGAAGACTTAAGGAAGACTAAGAGAAAACCAAAAGACTGAGAAGAGGGGTCAGGACAAATTGCTAACATGAATGTCAGAGTTGCAGAGACTTCTCTGTGCTGGGAGACACTGCAGCAATGAAGTTGTGTTGATGAAAATGCTTTGGAACATTTAGCCCAAGCTCACTCTGTAACATCTCTGTACTTGCCCAGTGAGTTGCAAACACTGGCCGCAATGAACTCTGTTCTAAAACTTTGCAGTTCACCAGCGATACTGGTTGAATAGCCACAGCATTCCTCAACCAGAACTTATAACTGGTAGCAGAGAATCAAGTTAAAAGCACCATTTTCTGCTGCCTCAAGAAGACATGCCTAGGTGACTGGTTCAGTGCCTCAACCAAGTGGGCTGGCATTCAAACTAAACCGTTCACAAGAAACTCTGAGCTTTGACTCAGTGGTATTGCTACTGTCTTCCTCCTGCTGCTTCTCTGTTCAGAGTCACTTCTCAGCATCAGGGGCCTCTGTAGAACACTGGCCCAGCCATTCAGGCAGTCAGTATTTATTAGCTTTCTATTAAATGTCAGCCACCAGGTGAGAAGTTGAGGAGTAGGTGGTGCCAGGAAGTTCACTCCGAGTTGCTATCCGCTGTTGGAAGAGCTTGAGTAATGGAGAAGGTCTGGTATCAAGAGGATCTGGGTTTCAGTATTGACTCCAGTGTTTAGTGGCTCTGATGCTTATTAGCCCTTGGGCAAATTAATCTCTCTGAGTCTCAGTTTCTTGATTTGTCCTCTAAGGGCAGTTTTACTTGACACATCTTGTGTGGTTACTCTGAGAAAAAGTAACACGTAAAAAGTGCTGGGAGAGAGACGGATTCAGAATGGTGACACCATAATGGCTTATTTCATTTCCTTCTGTCTCCTGATCAATACGAGACTCCACATCTGGATATTAAAACAGCATGAAGGATGGACTCATCAACTTTAAAGTTATTCGTGTTGCTCGGAGAGAAGTTCAAAGACTTGAAATAATTTCTGAAGCTCCTTTAAGATCTCAATTACTTTGTCATTGGAACAAATTTCCATGGGGTTAGGGGTGGGCTGGCAGACACCTAAGTGGAGAAGCAAAGGAAAACCAATAGCCTGGGCATTTTGCCAGAGAGAGAGCAAGAGAGAGAGAAAGTGTCTTCTAGACTTTGCCTCACTTCCTTGGTGTTATTTAATCATTGTAGCTTTGCTGGAGTTCTCCAGTAGGCATTTATTATTGATATTAGGGCTGTTCTTTTTACTTTGCAGTTCCCAGTGACATAGAACAGCTGAAAATCTGATCGCAACATGCCGTTTTGAGTTCACTTAATGTTCTCTATCTCCTAGGCCCCATAAATAAAGAATCAGTATGTTTGGAGATTTACTTTGGAGCCTCGTTCATCTTCCTTGTCTTTAAGTATAGGAAAACTGAACCGCAGGGTCTGCATCATTCTGCAGTCTTTGGCCTGTAAGCCAAAGGCAGTGAAGAGATTCTCCCTGAATCTGGGGCCTTTCTGACCTCTGGATAGGTATTGGGTACAGATTTTAATTACTGTGGATCATTGACCCTTAAGTGCCACACCTCCATGTAGAGGAAGATAAAGCTTTTAGTGTCATAGCAGTATCCACACAGCTGCCTACAGTCTTAGGTACTTTGTGTGTGTCTAACTCCTGTGTTTGAGAAGCCTCTACCATCTCAGAGGGGTTTTTTGCTAGGGTGGAGTCCCCATCAACCAGGAGTAAGAGAGACACATCCCATTTGACTCCCTTGCCATTTTCTACCACATTGAACATAATGGTCCAGAGAGAGCTTTCAGAAATTTTAAACATTAGTATGTAATGGGGACTATATCATTACTGACATTTCAGCCATATCTTTTTTTTTTTTAAACACTTCTTTTTTTTTTTTTAAGATTTTATTTATTTATTTGACAGAGAGAGATCACAAGTAGGCAGAGAGAGAGGAGGAAGCAGGCCCCCTGCTGAGCAGAGAGCCCGATGCGGGACTCGATCCCAGGAGCCTGAGATCATGACCTGAGCCGAAGGCAGCGGCTTAACCCACTGAGCCACCCAGGCGCCCATTTCAGCCATATCTTAATCAAAATTCTTTACTGCCTTACATCACCCGAGTCATGAATATAACTTTTTCTCCCTATTCCTTACAGTGGTATTCTTTTTTGGATTTCCATTGGTTTGACACTTAGCTCTTTGCTAGTTGACTGCTCTATTCTTTCTGACTCCTAAGGAATACTGTAGGATTTTTCTAAGAAAATTTCTACTTTCCTCTTCAGTATAAATACTGCTTGTTCCTTTCTTTCCAGAATTACAGTGAGGTAGCAGAAAATTTCTGCGATTTTTTTTTTCTATTGAGTTTCTTCTTTGGGGTCTTAGTGAGCTTTGACCATCTTACACTAAAATCATCTGGTTGGGGCAAGGTTGTCTTAAAAAGGAATACTTTTGCATGGGCCCCACCTGACACCAGCCATAAAGAAGTTTTGGATAACTGCTTCTCAGATGATTTTAACCTTTAGCTAGTGTTGGCAACAACTGGCTTATGCTTTCATTTCTTAATTTAATAATTAAGAAGACTTTGTAAGGCATTATAAAGCCCTGAATAACTTGGCCATATCCAGTTTTCTGATGATTGTGACAACTTTTTTTGATCCAAATTAGAAATCTCTGATGTGATCTCTCAAGTTGTCAACAGTGTGCATACATATTGGATCTCTGTAGTGTACTATGCCTTAGCTACCACTCTGGTCCGGCAAGTGTCAGGGCTTTCTAGTCTGCCTGCTCCTGCCACCCATCTGAAGCTGTTCTTCAGATATTGAGCATATGGAAATGTACACATCTGTCCTCACACATTGTTGCTCCATTGCAAGTAATTCAAAGTAGTTGAGGCAAAGTTAAGGAGTCAAATGGAACCATAGGAAAACCAAAATAAGCACTGTTGGACCACACATGGTCCTGGAACAAGGAATTAAGGGAGATGAGGGCCAGCCCACTTCTCTGTTTCTCTGCATATTTTTGTTGTTGTCTTTTCTGTGCTGCTGTTCACATTTTCTTAGCTTTGGCAAGTGTAACCGAGATATAGTTGCCTTGGCCCCCAACTCCAGCTACTTAATTTTTCTGGTTTAATTTCTCTTTTTTTGCTATTTTTTGTTTTGCTATTTTTCAATTCTAAATCACAGAAAGAGAAGGGTTTTTTGTTTGTGTGTCACTCTCTAGTCAATCCCCTTAGTTATCACCATGGGGAATGGGCTCCTGGGGTCTGTTAACTCCTTACTAGAGGTTGTTAGAACAAGTTTTTTGATAAGTTAAGGAAACTGGAAAGAAAAGATAGCCATCTCTAGTACAATTCCACACACACACACACATGTCATGTATGTACATACGCAATATCACTGCAGAAAAAGCAATATGTAGGTTAGAATACTGAAGTTGAGAAGCAACAGAAGAAGAGAAGCTTGAGGTGAGAGGAGAGAGACATGGACTCCTTGACTGGCATCATCTTGGGCAACTGTCTTACCATTTCTGAATCTCATTTTTCTCATCTGTAAAGAAGGGGGCTGGAGTAGTGGTTTGTTATGCCTTTCCATAATACCTGTTATTTTTTTTTTTTAAAAAAAAGCAAAACTGTTAAAATGTCATGTTCTCCATATCCACTTTCCTCTTTACCTTAAACTACTGGTTCCCAAACATTTTCGTTTAGGGAACACCAATTTTTTTTTTTTTTTTTTTTAAGAAATTGAGAAGCCCAAAGAGCTATTGTTTATATGGGTCATATCTATTGATATTGACTCTGTTGGAAATTCAAACTAAGAAATTTTAAGAAGTATTTATTCACTTAAGAATCATTATAACAGGGCGCCTGGGTGACTCAGTGGGTTAATCCTCTGCCTTCAGCTCAGGTCATGATCTCAGGGTCTTGGGATCGAGACCCACATTGGACTCTCTGCTTGGCAGGGGGTCTGCTTCCTCCTCTCTCTTCTGCCTGCCTCTCTGCCTACTTGTGATCTCTCTCTCTGTTACATGAAGAAATAAAAAATCTTAAAAAAAAAAAAGAATCATTACAACATACCCATTATATAATAATGTAAGTAACATATCTTTATGAAAGGTAACTATAATTTCCAAGACAAAACAAAATCTCTTTAATGTCTGCCTTAAGAGAAAACAGATAGATTTTAATACCTATGTCAGCACTCAATCTGTTGCAATTTGTTGTTTTGATTAAAGTTCATAAAGACGATTGAGCTCACACAGTAATATGGTTGAAAAAGAGAAGATAATATACTTTTCAGATAATTCTGGGTCTTTTTCTTTGATACCACACCAAAACTCTACTAATGGTAGTTTCTTAAATATTAGTTGCAATATGGAATCTGAAACCGTATCAATTAACTTTTCATTGTGAAAAGATTATTAATCTGTTTTGTACTTTGAATCTTACCTATACCTGATTCTTTAATATCATGCATTGTTCATTTGGAAAATATTGGTTTATTGACTTAGATGTTACAAATGTTGACAAATTGCATTATGCAACATTAAAAATATTAGATTTATTAATATCACCATCAATCTTACCAAAATCTTTAGATATTGGGAAAGTGGTAATCTCACATGACAGAGAGTTTCCTAAATTCTAATTTTGGTTTGTTAGTTCAGATTTTAGTGTTGGTAACAGATAGTGTCAATTGTCTTTCTGATCATAGCCTTACTTAGCTCATTATAGAGAAAGTATCTGTCAAATATTCAAGTATGAATAACTATCATTTGTATGTCAATTGTTTTTTCCAGTAAAAAGGCAAGTCCATTGAAAATTAGCTAGCCAATTTACAATTTTATTGTGCAATTACTTATTTTGATTAATAGTCTTGCTTTATGCAATTTCAAGAACAGTCTTGATGACCATGTCATACAGAAACATAAGAAAGAATATGTGGGAGGGAAATAATCTTGTGATTTACATATCTGAAGATATCTTTATTTCATCTTCCTACTTGATTAATAGTTTGACTAGTTATAGAAGTCTGTGTTAGACATAATATTCTTTAAGTGTGTTCCACGTGGCCTGTTAGTTTCCAGAATTTGTGTTGAGAAACTCATGGCTACCTTGATTCCTCATTGTTTGTGTATAACACTTTTATTTTTCATTCATGGTATCTCTTACCATCTTTGTTCAGTATGTTATAAAACTTCAGAGTTGTTTTGTTTTGTTTTGTTTTTGTATTGGGCCCTCCGTGGGCATTGTCACTATGAATATCTGACCATTCCATTCATAGAAAAATTGAACAATTATTTGGTTGATCATTTCTTCTTTCCTGTTCCCTTTCTTTCTAGAGTTCCCAGAGTTTATGTATCAGACCACTGCAAACAAGTCCTCTATTTTCTTTTTCTATTTCTTTAAAAATGCTCCTTTTATGTGAGTTTCCTTAAGTTTATATTATGTCAATCTTTAAATTATAATATCATTTTTTATTTTTCAGAGTTTTTTTTTCCTTGAATGCTCTTCTGATTTTTTAAACAATTTTTTCCATTTTGTTTTATGGATCCAATATCCTCTCTCATCATTCTTTTTTTAAAAAATTCTCACAAAACAAACTGAGGGTTGCTGGGGGGAGGGGGTTTGGGAGAAGGGGGTGGGATTATGGACATTGGGGAGGGTATGTGCTTTGGTGAGTGCTGTGAAGTGTGTAAACCTGGTGATTCACAGACCTGTACCCCTGGGGATAAAAATATATGTTTATAAAAAATAAAAAATTAAAAAAAAAATTTACTTACTTGAGAGAGTGAGAGTAAGAGTGAGCATGAGCTGGCTGAGGTACAGAGAGAGAGGGAGAAGCAGACCCCTCTCTGAGCAGGGAGCACAACGTGGGACTTGATCCCAGGACCCTGAGACCATGACCAAAGCTGAAGGCAGATGCAAGCGACTAGCCACCCAGGAATCCCTCCTCTCTCATCATTCTTTTTTTTTTTTTTTTTAAAGATTTTATTTATTTATTTGACAGAGAGAAATCACAAGTAGATGAAGAGGCAGGCAGATAGAGAGGAAGGGAAGCAGGCTCCCTGCTGAGCAGAGAGCCCGATGCGGGACTCGATCCCAGGACCCTGAGATCATGACCTGAGCCGAAGGCAGCGGCTTAACCCACTGAGCCACCCAGGCGCCCCCTCTCTCATCATTCTTAATGACAGTTTCTTTTTATTTATTTTGTCTTTCTTCATAGAATTTATTTCTTCCAAGTTTTTTTTTTCCCCCCTCTATTTCATTTTATTTAATTTGGTCTCTGTCTTGGAGGTAGAGAATCTTCTCAAATGTCTAGTAATCCTCAGTTTTTGGCTCATGATTTAGAATAGGAACTTAAAATGTGATTAAACCTCTGAGCACATAATCACAGCTCATAGACTCTGTTCTTTACAGGGTGATCAGGGTGGATGGTTAATGTCTCTTAATGTCAGTGTCTTTGGGTTTTTCCTTGGAGTTGCCAATCTCTTGTTTGGAAAGTACAGATATGCCTACCCGGGTCTGGACATGAAAAAAGGTAGAAAGGACTTTCATCAATGCTCATATGTGTTTGGTATTTAATACTATTGCTTTTAGAAGAACATCCAGCTTTTCAAATGGATCTTGTGTTCTCTTGTGCTGATACCTTCTCTTATAGTCACAGAGTTGAAATCTCCAGAAGTTTACTAATAAATGTCCAGAATTCTGCTGGAGTTAAGATTGGACTGTCAGTTGAGGAACAAGGAAGGGCTCTACAGATCTAATTATTTCTTAAAAAAAAAAAAAAAAAAACAACAACTTTAAATCAATTATCATTTTGTTTTTCATCTAAACTCCCCTTCTGATCCTTTCTGATCTTCTGATCTTCTAGGAAATTTTGATGATTCCCATGTACAAATACAGTTGTTTCTCAGTTTTCCATGGTAACAAATTCAGACTTCCTCTACTTTCAGTCCGCTAGATCACTTAATGCTCATCTTTCAGTCTTCTAAAAATTTGTTGCTGTTGAATCCTCTCTTGTGCTTTCCATTCTTGAAAGTTTATGTCTTTGAAGAAAAAAAAGTCTTTACTCATCTGGTGGGTGTTTTGAAGGGAGCAAAATTAGATGCATATATTCAACTTGCTATCTTTTTTTCTGCATTTACCCTTTTTTATACTTTAAAGAAGAACTGAAATGCCTTAAACACCATAGTGAATGGTATGGACATTTCAGGCAACCAGCAATAGTGGAGTAAGAATGTGGATGTGATCTTTAACCCATGTAGTGCAGGAAGCTGGGCCTGATGTTCTTGTAAACCTCTCTTTAGCATTACAGCTGTGGCCTTTTCAGCAAGACCCTTATTTCTCTAGGACACCTTTTTGTTTATTTTTGATCTGCTTGTGTACAATTCTTCTCAGGAAGCAGCTGTTTATATAAATTTAGAGTTAGCATTCTTATTTAGCATAGAATTTGTTCATGGACTTCAGATTCTGACCTTGATATGGAGACAGTCCTGCAACAGACCTCATATGAGCCTCTTTCTTTCTGGTCTCATTGAAAATGGAAAGCTCTTCTTTGTCAAGCTGATCTTATAATCAGCGATCTGAATTCCAGTCCCTCAGACTTTTTTTCTGAAAATTGCTGCATTGGTTTTTTTTTTCTTCTTCTTCATATTTCTTTCCACTTTTCTACCTGGTTAACTCCTATATTTCACCTTTGATGACCCAGCTTGTGCTTTATGTCTTCTCTATAGCTGTTTTGACCCCATGCACTGACAGTGGGTTGATCAATACTTGGCACCACCATTTGATCTTGTCTCCTCATACTTAAGTGTGAGCTCAGTGAGGAGAATTATTGTTGCTCACTTTTGATCTGCTAATATCTATCATGTTGGTTAGAATATAATGGGTACACAAAATGTTTCCACAATCAACCAATGAATGCTGTAACTACTGTGAAAAGAGCTGGAAACTATTAGAGTTCAAACAGTTCTTTAATAAAAATTCCTTAATAAGAAAACATCTTTTTAGTATATTTTAATTCTAAATCATCACATTGTTTAGCCCTCAGGAGCACAAAAAGAACTAGATCTAATAATGAATAGGATGACCCCCTAAATATGAGAACACTTTTATATTGTAAAAATGAGAAAACTCTAGAACTTCAGTATTGTTTTTTCAAAATTCTGAATAAAACATAGTTTCTTCGGTGTTGCTACCTCTTTTGTTACCATTATTTCAGACTCTGTGTATTTTGTTTAAATTTTCTAATAAGCACATCTGCCATTTGGTTCACATGCTGACTCATATATCTGATACATTTGTTGGGAGAAGAAGATAGAGAGATTTAGTATATTTTTAGAGAGAAGAAAAATTTAGTTTCTATAGACTTCATGATTTAATAATAATAATTTTTATTTATATGGTGCTGTTACCTTTTCCAAGCACTAAGTTCTTTAAGAGTGGTCTATATTTCCTGTGTCTATTTTCTCATATTTAGTTCACCCTTTGACCCACTGAAATCTTATGTATCTTTTATCATTCTACCAGAAGTGCTCTGAGCAAAGATAAATGTGATTAATTTATTGCCAGACTCGATAAATAGGCTTTATTTGATAATTCATATCATATGTGATTGATCTTCTGTGTACATAGTATGCATGAAAGTATTTCATGGTGTATGAAGAATTTTTACCCATAATATTATCTCTCAAAAACCTTATGGGAGGAGCACCTGGGTGGCTCAGTGGGTTAAAGTCTTTGCCTTCGGCTCAGGTCATGATCTCAGGGTCCTGGGATCGAACCCCATGTAGGGCTCTCTGCTCACAAGAGAGACTGCTTCCCTTCCTCTCTCTCTGCCTGCTTATGATCTCTGTCTGTCAAATTGAAATTGAAAATGGAAAGCTCTTCTTTGTCAACCTGATCTTATAATCAGCAATCTGAATTCCAGTCCCTCAGACTTTTTTCTGAAAATTGCTGCATTAGTTTTTATTTTTTAATAAAAAATCTTTAAAAAAAACACCTTATGGGAAAGTTAATAGACATAGAAATAATATAAAACTAAGTTACCAAAATCAGAATGTGATTAATATCATAAAAGAGACAAAGATAAAACGTGTGAAGGAAGATTAACTTTATTTGGAGAAATACAGAAGAAAAATTGATGAAAAAGCCAATACTTTATTTTATTTTTTTATTTTAGAGTAAAAGAGAGGGAGTGGCAGATGGAGAAGGAGAGAGGGAATCTTAACTGACTGTGCCATCTAGGAGGACCTGAGAGAGAGAATCTTAAGCAGGTTACCTGTCCAGTGTGGAGCCCAGCAAAGGGCATGAGCTCACATCCCTGAGATCATGACCTGAGGCAATTACAAGAGTCCTATGCTTAACTGAGTGACCCAGGGACCCCAAGAACTAACTTTAAGTTTTAAACAACTGTGCAAGAGTGTCCAGTGATTGGGAATGGCAGAGAGGGAATAAAATTAGCATATTTCCAATCTTTTTGGAGAAGTTCAAAAGTAATCCTTTTAGTTTTGATAGTAGGATCTTCCTGAAATGGCACAATGGCTAGCATGGGAGAGGAGATCATTTGAATTTGGGTCCCTTAATTGCATTATCCAAAGCTGATAAAAATTTTGTTTCAAGAGTTCTTGGATTTTCATTCCAAAAGAATGAATATTGAATTTTTCATTCCAAAAGACCTTAATTGAGATAGGAGAAAATTTCCAAACAAATAGCTTTGTTCTCTTACAAAATGTACAAAATACAAAAGTTACAAACCACAACTGCAATGGTACCTCTTTATTGCTGCAATCACAGAAGTTAGTCCCCTAGTTGGGCACTATCTGCAGTTGAAGATACGTGTTTACTATCTGTTTATTGTAAAAGAGAGGAGATTATGTTCTGGAAATCAGTGGTTCTTCACTCTGCTGATTGAGTAGTATGTGGCATGCGGTGGGATCCAGGTCTGAATGCCTGCCACAGCTCCCTAAATAGTAATAGTGATTGCTTTTTTGGGCTTATCAATTATCTGCCTTATATGTGAATTTCATGCAGGTCATAAATGTTGGGATAGTCCTCAGAACAGGAAGGACTGAGATCAGGAGGAATGGGTGACCAGGGAGCTATCGTCAAAGTTCCTAATAGTTGGATCCTGGAACTTCAGAATAGTGTAGGGCAGCTTGGGGGACTACTGTCACTAATAGCAAAACTGGATGAAGTTCCTAGGTGTCCGGGGAACTACAGTGCAGTGGATTTTATGTGTGCATTTCTGTCTTCACAGTAATTTATGACTTTGGCCATAGAAAGAATTTATTGAAGGCATTTGTCAGCGATTGCAAAGCAGAAATTGTTTTTGCTTACATGAGGAGTTAGCTCCAGTGTTTATTTCTCTGTATTCTATGTATTCATGGAAGCATCTGTATGTAGAACTGGACATTTCTATGGCACTTTTGGGGGTCCTGTTTGCTGAATTATTTTAACTGGAGGAATAGAGGTGAGGAGAGATCCAGAAATCTCTCATGAGGGAATCATGTCTATCTATTTCGGTGTTCTATAAATTTAGGGTTTGGATCACATTTTCAGTTGGCAGTTTCGCAAAGAGAATTATTCTACAAAACATAAATGTCACCATTAAAAATGAAAGCCTAAGACTGAATGACATTAGCAGAGATAATGCGGTGTCTTTCCATTGGTGTGGAACTCCACTTTGGGTAAGAAATAATTTTTGAGATGCTTATGTTTAGTACTGGTTGACAAAAAGAGGGGGAAGTGAAATCTGTCAGGAATGTCAGTCAACTGATCTGTGACAGTTATATACCCTTCGTATACCCTATATTATACATATTTAATATGTACCCAGTGTACTTTGAAGCAGGTAATCTTCAGGATAGGAGCAAATTATAATCACAAAAGGACACCAGGGTTCAGCCAATTATCCAGCCTAAGGAGTTTGTGGTAAGAGATGAAACAAGGAAAGAAGAGTGAAAAAAAAAATTGGGAAAACAAATCCAATAAAAACAAATATAGAAAGGGACAATTCATACTAATCAATGGCTGTTGGATTGGTTCTTACTAGATATAGAAATGGGTAGCCAGTTGAAGAGCTTAACTGGCACAAGCTACGTAATAACTTCACGTACTTATCAATTCTAATCCCTCCTCACATCTATCTGGCTTTAGGCAGTACCACATGAGTGATAATAATAAAACACTATTACTTAAATTGGAAGACATACTGAAAATGTAAAGCAAGTGATTCCCAGAAGAGATTGACATATATCCACAGCTTTATAAATTACCATCTTTCTGATTCCTTGAACACATTGTTTAGTTCGAATATTATGTGACAGGATTCTGGAGAGGTGGGCTGTAGACAGTGAGTCATACAGAAGTTGACCACCTAAAATAGAAGTGAGTTTAGATAGCTGTGTTATTTTTTTCTCATAAACTTGAATTTTTTGCTACTTGAGAGTTCATAGTACTATCCTTATGCTCTTTCAAGCAGACCTTGAAATGATTCCTATTGAAAGAATGAAAACTGTGACTTCCACTTTTTTGTCATGTTAGTGGAATTACAATGCTTAGAAGGATAAAAGAATATGTCTTTTCCTGGTATAGCAGAATGGTTAAGAATATGTACTCTGTACTCTGGATGTTGTCATGTCTGACTTCTCTGCTGGCAACCAAAGTCCCCAGCCTTTGCAGGGTTGTATATGCCAGCAGGAGAAAAATGCACAAAACTAGCTTGTATTCAACCCTGGTATTTTCCTGCAAAAAAGGATTAGCACAGATCTGTGTTCTACCCTTGAATATCCCAAGAAAATATACTATGAAAACCCTCTTGGTTATAGAACACATAAGCTAAGGAAGTTCTATCTTTTATCTATCTATAATTTCTTCCAAATGAACTTGTCATGGGTTGCAGAGCCTCAGATTTTAGCATATTGACATTGAGAGGCTGACTGGAATAGAGGGGCATATGGCTCTGAGATATAGAACAAGGGCAGAAAAATAGTTGTGGTTATTAGGGCTGTTCACTACAATTCTGATTCCATTCCTCTTTGGGCACGTGGTGAAGTGACTTCCTTATTACCTAAACTTGATTGTGACCATTAACTGGCTTTGGCCAGTGGAATGCAAATAGAGTTGATATATGCCATTACTGGGTGGAACCCTTTAAATGAGAGGATCATTTGCCATGTAAACTTCCCTCTGCCATGCTGATTATTGAAGTTCACATCAAGATGGACTATCCATCAGCTTGAGCTCTCTTAGAGAGGAAGAACCTCCCTGCTAGCATAGTACTGACATATAACATCATGAGAAATAAGCCTTCATTATTTTAAGCTACTGAGGTTTTGACATTATTCATTATTGTAGCATAACCTTGTTTGTCTTGATTGATATATGTTGCTTCTAGGAAAGATACGTTCCTAAAGACAGCATAGGAATTAGAATTATGCCTTGACATCTACCTGGATGAAATCAGGGAATGATCTGAAGCTGAGGAGCTATCAGAAGCAGATGCCATTTGTGGAGAAAGAGGCAGAAGGCAGAGGTTAGCTGAAGGCCTTACATTCCCAGTAAAGGAAGCTGATGATTTGAAATTACATTCCAGTTCTAATGAGAAATGCAAGAGACTCTGTGGATAGGCAAAGCAGAAGACCAAGACATACAGAATGGGTGTTAAGAGGAGGAGTTTGTTTCCTCTATGTTTATGTGGAATTTGGATTCTTTATAATGGACTACAAATATCAAAGAAATAGCCTGATAGCCTTTCAGAAAGCATTTTAATTGACTAAGGCACTGGAGTTGCCAAAGCCTGCAGTTGGTAGGTCATTATGGTGACCAGCTGGTGAGGGCTAGAGCAGATAGGGCCTGAATCATAGACAAAGTGCTTGGTAGTAGAGTCTATCCGATAGTGTGACAAGGTTTTTCTAAAGAAATATTTTCATTAAGCTAGTTTTAGCTCTCTGTTTCCAAGATCCAACAATATTTGTTCAACTAACCTCAGAAGTTAAATTTCATAAAATTACTAGGCATCTTTCTTGTCTTTTTGTGAGGAGGCTGAAAGGGACTTATTCCTAATTTCCCACAAACTATGGAACCTGAAAATAATATATTTTTATATGATTATCACTAGTGTTGGTTAAATCTAAAATTGGTTCTTTAGATTAAATTGCCTAAAATTTCTAATTCACTATGATTCACTGTATAGTATTTCCTGAGTAGATCTAAACATTTAAAAAAATCCTACCATGTGAAAAGCTATGATGGAATTTTGCAGCTGTTTTCACACTAAACATACTGAACCAAATATATCCCAATTAGAATAATTGTATATGAATGTATACTTCTTAAACAGTATTTATAATTTTTTAGCATTTGGCTAAAGTTTTAAAATCTCTATCTTTTCTGATTGTATATTCCAACTGAACACATTAAGACACAGCAGATTTCAAAAAATTATGACAAATCTATATGCTTGAAATAGAAATGTTTTAAAATTATGATGGTTTTAATTTTCTTGATTCATGAAATGATAATGTAACAAAAAAAAACAATACCAAAAATGAGGTTTGGGTAATATATTTTGTTCTGAACCATTTATTTTCTAGGGACTTAGAGTTTGATATAATGAGAGGTGTGGGATATAGAGAGTATATAGTGTAGACTAGTCATGTCTTTTCTCTTCATGTGCATCCTCCACTTTTTATGAAATTCAACACTGGGAAATGATTTTAGGTAAATTCTGGTCACTTACCAATATATAATAATGCCAGTGTCTTATTTGTATCATCCTATCTACCTTCTAAGTGGGAATGAAAAGGAGTTTTAAAGAATTTTGGAAAAGCAATGAATTCTTATGTGACCACAGTGGTTGTAATCTAGCTGCCCATGCCTTTTTGTGGCAGGCTTGTAAATATTGGCTCTCATCCTGATGGTTCCTTTTATACCATATGATGTGGGGGAGAGATCCTACCAGAACTTTTGCCTGCTGTGCCTCAGGACACTCCTGCCCTTGCCATTCTGCTTGGATTACCCAAAGTATTTAGTTTGGAGGTTCCTCAGATATCTGCTACCAAGTAATATCTAATAAAGAGGAGCTGAGCCAACCCTACTGATGTAGGATATTTCTTTCTTTCTTTATTTATTTCTTTAGAGATATTATGTTGACATGTTCATGGGCTTATTCATTGGGTCATATGCTTTGTATTACTTTTTACTTCGTTAAATTTTTTCCATTCTTGTTATTATCTGCTTCCTTATCTTAATTGAGTTTATTTTATCATTCTTTTTATAACTCCTGGAGATCAACATTTGGCTTCTTAATTATTAATTTTATGCCTTCCTGCTTTTCTAATATGGATGTCTAAGTACATAGAGTTTCTCCAAATACTGATTTAGCTGCATCTCACAAATGAGATTCAGTTTTCATAATTTTCAAATACATGATGTTTTAAAATTTCAAATATATTTTTTCAATTTACATATTATTTAAATTATCACTGTGCAGTAAAAATGTAATGTAAGCAAGAGTATAAGCCACATTTATTTTATTTTTTTAAAAATTTTTTATTTTTAAATTACTTTTCAGTGTACTAGAATTCATTATGCACCACAGCCAGTGCTCCATGCAAGATGTGCCCTCCACAATATCCACCACCAGGCTGGCCCAACTTCTCACCCCCCGCCTCTTCAAAACCCTCAGATTGTTTTTCAGAGTCCGTAGTCTCTCATGTTTCATCTCCCCTTCCAATTTCCTTCAACCCCCTTCTCCTCTCCATCTCTCCATGTCCTCCATGTTATTTCTTATGCTCCACAAATAAGTGAAACCATATGATAATTGACTCTCTCTGTTTGACTTATTTCACTCAGCATAATCTCTTCCAGTCCCTCCATGTTGATACAAAAGTTAGGTATTCATCCTTTCTAATGGAGGCATAATACTCCTTAGTGTATATGGACCACATCTTTCTTATTCATTCATCCATTGAAGGTCATCTTGGTTCTTTCCACAGTTTGGCGGCCATGGCCATTGCTGCTATAAACATTGGGGTACAGATGGCCCTTCTTTTCACTACATCTGTATCTTTGGGGTAAATACCCAGTAGTGCAATTGCAGGATCATAGGGAAGCTCTATTTTTAATTTCTTAAGGCATCTTCACACTGTTCTCCAAATTTCAGCCACATTTATGATTTAAAATCTTAACCTTTGAATCACAAGATTTCTTGGTCCTCTGGTTGTGCTCAGTGTATTGTTATGATACTGCTACCTCAGATGATTGGAAAAAACTTTGCCTGTTTTATATTTACTGCATAGTCTTGTTCATAATTTCCTTCATTACCCTACTACTCCTGTTGTTAGCCTTTCTGGTTTCAGACTGCCTGATCTTGCTACTGCCTAATCCTTACCTCTGTGGTGGTTCTGCAAGAACTGCCACTCTTGGGACATTCTCAAATGTTTGGACTACTGTTCAAAATGTTTAGCTCCTTTTCCTATTTCAGAACAAGAAATACTCTTTAAAGAATAAGGTATAAATTTAACCATGTCACCAAACTCACTCATTTATTTCTTCTTACACTATCCGTAATGTTCTTGGCCCACTCATAAAGCTTGCTGAGAGCTTCGTGCAGTTCACTCTTATAAACTTGGCATTTCACCAGCAGGGTATATTTCTGACGAGAAAAAAAGTGTTAGTCTTCAAAAATACATGAGACATACACACTTAGCTTAAGCTGCACTCAATACTTTATAATAGATATTGGAAAATAATATACTCCATTAAGTCAAACTTACGGGATCTCTTATTTCCAACTAGGATGCATTCATACTAGTTGGTGCCAGTGTGACAATGGGAACTGGCTACTCTGTACAAACCTTATTCCTAAGCATTTATGATTTATTTTGCAAAAAAAAAAAAATGTCATTTGGGACAGAGAGGTAACTATGTGGGAAGTTGGACTGGCATGAGTTGAATACTAGTTTGTCCCAGGGAATTTTTAAAGAATGACCTTGAGGGAAAAGGTAATTAAAAATAAGAAAAGAAAAGAAAAAAGAAATGATTTTCTTGTTTTGGTGCAACATCTAGTAACTATTGTATCTGAAAACTTTTTTTATATGCCATAAGCTTTCTCATGGTTTACAGAAGAATTGGTATCTTAGCTGGCTGTCACTGAAGAATTTCTTAAATATCCATAGAGAATGTAAATCCTTTGCCATACTATGTAAAAATCTGCAGTGTTAAACCAGGCAACAGGTCCTTCCAGCATTTACTGCTGTTTTGACTGCAAACACTACCTAGGAAGAAACAAAATTTATTATCAGAATGAGAATGGACTATGGTAAAGAAAAATCCAGCAGAGAGGGAGAGAGAGAGATTTCTTTTGAAAAAAAAAAAAAAGTATAAACTGATTAGAAGCAGGGGAGTTGAGAGTGTCCCTTTAAACTGTGGTACTGCAATTGATCTCTGTATGTTTTCTGGTATTCGTCCCTTTGAAAGGAGAATGAGAGCCAAGATCATTGGCTGTACTGTGAAGCTGTCACATCTCAGTACTGAAAAGGTACAGTACAAGTGAACTGAAACAGTCTGTAGCTTTCTATTTCATATCGTCAAGAGCTTTGAGACTGATGAACCAAATGAATGCTTTATTTAGGGCTGAGATACAGATCCCTCCAATCTGACAGTGTTTCAGCCTTCGGAGTGAGAAAGCAGCAGCAGCAGCTGAAGCAGAAGCAACAGCACTAGCAACAGCAACAGCAGCAGCCCCTGCTCAAGTCCAGTAGAAGAGACTTGCTCTCCAGTTCCTCGTGGAACTCCACCTAGGATCGTGCGCTGTCCGGGGTCCTGAAACATGAACCAAACGGCCAGCGTGTCCCATCACATCAAGTGTCAACCCTCCAAAACAGTCAAGGTAGGACCTAGGTTTCCTTCTTCCCTCTGTTTCTGCATATATATCTTCATTCATCTACTGAACACACGGGTGTTGGTATGGCAGGGCACCGACAGTAAAGATATCTCGTTGCTTTAAGTTTGAATTAAATGTTGGATCTCAGTGAAGAGTTTGGTTCTGTTTGCATGTGTGTATAAACTGGGAAGAGTAGTTTTCACTTAATTCTTTTACCTTGATGAGTTTTACTTTTTTGACTGAGAATCTGTCAGTGGTATATTTCAGGAAGAAAGTTTAGTGAGCTTTAAGCTTTTAGAGGAGTTTTTAATTCCATGTCAGTTTTCTTAATGAAATCGGTGAAGAATTTGCAAATTGCTGGAAACAGATAATATTAAATTGAATACAAATTTGATAACAGCCTTTCTTTGCCACATGGATTTGGGACTTCATATCCTTTCCAAAGTAAAGCATATTCATCATTATGAGTGTTAAACTGTTGGTTATACTAAAGCAACTATAGTGAGAGTGTTTAAAAGTCTACAGAGGGAGTATACAAACATATGCTCTTATATATGCCATCATGTAACTCAAAGCCAGTGAGGTGATTGGGGGTGCTCTTTAATAAAAGTGCTTGCTTTAAATTTGAGACTTGTCTGATATGGTTAAAAGAAAAGGACCAAGCTCAGAATTTGACTGTTCTGTTTTAATTTTAAGTAATGTTTATGCTATCCTCTTTGTTCTTATTTTGATGTTCTTACTTACATGGAGACTTATAAATAACCAGACTTATAATAACCCAATGGAGGATTTATTTTATCTTGAAGTTCATCTGTGTGGATATTTTGCATCCTGGGGGGAAGTGATGGGCTACTCTGGAACTCTTTTATGGAAAAAACTGATAACCTGATCGATCATTTTTACTTACTGCAATCTCTAATTCATATACAATTGCATATCTTTTATTGAGATTCTAAAATTTGACATGAATGGCTTTTTATGATTATATTACTTTTGTTTTATATCTCAGGCTTTTGAAAATACTGCATAGACTATAATTTAAACATGTAATTTGTAGCAGTAAGTTTTTTCTTGTGAACTTACCTACCCTTGGTCAGTCTTTCAGTTATAAATAGACCATAAACTGAACTCCATTTATCTGCAGTTATTTTTTTAAAAGCAATGAGGAATCCAGGATGTATACAATGATATGTAATTATACTTTCATCATATATAAATTCATAAAGTTAACTGAAATCATAAAAAATTCAAATTGAGATAATTTACACTATCTCTAATGGCATAAGCAACACCTTTCTGAGCATTGAATTTTTTGTACTGTGTCCAACTTTAGAAGTAAAATGTTGTGCTTTAGGTATAAGTTTTTTTGTGCGTGTTAGATTCCCACATCTGTCATTTAAGTAAGCATACCATCGCTGAACAATGACTAAACAGTACATATATGACACTCCGCATTGTGATATATAAACTCTGGTCAAAAATATGTGCTGTAGGCCAAAGTGGTATAGAATTACAAACTGGCTGTCTACCTTTGGGTATGTTTAGAAAACCATAAAATGACGAGTGGTTTTCTGTTTAAGTGTTTGAGGTCATAGGAATCAAATATTATACTTGCCCTTTTATTATTGGGTAAGGACAAATGAATGCTACTTTCTGGGACTTACAATCATTTCCCTTATTAGTGCTCTGGCATTGACTGCCCTCAGACAAATTGTGGAGGCAGAAAAAAATGTTTCTAGTGTAAGGGTTTTGCATCATCTTGCTGATCTTGCAGATGCTGGGTTTTTTTTTTTTTTCATTCTAACTGCAGCCATTGAATTGAAATGAAAGGCATCATAAAAATTGGACAACCTACCACTTAGCAATGTATTATATTAATGGCTTAATGAAGAAATCTTGCATCAAAGCAATGGATGATTTGGTTAATTGTACAAGTTAAGTTCTTTTATGCTCCCCTCCCCCTTCCATATAGCTCTGGGGAGCAAAAGATGCTTGTGATGTTCATAAAGTATATAAAGTTGCAAGCAGTGAACTATTAAGGGAGTAATTACTTGAGTATTTTCCAATTTGCAACAGTAAAAGGGGATGAGTGGAAAAGCTCTGTTACTTCAGATTATGTGCTCAATTATGAAACATTTATGGCTTTTGGAATTTATACTAAAAATGGCTATCTATATTTAGGTAATGCATTAGCCTATGAAAAAAATATAGTAACAGCCTAAGGAAAAACCCTAAGATGAGAGGTTTTGGGAAAGCTATTAGATACTGGAGCTGAAAAGACTTTTTGCATTTTGGGAATCTATCTTGTTTTCAAGCATGATTTTTTAAATTTCCCCCTCACTCTTAAAGTTACTATTTGAAAACTTCAAACAAAACTCCCTTATGAAAGCTGATTGGACTGCAGATAATGATAAGTGACCCACTTTGGGGCTTCAGAAATATCCAGATACTTAATAAGTTGTAAATTGTTCCATTTTAAAAATTCTAAAACCTCCAGGGACTTTCCCCCCTTACTTCAGTGTAATAATCCTCTAGGGAATTGTTCCCCACCATTGCCAATGTAGTAAATGCTGGCTGTTCCTTCTCTTCACAGTTTAACTACTGCTAAAAAGAATGCAATGAGAATGAACAAAGATGAATTGCTTTGGCTAAAAATAGCTTTAAAGGCTAAAATATGTGGGAGGAGAAAGCCCAGGTGTGTTTGTGTGTCTTTTCCCCACCTGAAGTTTAAAAGTGATGATATCTGCAGTGAGTCAAATTTAGCGACATTATCAGTGAAGGCTGTTTGTGGTCACGGTGGTGGCAGAGCTGAAGAAGGAGGAGTTGGGAGGACTCATAATGGAATAAAGTGGTCAACGTTATTCAAATCGCTTGACTTTTTTTTTTGTCATTCTGGCCATTCTCCAGCTCAACCAGTCTCTGACACATTTCTCCTGATGTACTTGAACAGGTATGTTCCTATAGTCAAATCTGATAAGAGAGAACAGAGCAATGGAAGTCAAATAAAGGTGTCAGGTGTGTTTTCAGATCACTTTGGAGGAAATGTTGAATGCAATGCACTCATAAAACCCGCTCCCATTTCAGAGTTTGAAAAGCAATAAAGCTTTTCTTGAAATGATTACAAATCTTACCGTCAAGGTAGCAGCACTCTAAAAAAAGGATCTTTTACTCTGAGATCTGTAATGGAAAGTTTCAGGGACAATCTGGGAATGCTAAATACAGATCTAATCTTGGCTTATTATAAACTTCATTTCTGAAAATTTTTCCCCATTTTGGGCAACAAACTTGGCTTTATCTTCTCTTTGCTAAACTGAAAGCAAATTAAATCTTCCAGTCATATCTCTGAACTTGGTTTACTCCCCCCACCCGTGGAATTACAAATTTAGAACTTTACCTTAAAAAATGAAAATTTTTTCCTTCTTTCATATTTTAGTAGAAGTCTAGCACCCATGTATGTTTCAGGGTAGTAGAAGAATTGTCCATCCTTTATCTTTTCTTTGAAGTTGGAAGTTGTGTGTGAATCCTTAGGATTGGTGATTCCTGGATCAGGAATCCTGTGTATTTTATTTTATAATGGAAACTCCAAACTATGGTACACAGTATTTCTTTCCCTTTCCCATCTAGTGACCCTTTCATGTTAGTCTATTTTGCTTCTCCCTTTTTAAGGCCTGCCTGGGTTATTCTGTCACTACCTTCACACTCAGGTTCCTTGTGATCTTTGTAAAAAATGATCCCAGAAGTACCTTCTACGGGAGGAGTAGCTACAACTTTTTACAAAACATATTTGAAGGTGTGTTTAAGATTTTCATGGTCTTCAGAGTAGATTCTCTATGAGAAAATATGTTTCATGACAATTTTGACAGCCTTTTATATTGTAATATTAAAGTGTTATGCAAATACATTTTCCCCTTACCACCTCTAATCCACAGGCCCAACCAAAATTGTTGCATATGAAACAGGAGATAAAATTAGGAAGTAAAAGAGAATGAAAATCTTCTCATGTGTGCATTCTATTTTATTAAATCTGTAGGCTTGAAGGTATGGTCATTAGAAAATGACTTCTGTCTTTAGCAGTTGGTATTTTGGATATGACAATGTGATGAGTTGGTGTGGTGACACTGGTTTGGAAATGTACCAAGTGGCACTAATTTTTACTGGTTGGTAATTCCACATTCCCAGCTTATAGGATGGGCACCAGATCTGTATTTCACATGGTGTTGCATTTAGTCTTTTTTTTTTTTTTTAATTTATTTTTTATTTTCAGCATAACAGTATTCATTATTTTTCACCACACCCAGTGCTCCATGCAATTCGTGCCCTTTATAATACCCACCACCTAGTACCCCAACCTCCCACCCCCCACCCATTCAAAACCCTCAGATTGTTTTTCAGAGTCCATAGTCTCTCATGGTTCACCTCCCCTTCCAATTTCCCCCAACTCCCTTCTCCTCTCTAACTCCCCATGTCCTCCATGCTATTTGTTATGCTCCACAAATAAGTGAAACCATATGATAATTGACTCTCTCTGCTTGACTTATTTCACTCAGCATAATAATCTCTTCCAGTCCCGTCCATGTTGCTACAAAAGTTTGTCCTTTCTTTTTTTTTTTTTTTTTATAAACATATATTTTTATCCCCAGGGGTACAGGTCTGTGAATCACCAGGTTTACACACTTCACAGCACTCACCAAAGCACATACCCTCCCCAATGTCCATAATCCCACCCCCTTCTCCCAAACCCCCTCCCCCCAGCAACCCTCAGTTTGTTTTGTGAGATTAAGAGTCACTTATGGTTTGTCTCCCTCCCAATCCCATCTTGTTTCATTGATTCTTCTCCTACCCACTTAAGCCTCCATGTTGCATCACCACTTCCTCATATCAGGGAGATCATATGATAGTTGTCTTTCTCTGCTTGACTTATTTCGCTAAGCATGATACGCTCTAGTTCCATCCATGTTGTCGCAAATGGCAAGATTTCATTTCTTTTGATGGCTGCATAGTATTCCATTGTGTATATATACCACATCTTCTTGATCCATTCATCTGTGGATGGACATCTAGGTTCTTTCCATAGTTTGGCTATTGTGGACATTGCTGCTATAAACATTCGGGTGCATGTGCCCCTTTGGATCACTACATTTGTATCTTTAGGGTAAATACCCAATAGTGCAATTGCTGGGTCATAGGGCAGTTCTATTTTCAGCATTCTGAGGAACCTCCATGCTGTTTTCCAGAGTGGCTGCACCAGCTTGCATTCCCACCAACAGTGTAGGAGGGTTCCCCTTTCTCCACATCCTCGCCAGCATCTGTCATTTCCTGACTTGTTGATTTTAGCCATTCTGACTGGTGTGAGGTGATATCTCATTGTGGTTTTGATTTGTATTTCCCTGATGCCAAGTGATATGGAGCACTTCTTCATGTGCCTGTTGGCCATCTGGATGTCTTCTTTGCAGAAATGTCTGTTCATGTCCTCTGCCCATTTCTTGATTGGATTATTTGTTCTTTGGGTGTTGAGTTTGCTAAGTTCTTTATAGATTCTGGACACTAGTCCTTTATCTGATATGTCGTTTGCAAATATCTTCTCCCATTCTGTCAGTTGTCTTTTGATTTTGTTAACTGTTTCCTTTGCTGTGCAAAAGCTTTTGATCTTGATGAAATCCCAATAGTTCATTTTTTCCCTTGCTTCCCTTGCCTTTTGCGTTGTTCCTAGGAAGATGTTGCTGCGGCAGAGGTCGAAGAGGTTGCTGCCTGTGTTCTCCTCAAGGATTTTGATGGATTCCTTTCGCACATTGAGGTGTTGCATTTAGTCTTAAAGAGTATTTCATAATTACATCTATAAAAATTTAGAAATATAGAGAGTATATAAGAAAAACTCCACCTCTTTATATCATTACAATGTGCAAAATGTACTGCCCCCCAATTTCACTCTTACATGAAATTCTAAAAGCAAAAGTTATAATATGCTTCTATATTGTATTTTGTCTTAGAGAGTCTCCTTGGTCTTCAGTCTAAGGACTTTAGTCGTAAGGAAAAAAAAAGAAAGAAATTTTATTACATTATGATCTCAACACAGACTCAGACACACTCAAGAAAGAGTTATCATCTGTATTCAGTAAACCCTACAGTTCCATTTGGCAAGGTACAGATTTTTCTTCAATGTTAGGAGAATGGGCCATTCTCTTAAGTGGTGATATTTGAAGCCAAAAGAGAAGACTTACAAAAAATTAGAGTGAGGAATATCGTGTGTGGAAGAATTGTTTTCTCTCTCTTGGAAATGGTCTACATCCTTTTTAATTATTCTGACACAGCTTCCTCATATGGTTAAGGCAAAAATCACAGCCTGTGATACACATGAATAGGACCACAAGTTAGAAATTCTGCTGATGACCAATTTATTGTCATTTACAATTTGCACTTATGCCAAGTATTTACAATTTAAAAGACTATAGGATAATTTTATTTCAAATGACTATAAATCATACTGTTTTTAAAGGAAGCATTAAATGTTTTTATTTTATTTTTTTAGTAAAGAGTGACAATGTAATACATTTGGCTACTTTTGTTTTACTCACTTTTTTCTTAATAAAATACATGGTTTCCCCTGCCACTTGGAGATGGGAAGTTGGGGGAACCAGGTGGTGGGTATTAGAGAGGGCATGGATTGCATGGAGCACTGGCTGTGGTGCAAAAAATAATGAATACTGTTATGCTGAAAATAAATAAAAGAAAAAAATACATAGTTTCTTTTCTTTAACTTGATATTTAGTGTTTGAATAGCAAGTTTTACTTCGAAGAGGTATTGTTGTATAATGCATTTCTAGGTAAATTGCAACTATTTCAGCAAATAGTATTACTTCATTTGCTTCTTGGAAAAACAGGTGTTAATAATTTTCTGGAAATTCTTGTTTTGGTCAGGCAGCAAAGATATTCCTGATGACAACTTTGTGATGACAAATCACTAATTTTCACTGAAAAGGCATGATTCTACAAATATAGCATGGATAAGATGCTATATTTCTATATAAGATAAGATGGTGCTTCTAAAAATGTGGTCCCTGGGCCAGCATCATCAACATCCCCTGTGAACTTGTTAGAAATGCAAATTCTTGGGCTTTAACCAGACCTTGTCTGTTAGAAACTCTGGGGGTAGGGACTATCAACCTGCATTTTCACAAGCCCTCTGGGTGATTTAGTGACTACTTAGGCTTCAGTAACCCTAAGCTAAAGAATTACAAAATAAAACAAACTTGTTCTGTAGTCTGCTTATAAGAATTATCTGTGTTTATGTATCATGGATGGAGTCTGAACAACTTCAGAAGATACATATGATCATTTAATAACAAGCATTCTGTGAGAGCTGAGATCTCTTCAGGTCTATCTCTTTTATCCCTCACAGGGCTTTCTTACTACAAAGCCCTTCACACAGTAGACTTCGAATATACATTTGTTGATTATTAAGTGACTGGTAAGGTCTCTCAGTTCTAAAGTGAGCTAAATAAATATTTCAGATCTTGTTTAATCGGTAATATTTAATTGGAAACCTCACTATGTCTTTTAAATTCACAGCATATTTCTTCAAAGTAAATGTATGGACATTTTGTTTGGCTTTCTATGGTTCCATTCTCTGACTTGGTTTGAGGCCATTTGATAATCAACACCTTTTGGTAACCAGGGAGATAGTCACACTATATAGAGAGTATGTTGGAAAAGTTTCTCCCTTCTTGCCAGCTTCATCTGAAACTTGGCAAAACAGTGGTAGCCAGGAATATTACCTTAACCTTCCTCCTCTCATTTATTAATGTTCTTTAGCCCTTGGATATGCTCCAGGTTGGTAGGATACAATTGGAAGCAGTATAACACAACTGAAACAAAATCAATCATTTTTAAACCTGACCTCCCCTGGACAGCCATAGCATGGTGTTACACAAGCAGAATTAAATTTAAGCTGGACAGTTACCTTCTGAACAGGCTTATCTCTTGGAAATTTTTCATAGAGCTCATGTTATTTTTATTTTATTTTATTTTTTTACAGTTAGGATCGGGAAGAAAGAGCAAATGCATGAAGCCTACCCCACTACCTTCAAGGAGGCTTAGGGCGGATTGGGTAGGTTTTCCTTTGGAGGGCCATCCTTAATTTGAAATCCCGTTCTCTGTGTACCACAACAGATCATGTGGCCTTGGGGAAGGCACTTAACCCTGTTCAGGCTTTTCTTCCCACTAACAGAAGTGCAATAAACTTAAATTATCTCCCCAAACAAAAATGCTATGTAAGTGCTTTGTATTATAATTTGTTCTAGTAGCAATTTTTAAGGGATATGACATTTTCATAGAGAACTGTATAGTGAGAATCAATTTTTATGACATAAAAGCTAAGAATTTTATTTGCAATTATTATTAACTATAATGATGATAAAAACTCATTTTGAAGTCACCAGGGAGCTGAAAAGTATCTTCTAATATTGTAGTAACATCTGCAAGATTTCATCATGGATCTGTACCAGGAAGGTAGGGGAAGAAGAATATTGAGTTTAAATGCTATCTAAAGGACTGATTAATTCAATAAAAAATGCAGTTACTCATCCCAGTGCTTAAATACAAAAATGGAAGCTATTGAGAGTAGCTGCATTGGTCAATGAATTGAGGAGAAATTCTCTTATACTATGTATAAGAATTTCTGCTAATTCTGGACTCATTGTTTCCTTTGCTTGATCTGCCCTTCTACCCAATTGTCCTTTTAATAACCTCCTATTTTTTACTTCAAACTGCAGAGTTTTCTCAGTACTCTGATTCCCTTGGGCAGTAGTAAGGGTCTCAACTAGTCACCTATGTTCTCATGTAATCTCCTTAGTGCATGCTGAGTTGTAATTATTTGTTTCCATGTAAGTCTTTCTGCTAACTCTTAAAGGGTTTCTGTCTTTTACTTTTGGTGATTTTAGTGCCTAGCTTAATATCTAGTGAAAGCAGGCATTCAGTTAAGACTCTTTGAGTGAATGAACAAAGGGGGCTATAAACTCATTAGTCGTCCCAAGAGATGCAGTCTGACTTTTGGGTTCAGAGACATACTAGTCCTCCTTGACCTAAGCCAAACTGATTATTTTACTTAAAGTATGTAAACAACATGTGCAGAGATGACACAGGGGCCTTAAGGATTGTGACAACAGATATGCTAATCCCCTTGAGGAAGAGTGGCTTCTGTAAGTCAAAAATGGGTTTTGCATTATAAGTGTCTTTTATATTAGGGTTGGGGAAAGTCTGTACTAATAGAGACAATCTTTGCCCCTCTGTTTTGGAACCTAAGTTAGCATAGCAGATCCAAGTTAATGCTGACTGTAATGGATGAGACCCTATTGGGGAACTGTTGGCTCTGGCCCTATAGTGAGGCTCTTTCTCATCAGAAACCTTAATTCCCAAGATGAATCACTGCTGTTGGATTTAAAAACACCACTTTTCACAACTCTGGATTCCAGGATTTTGCCCTAAGAAAAATGGACTCCACTTTATTTTAATGGAAAGTAAATAGCATCAGAGTACTTACTGTATTTAATGAGATGGGCCCTTTACTTGAATAATTGTTTTTGAGACAGTAAAAGAATTAGGGTAGAGAAACTATGCAAGGCCTGTATTCTTGACCAAGGAAGGGCAGCTGTAGTAAAATCGTTCATATAGATAGATAGATAGATAGATAGATATCCTCTGTAGGAAATAAAATGGAGTCAAGCAATGTTGACTTTGTTTGATGAGTGAGCGCACATGGCATGATGGATAGAAGCTTGGACTCACTCACTCATTGTTTCTGTCATTTGACATTTACTGAAAGAAGATTCAAATATGAATAGAGCCATGTTCTTGCTTTTAGGGAGCATAGCCCAGGATGCAAACAAATACTATTACAGTATATAATGATGAATGCTAAGAGGAGTAAATATAAGGTTTGCGGGGAGGCATTTACAAAGCTCCAAGCTGATGCTGTATAGAGGTTGGATTAATAAAGAGAGGGGATGAAAATATTTCAGACACAGGGAAAACATGTGCAAAGGATAAAGAAACAAGGCAATGTAACTGTCCTGAAACATTTATTAGTTGAGTGTGACTGTGTTACAGAGTACAAGTGATCAGGAGAGGTAAGGAATGAGTCTGCAAGTACAGGTAGGATCTGGACTTTGTATTGTCTTTCAGAATTTGGCTATACTCTGAGGAAAGAGCTTAAAACCAAGAAGTACAAAGACAGGATCTAAATTTGGGACCCAGTTCTATGGCCCTGGGAAGCACTCTTAAAGTTTGCGTCTTTAGGCTGAAATAAAAAATGGTCATGTGCTCCTGGTCCATCTTTTAAGATGATCCAATTACTGTCTGAGATATTATTAGCCAGACAGATGTTACTGAAGGTATATCTTAATAAGAACAAAAGGTTTTTCAACAGCTTGATTTTATACCACCCACTTTCATGAATGCTAATAATAGCTGGTCTTTAAAGACTCTAATTTAGTGGTACCATTTTAATCCAAAAGAATCTTCTTTGACTAATGACAATCATTGCACCATACAAAAATTTTCCTCTTTAGTATCTGGATAACCATTTTCCTGGTGTATTGGTTGCTAATTGTCTTTTGAGCAATACCAGTGCCACATAACTGACCTCTGTTAGTGGCATTAGATTTAAGCACCAAATATGCCTGAAAATTTCAAATGTAGAGGTGAGGAAGTTCTCCCTTTCCTAGACTCCTAATTACATAAGCCGTGTGTTGTTTTTGATACAGATGCTTTGGGTTTCTTGAAGGATTAGTTCCAAGCGTCTCCCTCAATATTTCACAGCATCTTTCAGAAGAGACAGAAAATACTAAAGTACACTTGATGTGCAACAGTTCTGCAGCCATAGAATTTTAAATGTTTTGTAGACATACTTTATGCTAGACTTTTATTTTGCAGACAAGAAAGCTGAGGATTAAAAAGAGAAAATACGGGTGCCTGTCTGGCTCACTCAGAAGAGCTTTCGACTCTTGATCTTAGGGTCATATGTTCATGCCTCACATTGGGTGTAGAGATTACTAAAAAAATTAAGTTTAAAAAGGGAAAGTAGGTGAAAAGCAACTTTTAACAAGAACCCCCTCCCACATACACACCCCTCACAAAATAACAGAAAATTCTGAGTTGGTTAAAGGAATCAGAAAAAAATGATAATTTCACAAAAAGAGCACTTCGAGTCAGTTAACTCAGTGGCCAAAAGCATGACCTAGGATTCAGGCAATCTGAGCCATTCTCCTTTGTCTCTCTCAGACTATCTTCTGTCATGGTCATTACATGGTTGCTCTTGTTCCACAACTGACCTGCAGAAATGACACCCAAAAGTGTTCTGTGGACAAAGAGAAGTTTCTCTCTTGAGTTTCATTTTAGGAGCTCTGCACAGAGTTTTCCTCAACTCTTGTTGCCTAGAATTAAATCTTACACGTATTTTCTGTTTATTATAGTTGAACACACACATGTGGAAAGCAGGGAGGGGGTTATCCAAATAAACATGGGGTTCTCTTAGAAGCAGTCAAGGTTGGGTGGTTTGGAGGGAGAAAACCAAAAGGATGTACCACCGTGATCTTCAATGGGCATTTAACACAGCACACTGTGAAAGACAGGCAGTGCCATGGTCTGAGCATTGTGTCAACAATGATGTAACAAGATCAAATACAATATTATCTCTGCCTCATAGCAGAGACTTTGTCTTGACTTTAGAATGAAAGGACAAGAAGAGAGGATCACAATATTATCTTATTCAGTCAGGCTTTTCTCCTTTGATACCAGATGACTCTGTGTTCAGTTGATTTTGCTTTGTATTGTCATATGCTTGGGGTTTTTTGTTTGTTTGCTTGTTATACATATCCTTGGGCTTTCTTTCTTCTGGGGGATGATGAGTTTGGGGATGATGAAGTCAAAGGATAGTGATACTCTCCATCAAATAATTAAGGTTGCTCAGGGACTATCACAGTGACCTCTTCCCTGGTACCTCTAGGGACTTGGAACTCTGAAGCCCTCAGGAGCATTTAAACACTGAATGCCTCAGAGGTTAAATGGTAACATAAATATTACAGCTAGATGTAAATTGATATTATGGTAACTGGAGAGGGCATGCGTCACCTAACGGCATACCAGAGCAAAGCCTTACTCCCCTTCCCAAAGAAAAAACCCAGAGGGGTGTTTAATGGGGAGATGATAGAAGATATGGGATCCCACCAAAAATATTTTTAGGGGGGTCAGGACATCTGGTCGTAACTTCGAGCTGAGTGGTGTTGATAAATACCATGGATTTAATTACCAGATGTTGAATACCAACAGACTGTGTCTCCTACCCAGACCTATCCCTCTCCTTCTATTTTTAGATGCTGCTCTGTACTGAGTATTGTCATTTAGATGTCCAGTAGACACTATAAACATACTATATTACCATCAAGACTTTTGATCCTTGCTGCCTACCCGTCTCAACTCACTTCTTTAAATAATACCAGTATCTTCTTTTCGGAGACTCAAGCCAGTGTGCTTTCTGCTAAGATTCATCTTTCTTCTCTTCCTCGGCCAGTCTCTCAGAAAATCCTGCCCATTATACCTCCTAATGTATCTTCAGTCTTACCTCCATATCCACCTCCACCCCTGTCACCCAAACTCTGTGCACACCTACCTGAATTATGGCAAGAACTTTAGTGGGCTCCTGGATTCCAGGATGCTTTATCACAATTCATTCTCCACTCAACAGCCAAGTGGTGATTTTAAACTTCAGTTACTTTGTACACCTGGTTTAAACCTTAACATTAGAAAACAACCCAAGCCTTTACCTTACCCTGACAACCCTGCATTATCTGGCACCTGTTCTTCTCTCTGACTGTACAGTGTCCCATTGTCTCTGCTCCTGCTCTACCCCATGACTCTTCTCCAACCAGTGTGGTCCCTTTCTGACTCTGAAACAAGCCAAGCTCTTTGCCAGATGAAGGTTTCTTTGCTTGATGTTCCCATTCCCAGAGTTACTCTTTTTTTCTTGTCACTTCTCATAGCACCTTTCTGGTTTCAACTCAGGTCTTCTCTGATGCACACTGCTCATCTTGGTGGGGTCACCCCTGTGTCAGTGCTGCAGAGGGTCCTAGCCAGAGGTGGTAAGCATCTTGCGTGATGAGGATTGGGCTGCTCTCAAAGTCTCTAAGCCACAGGTGGATAAAGTGCTTTTTGCTCCCTGAAGGCTTTTATATTTGTTATATTTCCTATCAGAATCCTGATCTGTTCAGGGTTTTATTTTATGAAAGAACAGTTCTGTAGTCTAGTTTCCAATTCTATCCCCAACAGTGTGTTATTTCAACACTTATTGAATATGCAATAAATGCTATGTTGCATAGATGATGCAACATATACCAAAAGGCATAAGACCCAGAGCCAGTCTTTAGGAAGCATATAGTCTAGCTTCTTTTCTCCTCTCTCTTTGCCTGGAGTGAAGGAGGAGGACAAGAAAAACTAAGTCATTGGTGCAAATGGAGTGTGAATGTGCTCTGGTAGATCAGAGAAGGGGCACCTTACTCCAACTTGCTGAAGGAGAGAACATTTGAACTGAGAATTGATGGGCAAACAGTAGTGCTTTTGGTGAAGAATTTGGGGATAAGGGCATTCCAGATGGTGGAATGTGTAAAAGCATCCATGTAAGGAGGAGCATAGTACCCCTGTGATCATCATCATTATCACCATTATCTTCTTTATCCCTGGTAAGTGCCCACACCCCCCCAATACACACAATTATAGCTGCTTTTAAGTCCACAAAGACTTAACAGAGAAGGGGTTGTTGTTATATAAGTGAGGATATTAATTTGCCCAAGCTCTCAGACTGAAAACGGTGGGACTCCTACTTAAACCCAGACAAGTTGCTACAAAACTCAAGCTGATAGGTTGGATTTCCGGGCTCCTATGTTGATGTTCCCAACCTCTCAAAGGAACTGTCAGGTTCTGTTGTCCAGAGTCCTTTGCCATTTTAAGCCTCCCATCATCTTCCACAGGAATGCCCTGTGTCTCTCCTTTTTCTTCCCTGGTTTGGATTCACTTCATAGGAGTTCACCTCTTTTCTATATCTTCCCTCTCTTCTCCTGACCTCACTCCCTTTTTTCCAGCCCCAGGAAGACTCCTTGGATTGTGCTTCCCTGGGACAGCAACACACCCTTGCTTTTATATATATTTATCTTTTTATCTTCTTTCTCCACCTTCTTCTTTCTTATTCACTTTCCACCATACATTCCACCCACAGCAAACTACAGGCTTCTTGAGGCAAAGGCAGTATCTCATTTGTCATTTCTATTTTAATGTCTAATGCTGTCCGTATGGAATGAATGCTCAAAATGCACTTGCTGAATGAATGAATGAATGAATGAATGAATGAATAAGTAAGTGAAGCCCATCCTATGTGGGGAATATGTTCTTGCTTCAGATTATCCTTCATATTAATATATTCTTTCATTTGGTATATAGTCACACACCTCTTATTCTGGCAGAAGATACAAGTATGTGAAAGAAAGCCAGATATGTTCTTGGTTTTTTCAAAGGATTTTCTTCCCTCAGTGTGTGTGGGTGTTTGTGTGTGTGTGTGTGTGTGTGTGTGAGAGAGAGAGAGAGAGAGAGAGAGAGACAGACAGACAGACAGTATGAGAGCTGGGTTTTAAAAATGTAAATATAACTGCGGTTGACTTATTGCTAATTTCTTTCATTAGAGTTTAATTGAAAAGGCATCAAAGTAATTTCAAATGGGGAGAATTTATTATTTTTAAGAATGAAAAATTCACATAAGTAGAAAATATCTTCTTAGCACCTGTTCTGTGCCAGAAATTCTCATACCAACAAATTCATTTATTTTTTACCACTTGCCTACTAAGGAAAGAAGTGGGAACCAGCACTTAAATAGATGATCTTGGTGAGGCTGTCTGGATTCAGTATCTCTTTTAAAATTGCAGGGCAGACACAATTCTTATTCTACCACAAGATATTAAGGGATTTATGGTTTGAGTGAAGAAGGAGAAGATCTGGGCCTCCTACCCAGCCCTGTGTTGACTCCACAGCTAAGGTCCCTTTTATTAGACCACAGGGAAAATACCCACCGTAAGGGACCTTCCTTCTAACACATGCAGGCACTTGATTCTCCAGGCACTGGTTGTATGCTTCCAGATTTGCCTTTGCAACATCTCACATTTTCACATGGTTTGCTGATGGGTGGGGCCCTGGGTTTCTGGTTCTGGTATTTCGGTGGTTTCGGTGAGGCAAGAGAAACAGTATCGTGCACAAAGTGCATTTGATAGGAATACCAAGTGGGATATAACACTGTAAGCTAATTTCAAAGGATAGCATAGGGTCTGATAGAGCCAGGATATTCAGGATCAAAAACAAGTTCACACAGGTATGGAGGCACAGTGATTTTTAAGTCCATTTGGACTAGTGACTTCTTAATGTTAGAGACCCAAGTAGAGGACTCTGTAGTAATTTGGGCCTGGCTAGATAGAACCAGAGTAAGTATATTTATAGCAACCTCAGCAGAAACATGTGTGTTCCAAGTATTTGCAAAACAGTTTTAGATAGCTCCTTATTGAATGTCAACCACAATCTTGTGAAATACATATACATATCATTGATAGGATATGACAAAATGGAGAAAGAAATATGTGGGGTTGGATTAAGAATAATAGCAGTATATGAGGAAGTAATGCTTATACTATGTACTTTTATAAATAGTAATCAATTTTTTTTTAATTGCAACCAGTTTTGAATAGGTAACTGCTAAAGAGTGTGATTGTGGTGATTATCTAGAGAAATACTTGGAGCATTTAAAGTACTGGGTTGAATTTTTCCTGGTCAGCAAAGTAGGGCAAAGGAGGCAGCTGACATGCTAGATACCATTGAAGGGTAACAGGCTATGGGACCATGTAAACCTGGCACCAAGTGGAGCAAAGGTAGCAGTGAATATCACAGCGCAGTTTGTGTCCTCTGTGCCTGGTCACCATGGTCATAGAGTGAGAGTTCTGTTGCTGATGGCGCACTGAGAAAGCCATGGGTGAGTGTCAAGACAGGAGAAGTGGAACTACTCTAGCCTAACCAACTTCATTATGGGGGAAGATCTGAAGATTTGAAATGAGTTCATGGAATAAACCAAGAGTAAGATCTAGGAGGGTAGTCTTGGGTGAAGAAATAAAACTGCGAATGTTCAGATGATACCAGATATAATGGATCTGTTGTATCTTCCACCGAAACTCTGTCGGTCAATATAAATTTAATGAATAAGATTCCCTGTATCCATTTGGTCTCCCTTGGTCTAACTCAGAATTTCTCAACCTTGGCAACAGGAACCCACTGGACCAGACTATTCTTTGTTATGAGAGGTGTCATGTGTATTGTGGGATGTTGAGCACCATCCGAGGCCTCTACCTTCGGGGGCACTGTCCCCAGTTGTGACCAAAGAGTTTCTTGATATTGCCATATGTTCTCTGGGAAGCAAAATTGCCCCTGGTTGAGAACCCCTGGCCTAACTGGGGACCAGAGCTACAGGTGAGGGAAAAGTGGGACTGAAAATAACGGTGGCCCCTTCTCTTTTTTGTGGCTTTCTGACACTGAGGATGGTTGAGCCACTTAAAGGCTCTCAGAGTATTGAACAATTATCTTCTAGGGCTTATAATGGCGGAATTCAGACAGAGAACTAGGGGTCTGGCACTAAATCACGTGGCTGAACTGATCCCTGAGCCCCAGAGATAACGCTCAATACTCCATCTCTTTCTCCTCCAAGGGCTTTTTATCCAGTGATTTTCAGAACTCCAAGCCTTAGATTTTAAGGGAAATGCAAAATAGGTAGGACTTTCGCCCTCCTACATCTCCACTCTTCCATGCCTACTTGTACTGTGGCCAAAGCAGCATCACTATCACCATCCTAAGTTGATAACGGTTAATGTTCCTATTAAAATAATGACTGATAAAATCCCCTGCATTATCTCTTTATGTCTGTTTATTTATTTTTAGAGAGGAGGAGGGGTAAAGGAGACGGAGAGACTTATCTTTTTTAATTTTACTGAACATACAGTGCGATATTGTTTTCTGGAGTAGAAGTCAGTGATTCATCCCTTACATACAACCACCCAGTGCTCATTAAGCAGGCTGCACGCCCAGTGCAAAGCTAGATGCGGGGCTCAATTCCACAACTCTGAGCTCATGACCTGAGCCAAAAACAAGAGCCAGACTTAACCACCTGAGCCACCCAGGCGCCTCTCTTTATGCCTGTTTAGACTTGAAGAAGACAGCACAAATCTTAACCCAGAGAGTAGCTCAACAGTATTCCTTTTGTGTTGTTGGAAATCTATTTTCAGGGGTAAGACAGGCTGAAACTTCAGGGGCATTAAGTTTGTGAATGCGCAAGGTAGGAAGTTACAGGAACTGGGACCCAAAAAGGCCATCTTATCATCCATTCCTGTTCTTTTTCCAGAGTCATCATCTTACCTCTGTGTATCACTCTTCTGGGGTAGCCTAGGTTATTCTGCCACAGTTTTCTCCTGGCCGAACCTTGGTAAGTCGTACCCCATTCCTGAGAATCTAAACTCTTATCCTGGTAGCATCTTGCTTGGAATTCTTCACAGTCTCTACTCATCTGGGAACATTGAACTCTTCACTTTTTCATAAAATAGGTATTATCTTAGGGTGGGAGAAACATGGCTTGGCCACTCACATTTCCCCTCTCTACCTGTCACGATTATCTGAAATTTGATGTTTTGAGATTGGCTTTGTTAAATAGATTATCATTTTCTTAAAAGCAGATGAACTTGAAAATTGTGACATATGTATATTTTGTCAGCCAAAGGCAAATCATCTATTTCAGGAGGCAATACTGCATACTTGTTAATTGTGTGCTTTTGAATCAGACTTCCTCAGTTCTTCTTCCTGGTTGCCACTTTTAGCAGTATTATCTCAGGCAAGTTTTTAAAAATTTTATGCACCTCATTTCTTTATCTGTAAGGTGGGGTGATAGTGCTCTCCATTAGAGTCATGGGGATTAAATAAGATGATATATGTAAAGTAGTTTTAAAGATGTTCAATAAATAAAACCAGCTCCAGTGTTATTACTACTTTATTCTTAGGGGCCACCCTGACTGCATATTTTACATTAAAGAGATCATTGATAAAAATAAATTCAGTGTTGGAGATTATCTTGGCAATTTCACAGTTATTTCTGTGTTATTAATCTAAATGAATAGATTAATAAAAATATAACTACAGCAAGAAAAAATGATATTAAATTTGTTATAACATACTAAATCACCCTGATCAGAATCAAATTCTTACCTTAATAAGCCAGTGCAGTCCATGTATTGGACATTTAGAAATGTGATGTACTTTTCTTCCTATTAAAGACCCAGGGTTAGGTGAATTTCTAGGCTTCTCACAGAATTCCCATCCTCTTTTGTTGACTGATAATTCCAGAGGACTAAGGATTTCTGAAAGAATGAATCTTGCTTTATGTGTTTGGAAGTTCCAAAAAAAGGTGGTAATATGGCTGAAAGTTGTGTCAGATATTTGCTGTTTCAGATATAAAAAGTTTTATAAAAATCAGATAATTAGCCTGTCTACCTAAATAAGTGTTTTCAGACCTCTCATTTATTATATTCTTAATGTTGAGCTTGGAGGAGAATAGCATAGTCAAATGGCTACTACTGCTACATACTGCTCTATACCATGCATGTTCTTACCTTTGCTATGACCTTGCTCTGTTGGCCAACTGCACATTGTTTTTGGTTTTTGTTTGTATGTTTCTTAAGATTTTATTTATTTATTTGACAGACAGAGATCACTAGTAGACAGAGAGGCAGGCAGAGAGAGAGGAGGAAGCAGGCTCCCCACTGAGCAGAGAACCCGATGCGGGGCTCGATCCCAGGACCCTGGGGTCATGAACTGAGCCGAAGACAGAGGCTTTAACCCACTGAGCCACCCAGGCGCCCTGCATTGTGATACAGCAAAAAACGTGTACCATTGTGTGATATAACCACTGAACTAGTTGTTATGCCAGGGACCTAAATTGTTAATATCCACATCACTGATTTTATTACCCAGTGGTATCTCTTACATGCTGTGTGTGTCAGGGGTGAGAACCACTAGTTTCTATAAGTAGACCTCACATAGCACTAGAAAGACCCAGATCTATGTAAAGTATGCTTTCAAGGCCTGAAGTCACAACATTCTGAGACCTGGGTAAATGATATCTTGTTATCTTTTGTTTTACCTAAACTTCACTCCCATTTCCTAATCCATGCGGAGCCAGGAGGGTCAGTTTGGGATTGCGGAAGAAATTATCTCTTCTGTTTAACAAGAGGTCTCAAAATAAGCTTACTCCAAAAGGATAAAAGCAATTTAAATTAAATAGCACTCGATAGTCATTCAGTTTATTGTAAGGCATTGCCCTTCCCACATTACATTTTCACTATAAAATCTTTGTTAGTAGTTATCTTCTCATTTCATATGTCACAGTGCAAAAACACGCTGTTGCTTTAATAAAGTTCTTTCCTTTCTTCTTCTTCTTCTTCTCCTTCTCCCCTATTTCCTCCTTCTTTCTCTTCTTCTTCTGTTTTTGACTTGTAGTGAAGATAGTCACATACTGCTGCCACCATGGCTCCCCACCATTCATTCCTGGGGAAACTGCTTGGCTGTCATGGCCTGTGTAGTGACAGGTTTTTCCTTAGTGGGCTTAAAATGCAATGGATGAAAGCCATTCTCATCTCCTGGTCTACCAAGATGTATCAAAGCAAGGAAAATGTCTTCCATTCCTTCCTACTGATTATAAGTAACAATACGCTAGTATGATAATAGGGCTGGATATGAAAACAAATACAGTATCCCCAAATCATTGCACTGCAACCAAATATATTTGAAATCATTCTTTTTAAATTAAAAAAAAATTCTAAGAATATAAAACACACTTTCGCATTGAAATTTTTGTTGCTGATTTTTTTAAGCTTTTGGAGACTTAAAAAAGTTTAATGACAGTCAACTTCAGTCCTTTCTTATATTTTGGGTACTACTGACTTTCTACAAGCTATAGACCTTTTGCATATAATTTAATATTTGTTGATTTATCTAGATTTAATTAAGCTACACCATTCCCACAAAAAGAAAAAGCTCATTTGCCCGAACTGCAGTAATTCTGAATATAATGATTTAGTTGTGCCTATTATAACTAGGCAGTTAAAAAAACAAGTACTAGTGAGCATGTTCAAGATGTGTACATGATAATACAGAGTGTACCTTTAAGCTTCTTATGTAACAAACTTTTTCAAGTGATTCATTTTGTGGAAAATAGCACTGAGTATTATTTGTCTCTACTCATTAAATACTCGTTCTCTTTCCAGTCCTTCTTCTTCTACAGTAGGTTTTGTGGCTTAGTTTGTGTTACTTTTTGTATATGAAGCCAGTAGAGCTGCATATTTTCCAGGAGACATCAACCTTTCACTAATTTAGAATGTCTCTTCCTTTAATTAATCCAAATTAAAGATTATGTTTCTCCCCAAACAAAATACATCCTTACATCAATTAAATGAGAGTTTTTGATGAAATGTTCCCTAACAGAGAGTAAGTAATTGAGATATAATTGTTTGGAGATGAGAAATAACTGCCACTTTTATGGCAAATGTGAGTTTAATGCAGATGATTTCCATGATTATGGTGTGTTTTATGTGGCTTTTTATACTACTGTTTTGGAAGCATTCATGGTACCAGTTGAGGCAAAAACATCTTAATGTTTGTTTTAGTGTTTGGCAACAAATATAGTCTATAAAATATATAGTAGTTAATATTAAAAGCTCATGCCAGATTGTAACATAAAGAGTTTATTCAATCTCTTTAAACATATCAGTTTAAAGCTTCATCTGAATGAGTTCTCATTTAGGATTTGAGTTTCTTAGAATTTTCAGCAGGTGAGCTTGGATGAAGTTAGGAGGCATTTGTCCCCCGTCCCCAGAGTGGCACAGTGTGCAAACAGAGGACTCTTAATGATGTGCCTCACTCCTTCTATTAGGAGGACCACTGGTGGCAAGCACCTGCCGTGTCCATAGGGTTTCCTCAGTGAGCAGAGCATAAACAATGCTCTATGTGGGAGGAGAAGAAGACTGGAAATGCCAGGCATACTCTTTCCTGGTCCCATTGGATCACCAGGAGGCAGCAATTTTCTTTATTATGGTTGCATTTTCTCAAGGTTGCCTTTACTTAGGATTTGATTACTTGCCTCCCTCCACCCACTCCCCTCTCCCATACATTCCCTCACTCCCAATAATGACCAGGTTCCTTTTAAAAGTCAGGTAGTACATTTCTTTATCATGTGATATTACATGCTTGAAGCAAACAAACGTAGAATGCTTTAAGAAAGACACAGCGGTGTCTTGCTGGCAGGGGACCCGTGCATGGGGAGACAAATACTAGCTTTTCAGTTTGGTCAGATACAGGCCATTTATAAGCTACCCAGTCTTGGGCAAGTTACTGGAACACTCCGGGACTCAATTTTCTCATCTCACTTAGAGGATTAGAAACAATATATGCAAATATCTGGTATATACCGAATACGAGAGAAGATAGCTTTACTATTTAAATCAAGAATGGAAAAGGGGAAGAAAGAGGGAGAGAGATGAGAGCTGTGTGTGGAAGCTGGGGGGCTGGTTAGGAGATAATGAGACCTGGACCATTGAAGACACGGGGGTCCGCCTCATGAGTGGAAAGGGAGAGGAACTGTGGGATTCATCCTGATGCAGCACAGTTGAGAAATAATGGCAACAGACTGTGCTCAAGTCAGAATAGAGGCAGGAACAGAATGATCAAAGCAAACGCATGTAGAGCTTTATTAGAACAGAACATTATCATGCACTACAAGGTAATTTTTTTTATACTTTCATATTAATAGACAGGTTGCAAAGGTAGTACAGAAAGTTTCTGAAGATTCCAATTCAGGTTCTCTCATTGTTAACATTGTACATTTGGTACCTTTTTCTCAACTAAAGAACCAACATTGATATGTTTTATTAACTAAACCCCATACTTTATTCAATTTCATTTGTTTTTTCCTGATGGTCTTTTTCTGTTCCAAGATCCCACTCAGGATACCACACATGTCTTCCCTGGCTTTTTTCTGGCTTTTCTTGTTTTTGATGACTTTGGCGTTTTGAGAAGCCTGTTATTTTGTAGAATGTATCTCAAGTTGGGTTTGTCTGATTTCTGTTCATAGTTGGACTGAAGTTATGGATTTGGGGGAGGAAAACCTCAAACATGGCATATGTTATCAACATGTCTTGTTACTGATGATGTTAACCATGATTACTTAGCAAAGGTAATGCTTCAGTTTTCTCTGTTGTGAAAATGCTGCTGCCTCCTCCCTTCCCGCACCTTACTCTTGGAAGCAAGTTACTAAGCATAGCCTAGATTTAAGAGGTGGGTGGTTAAGCTCCATCTCTTTGAGGGTGAGTTATCTATGTAAATTATGAGAATTTCATCTATTCAGACATTTGTAGCTTTTCTACTGTTTATTTATTTATTCAATCACATCTCTATTTATATATACTCAAGAATATTTATATGGTGGATTGTAATCGAATTCTACTTCGTTTATTTTGTTGCTCAAATTGTTCTAGTTTTAGACATTGGGACCTCTTTCCTGTCAGCTTTTGTGTCCCTTTGACATATTCTCATTATTTTTGCTTCTTGAGTATTTTTTTTACTTTCTGGCACTACAAGATGCTCCAGGCTTATCTTGTTTATTTCCTGCCCTGGCCCCAGAATTCCATTTCTTCAAGGAGCCCTGGGTCCTTTTACTGGAGAATGGCCTTAGAAATCAAGATCTGGGTGCCGAGTGTTCTCATTATTACTAAGGTGTTATTGCTTCTAGGCTCTCTCATCAGGCAGAGTTAGGACATACGTGAGTGAAGAGTAAATCGTGTGTGTGTGTGTGTGTGTATAATTGTAAAATAAAAATATACATATGTATATATAACTATTTCTCTACCTATATGCATCTGTATTAAGTTTATGCATCTATATTAAGTATTTAAACCTGAATTTATCATTTCCAATTCTAATATAACACATGGATTTTTTTTAATTCTTTTTTTTTAATTTTTAATTTTTTATTTTTTATAAACATATATTTTTATCCCCAGGCGTACAGGTCTGTGAATCACCAGGTTTACACACTTCACAGCACTCACCAAAGCACACATGGATTATTTTTAACCTTCCCTTTTTGTTTGTCTGTAATCTTATACTCCTATAATGACAAACCTGACTTTTGCCATTGATCATCCATTTATTTACTTTCTGATTCCCGGTTTACATATACAGCGGTTTCAGAATGGTCACTTTGCATGCCCCTGAAAAATACTTGAGTATCAGTTAGAATACTCTGCCAGTTAAAGTGCAGTGTTTATGTACAGTTGCTTTTATCTCTAGCTTTATACTTCCCAGTCATTTCTGAAGTTACTTAGGTGGATCCTTTTTAACCCACTCTCTTCAGTGAGGTTGGGTTATACTTATAGACTTATTCACAATACACATTCCATCTTGGGATCACCTAACCTGCTAGTTATTTTAAAAATTTGCATACATTAAGAGTCACTCTTTATTTGGTAAAGTTCTATGGATTTTGACAAACACAGAGACTCATAAGCTCTACTGTACCATACAGAATATTTTACCACCCTTGAAAATTCTCTGTCATCTCGTCAGAGATGTCATCTCCAATTCTTTGCAGTCTCTGATCAGTTTTTGTCAATGCTTTGGCCTTTTTCAGAATGTTATTTGAATGGAATCATAGAGTATGTAGTCTATTCAGATAGGTTTCTTTTACTTTGTAATATGCACTTGAAATTCATATATATTGTAGGAAGGATTACTAATTCATTGCATTTAGCATGGCATAACATTCTCTGTGGATGTATCACAATGTGTTTATCCCTTCATCTTTTGGAGAACATTTTGGTGATTTTGAATAAAACTGCTATAAGTATAAGCATTCACATGACAATTTTTAAGTGGACATAAATTCAGTTCACTTGTGCAAATACCTGGGAATGGAATTGGTAGGACATATGGTAAATCTATATCTAGCTTTATAAGAAACTGAAAACTGTCTTTCGAAGTGTCTATACCATTTTGCATTTTGATCAGCAATGAATGAGAATTCTTGACTAGCAGTATTGTTATTGTCAGCAGTATTATACTGTTTTGTTTTTAGATTTTGGCCATTCTAATATGCATGTAGGGACATCTTGTTGCTTTAATGTGCAATTGCCTGATGAAAAATGATATTGAACATTTTTTCATATACTTATTTGTCATCTGTATATTTTCTTTGGTGAGGTATCTGTTCAGTTTTTTGGCCTATTTTTAATTGGGTTGTGTGTTTACTTGTTGAGACTTACTAAATCCTTTTGGAGTTTTTCTCTTATTTTAGATATAGGTCCTTTATTAGATAAGTCATTTAAAAATATTTATTCTGATGTATGACTTGTATTTTTCTTAGCTGTGTCCTCAGAGCAAAAGTTTGTTTTTAATTTTATTTTTATCTGTACTATATCTTCTGCTAAGTGGTACTGCTCAACTTATTTTTAGAGTAAATTATATTAACTTTTGTTATTCTACATAATTGCCTATTGTGTTAAAAAGAAATGCTGTTTATGGAGTGATATAACTGGTAATCTTAGTTTTTCCCATTTTGCATATAATGACAGCTATGTCTGTAAGAGCTGCCATGAGACATCTCTAATAATTGACAAACCAGGGGCTCCTGAGTGGAGGAAACCTGTTAAACTCCATCTATGGTACAACATTGTACTCCGTGACTTTGGTTCAGATTCTGCTTTTAACATTTTCTTGTTGTGTGAAGATGAGAAAGTTACTTAATTTTTAATTTTCTGAACCTTTCTCATTTGTAAGATAAGGACAATATCACCCACCTGTTTTTATTTTTTAATTTGTTTAATTTTATTTTTCACCCACCTGTTTTTTAGGTGCTATTAGATGAGTGTACATTTGACCCTTCAACAATATGGGTGTGAACTGTGTGGGTCCACTTGTACGTGGATTCTTTACAGTGCAGTGCTAAGAATGTATTTTCTTTTTCTTATGGCTTCCTTAATATTTTCTTGTCTGTAGCTTATTTTATTGTAAGAATACAGTATATGATACTTACAGCATATAAAATATGGGTTAATCTACTATTTGCTATCAGTAAGTATCCAGTTAAGAGTAGGCTCTTAGGGGGCACCTGGGTGGCTCAGTGGGTTAAAGCCTCTGCCTTCAGCTCAGGTCGTGATCACAAGGTCCTGGGATCGAGCCCTGCATCAGGCTCTCTGCTCGGCAGGGAGCCTGCTTCCTCCTCTCTCTCTGCCTACTTGTGATCTCTGCCTGTCAAATAAATAAATAAATAAATAATAAAATCATAAAAAAAAAAAAAAAAAAGAGTAGGCTCTTAGTAGTCAGGGTTTATATGGATTTTTGAGTATGTGGGAGTTGGTGCCCCTAACGTCCATGTGGTTCAAGGGTCAGCTGTATATAAAGGAGCCTGGCACAGGGTAAGAGCTCAGTAAATGTTAGCTCATACTGTTTCTCTCCTGTGTTCTGCATTTTCTTTGTCTCTCCTGGTTTTCCCTGGAGGAACTGCTTCCGGCCAGTTTTCATCCACCACTTCTATTATAAAGCTGGGTCTGCCACTTTGAGGTGCTTTTCTATTCCCTTCTACACTGCAGATGGCTCAAGGTGAAGATGATTTTCCTCCTCCAGTGCTTCTTAATGTCTATAGTATAGCTCCTGAACAGATCAAGGGAAGATCTGTTAAAAAAACAACAACAACAACAAAAAAAACACACGCACATCTACAAAGCTCTCCTTTCCTTGTCCTTCATTTCCAATTTATCACCAAGCCCTGTCAATTTGACTGCATAAGGATATTTTCAATCAGCCTATCCTATGATTGGGTAGAAAGACTTAATATTATTAAGATGATAATTCTCTCAAAATTAATCTATAAATTTAATGGAATCCCAATTAAAACCCAATATGATTTTTTTTCAGACCTGACAAATTTATCCTAAAATTTATTTGAAGGAAAACATTTTGGGGAATAGTTAAGAAATATATCAAAATATTCTATAAAGCTACAATCATTAAAGCAGTCTGATATTGACTATATTTTATTGATAGAAAATAGCATAATCATGCATATGTATGTCTATGTAGTATGTGTGTGTTATATGAATTTAATCATATTGTAATTGTAGTATTTAAAATTATTAGGGAAAAGATGGACCATATTGAGAGGTCTGTATTGTATGATAGTTATGAGCATTGGTCCTGGGACCAGAATGCCTGGTCTGAGTTCTGGCTCAACTATGTGACCTTATGCAGGTCATTTAATACCTTGGGGTATTATCTCAGTCTCCTTTTGTGCTAAATGGGGAAGAAAAACTAGTACCTCCCACCAAAAGTAATGGTGAGGGTTAAATAAATTAATGTAGATGGAAAGCTTAGAAGAGACCTTGTCCCTAAGCCCTAGTAAATGTTGAACTATTATTATTAGTATTGAAATACAGAGACTAAATAGATGTCAAACTATTTTGAAAAGCAACCCCTTAAGTGCCTAATTTAGAATCCCACAGGGATAGGTGCCCAATTATTGATTTTATGATACAGATACATTTTGACTTTCTAAAATAAACAGATTATTTATTTATTTATTTATTTATTTATTTATTTAGAGTTGAATACTTCTATTGAGATTACAATTTTGTTTTCCGTTAACATCGTAAATTTAGCCAAGGATTATTGGAATTGAAGTTAAAATCACAATGTAGTTTTTCAATTATTCTGCTTTCTTCTTTTTTTTTTTTTTTTTGTTATGTTAGTCACAATACAGAGTACATCATTAGTTTCATTAGTTTTTGATGTAGTGTTCCATGATTCATTGTTTGTGTATAACACCCAGTGCTCATTGCAGTATGTGCCCTCCTTAATATTCATCACTGGGCCACCCATTCCCCCACGTCTCTCCTCTGAAATCCTCAGTTTGTTTCCCGGAGTCCATAGTCTCACATGGTTTGTCTCCCTCTCTGATTCCTTTATTCCTTTATTCCTTTCCTCTAATATACTCCATGCTGTTCTTTATGTTCCATATTTAGGTAAAACCATATGATCCTTGTCTTTTTCTGCTTGTCTTATTTCACTTAGCATAATCATAATCTCTTCTAGTTCTACCCATGTTGATGCAAAAGTTGGGTATTCATCCTCTCTGATGGCTGAGTAATATTCCATTGTATATATGGACCACATCCTCTTCATCCATTCATCTGTTGAAGGGCATCTCATCTCTTTCCACAGCCAGGCTATTGTGGACATTGCTGCTATCAGCATTGGGGTGCCTATGATCCTTCTTTTCACTGCATCTGTATCTTTGGGGTAAATACCAAGTAGTGCAATTGCTGGGTCATAGGAGAGCTCTATTTTTAACTTTTTTTTTTTTTTAAAGATTTTTGTTATTTATTTGACAGAGAGGGAGAGATCACAAGTAGGCAGAGCAGCAGGCAGAGAGAGAGGCTGGGCAGGGTGGGAAGCAGGCTCCCTGCTGAGCAGAGAGCCCAGTGCGGGGCTTGATCCCAAGACCCTGAGATAAGGACCTGTGATGAAGGCAGAGGCTTAACCCACTGAGCCACCCAGGTGCCCCTATTTTTAACTTTTTGAGGAAACTTCATACTGTTTTCCAGAGTGGCTGTAACAACTTGCATTCCTACCAACAGTGTAAGAGGGATGCCCTTTCTCTACAACCTCTCCAATATTTGTTGTTTCTTGCCTGGTCAGTTTTTGCCATTCTAACTGGTGTAAGGAGGTATCTCTGTGGTTTTGATTTGAATTTCCCTGATGGCTAGTGATATTGAGGCATTTTTTCATGTGTCTGTTAGCCATTTGTGTGTCTTCTTTGAAGAAGTATCTGTTTATGTCTTCTGCCCATTTTTTGACTTAATTATTTGTTTTTCGGGTGTTGAGTTTGAGAAATTTTTTATAGATCTTAGATACCAACCCTTTATTTGTTGTGTCATTTGCAAATATCTTCTCCCATTCCATGCGTTGCCTCTTTGTTTTTGACTGTTTCCTTTGCTGTGCAGAAGCTTTTTATCTTGATGAAGTTCCCAAAGTTCATTTTTGCTTTTGTTTCCCTTGCCTTTGGGGACATGTTTTGAAAGAGCTGCTGTGGCTGATATTGAAGAGGTTACTGCCTAAGTTCTCCTCTAGGATTTTGATGGATTCCTGTCTCACAATGAGGTCTTTCATCCATTTAGAGTTTATCTTTGTGTATGGTGAAAGAGAATGGTCAAATGAAACTCTACCATTCTTTTAAATAGACCATTTTTAACTTGGTTATGAAGATAATACATGGTAAAAGATTCTTTAAGAGATAGCCTTTTAAATACATTATGCACAAGGATTACACACTCAGTTGCTTAGTGGGGCCCCTGGGTTAATCATGGGCATAAACTAGGTGGGGAATGTGGGGAGATGGAGACCTGATAGCCCACATCAAAGAGACAACTACTTTTCAACTCTGTCTGATTTTTGCCATGCAGAAAAGTGAGTGTACCTTTTTTTGAGAGAATCTGAAAATTTCATGTGAAATCTTGGGTTTCTAAATATTGACTTGATTTCCAATTTTTAAACATTCTGAGGGACAGACAAGACAAGGGTCTGCAAGGCATATTGGGCTCATATTGTTTGCCTTCTGAGACTTAGAATCCTGAGGCTAGACCACCTTGTATTTCTTACAACCTATATATCCCCAGCGAACCTCTCACAGTGCTGTTTAGATAATAACAGCTCAATATTTGTTTTTTGATGAATCAATTTGATTTTCTTCCTGAGTCTTTCTGATGCTGATCGATACTTTAAATCATTTAATAATAGAACCTCCATTTGTTAACCATTTATTTTAAATTTAGGGTGCTGTTAGGGACTCCATTTAAACTCCTCTGATGGTTACAGTATATCATCAGGTGGTTGTTTTTTCATTTTATAGATGAAACCGAAAGGTTAAGTTACTTTTCTAAAGTCTAAGGTTTGTGGCCAGGATGGATGTGATACCACATTGTTTAGGTCTGCCCTTCTGAGTGAGTTAGAGTTCCAAAGAAGTAATGAGAGGTTTTTCGTATCTTTCCAGGGCATGTCAGTGTCCTGGCACCAGCTAACTGAGGGCGCTGACCACATCTTGTTCATCTAGAAAAAACTTTTCCTAAGACCATTCTATTGGATGACCTTGTCAAGTTTACCGCTTAGAATGCAGAAAATGTTGGATGAAAGACGTCCTTCCACTTATAAATGGGTAGCTTTCCAAATGTTCATTTGTAAATCAGTTGTTTGGAACTCAGAATTCATTTCCCTGCAGAAACAGTTACAAATGGCAGTTATGTTTCCCCGGAGGCTTGTCCACGAAAGACTATTTAGCCTTAATGTATCTGAAATAGTGTACATTTGCCATGAAAATGTGTAGAAAATAGAGCTCTTGTAATTCTAGTAATTAAATAAAAGGAAAAAAAAGTAAAATTGAATGGGAACTTTAAAATGTATTCTGAATGCTGATGCAAAGGAAAGGAAAATTTACCCAGAGGATGTAGAATTTGGAAAATAATTTTGTTGGGATTTTAAGGGGGTTTCGGGACACTGTCAAAGCACTTCCAAAATTAATGGGATTAGGTCCTTGAAATATGTGATTTCATTTCATGACTTCTGAGTTCCACATGATTAATCTCCCCATGATTAAATATTGTTTCTAGTGTCCATTGTAGATAAAGATGAAAGATTGGAATGAAAGTACAAAAGAAGATAAATGGAGATGAATTTTTTAGTGATGCAGAAGTTGAGAGACACAGCAAGGAAAGAAACTTGCCCATGTCTCCATAACCATGACAAAGGTAGAAATAGCTATAAACTATGGGTGGTGGAAAGAGAGAAATACAATTCTTGATTTCTCTTGAAACCTTTCTCTGAGAAATCCCGGAGACTGTTACTATCCCATCATCTCAGGTATCTTGGTGATAATCCATGGCAAACGTAGGCTTGGTACACAATTGAGTTCAAGAATGCAAACACTTCTAAAATGCACTAAATATTTAGAATTCTGAGTATTTGTTTAAAAAGGGAGGGCTTGGACCTCAAATAAAAATCAATTTAGTGTTTTAGTGCTTAGGTTTTATGTTCCATTTTGTTTAACTTTGCACTAGGAGAGTGAAAGGCAGAGATTTTCTGTATCTTTGAGATAGTCATATGATTGAAAGGGAAGTTGAAGAGGAACAAACCATCTCCTGACACTTCCACAGTGTAAGTGGAAACAGTCACCCTAACAGCAGTGTAAACAACAGTATAAAATGCATCAGCAGAGCAGCAATCCTTCCTGGCACACATAGCTTTACCTAGATGTAGAGAGGAATAATCAAGATCGTAGGACAAAAACAAACCAGGGTGAGGCAACTGTCAACTACCAAGACCAAACATGTAAAATTGAAGTGACGAAGAGGGTAGACATGCATGAGGTATTTCCCTTTGTGGTTCTTTTAAGAGTCAGCTGGGCTTCTTTCTGTGACCCTCCCTGTCAGTGTTAGTTGACCAGTCAGACCAAATTGCTCCTTGACCACTCTGCCCTCACAGAAACACAGAAATATCAAAATCTTGTTGTGTTGTTGCAGCACCTGAGGAATGTTGTTAAGGCAGCCTCGTTAAACGGAAATTTCCAACCCTTCTGTAAATATTTCTTTTTGTTGTTTTTAATCACTTGGAGTTGACATCCTGGTTCCCACTGGGATTTGCTATTACATTTATTCCTGATAGTAAACAGAACCAAGAGTTCATTGCTTCTAGGGGTTCCCATCCACTACCAGCTGAAGGATTGCGTTCTTTTTGGCAAGTGAAATTAAAATAATTTTTTATTCATTTCTCATTCAAAGTTACAATTTTAAGTGACCTTTTAACATTTCAAGGTAGTTAAAACATATAATCAGGGCACCTGGGTGGCTCAGTTGGTTAAGTGTCTGCCTTTGGCTCAGGTCAGGGTCTGGGATTGAGTCCAGCATCACGGTCCCCGTTCCTTGGGGAGCCTACTTCTCCCTCTGGCTCTACCTCTGCCTGTTTCTGTCTCTCATGAATAAATAAATAAAATCTTGAACAAATAAACAAAATGTATATTCATTTGCATTTGGATAATTAAAATCAAGTGAATTAAAAACTGGCAAGATTAGGGTTCTGTTCCCTTAATGATAGAAGGAATTTATATGTTCACTTTGCATTTGGGTGATTAAAACCAAGTGAATTAAAAATTGGCAAGACTGAATTCTGTTTCGTTAATAATAGAAGGCATTTATATCACATTTGAGAAATTTTGTCTTAGTCATAGTTTGGGTCAAGATGTCCAGTTATTCTGGTCCGAAGAATTCTAGATTGTTCAAACGGCACAATTTCTAGAATCTAAAGAGTTATCTCTTGAGTAAATTCTAGTGGTTTTTCATTGATGATTTCCGTAGGATTGCGAATTATTTAATCATCTTTCTCTAGAAAGGCTTAGGTTACTAAAAGAGAAGTCAGTCTCAGATTCCCTGTCTTATTATAGGTACACAAGGATCAGGGTAGTGTGCATAGGATGGGTCTAGGGCAGAGCAAGTGGCTTAAGGCATAATAATCCCCAACCAGCTATGCTGTCTTTGGTTGATTCTTCTCTAGCATTTCATTTGCTGTAAATAACTAGTATAGACTTATCAAGCAATCACAACAGTCTTAAATATATAAGCTCATTTATCTCTATTTTATGGAATTTCCACATAAAGCTGTCGGGACCTGAGGACTTTCTAGAAATTCAATATTTACTTGCCAAAAGCTGGCTATATTCATATACGTATTATCTTTTTCTTTCTCTAATTAAATTATGGGCTCCTTTAAACAAGGGACATGTGTTCTATTTCTTATATTTTTCTTTTCCCACATCTATAGGAGCCAAGATATCTCACTTCCACACACTGAAAATTGGAATACAAAACATTTCATGCAATTTTCACTTAGAATACACTGCTTTAATTGCTAATTGCTCCACACATGCAGGTTTTACCTAACCAACTGGATTTTTAAAAAAAGATTTTATTTATTTGACACAGAGAGAGATCACAAGTAGTCAGAGAGACAGGCATAGAGAGAGGGGGAAGCAGGTTCTCCACTGAGCAGAGAGCCCCATGCGAGGCTTGATCCCGGGACCCTGAGATCATGACCTGAGCCGAAGGCAGAGGCTTAATTCACTGAACCACCCAGGTGCCCCAACCAGCTGGATTTTAAGTACCTCATTGTTTGGGGTTTTATTTTATAGTAATGGTATGACGGTTTGGACCTCTTGTTACTGTTTAGCACATTCAAGGGAGAGCGTATCTTCTCAACAGATAGTTGTCAATTAGTCAAATATGGAAGAGAATAAGAGAAAGAAAGGCAAGAACTTTTAGATTAACCTTGTGACCTCTAAAATTCACATCATTATTTCACAGCTTAATTATATGTCCTTTTAAACACATAGCATATCATTAATACTGGGTCAATAATGCTTCCTCAATCCTATTATTAAGTGAAGAGTCATAAAAATATGATGGTGACAATATAAGCATTCTGTTGTTACCTCCTTAGCGCTTATAAATTCAAGATGGGAACTAGTTTGAATTTGAGATATTTGGATCATTTTCCTGGCTAAGTCAAGAGACATTTGTTTGCTTTAGGCAGTATAAAAAGTGTTAAAGGATTAGAGCAGGGAAAATTCCAGCACTGATATGCTCTAAGATAGATAGACCCTGGATAATCAGGTGGAGCTAGGGACAAGATTGAAAAACCTATCTCTGCAGAGTTTTTACCTAATTTCACACCTAAAACCTACTTCTAAAATTTTCAAGAATGAGTAGAACTAAACAGACTTGATAAAGTATTGTTTGGAAGATAAGCAATGTAATTGTTTTAAATTTGAATGTGATTATCTATGGATATTAATAAAAATTATTTCTTAATTGAAAAGGGTTTCTTTTTTTTTAAGTTATAACTGTATAATTTTATTCTTATCCTTTTGGGGGTAAGCATTAGAGAAGAGTTTGTTATCTATTTTGGTACCTTATGGGTCCCCTGTTATCTGCTTAAATGGTTCTATGTATAATTTATGCATTGTCAGACCATGAGAAGAAATGGAGTAAAGATAAACAGGCACATTTCAAGACCAGGAAGGTTGAGGAATTAGAGGTTCCCGCAGGTAAGAAAAGCACTGCAAATGATTAGTGGAGATCAGAACTATCAGGGGAATAGGAATCTTATTTGACAAAATCACAAAGAATATCCAAAAGTATAGATTGGGATTGGTAGGATATGAAACTTACATAGCATCAACAAGTAGTATCGTCAAAAGAAGCAAAGCCAGGCACCTGTTAAATGTGGTAAAGTCAGATTTCATTTACTCATAGCTATTGCAACAGAGGAGGGACCTGAGTCTGACCTGAGGTCAACTCCACTGAAACAAAAGGTGGGATTGTTTAAATGCTGGGTATTCAGTTGAAAGGCACTAAAGGGTATTAAGAGGGGATTTTGTTCATATGACTAGGCCATCTAGATTTTCTCATTAGCACTAATAGGAGAAACGTACTTCTCATATCATTATGACAGAAGGTAGTGTTGGAATTTGGAGCAAGGTGCCCTCTTAGGCCATTACCCTCCTGCAGGGACTGAGAGCAACAGCTATTTCTTTCAATATTTGTATTTCAAAGAGATGGATCTCAAGTCCTTGGGGAGACAGTTTTGGGCCGTAGAAAATTTATATCTTAAAGGGATAGAGAAAAGTTTTGTAATTTCAAGCTTTCTCTACTAACTGCTCTAAGAGGGGGTTCAGGGCCTATTATCCTATTCCCATGTTTTGCCTCAAGTAAGTAAAGTATTGGCTCAAATAAGAAAGCATTGAGCTTTCTCAGGCAGACAGATATAGTCACCATACAATACATCATTAGTTTTTGATGTAGTGTTCCATAATTCATTATTTTCATATAACACCCAGTGCTCCATGCAATAGGTGCTGTCCTTAATATTCATCACTGGGCTCACCCATATGCCCTCCTCCCCTTAAAACCCTCAGTTTGATTCCCAGAGTCTGTAGTCCCACATGGTTCATCTCCCACTCTGTTCCCCTGCCCCCTTCACTTTTCCCTTTCTTCCCCTAATGTCCTCCAAGCTATTCTTTATGTTCCACATACTAGTGAAACCATATGATAATTGTCTTTCTCTGCTTGACTTATATCACTTAGCATAATCTCCTCCAGTTCCATCCATGCTGATGCAAAAGTTGGGTATTCATCCTCTCTGATGGCTGAGTAATATTCCATTGTATATATGGACCACATCCTCTTCATCCATTCATCTGTTGAAGAGCATCTTGGCTCTTTCCACAACCTGGCTATTTTGGACATTGCTGCTATCAGCATTGGGGTGCCTATGGTCCTTCTTTTCACTACATCTGTATCTTTGGGGTAAATACCAAGTAGTGCAATTGCTGGGTCATAGGAGAGCTCTATTTTTAACTTTTTTTTTTAAAGATTTTTATTATTTATTTGACAGAGAGGGAGAGATCACAAGTAAGCAGAGCAGCAGGCAGAGAGAGAGGCGGGGCGGGAAGCAGGCTCCCTGATGAGCAGAGAGCCCAATGTCGGGCTTGATCCCAAGACCCTGAGATAAGGAACTGAGATGAAGGCAGAGGCCTAACCCACTGAGCCACCCAGGTGCCCCTATTTTTAACTTTTTGAGGAAACTTCATACTGTTTTCCAGAGTGGCTGTAACAACTTGCATTCCTACCAACAGTGTAAGAGGGATGCCCTTTCTCTACAACCTCTCCAATATTTGTTGTTTCTTGCCTGGTCAGTTTTTGCCATTCTAATTGGTGTAAGGAGGTATCGCTGTGGTTTTGATTTGAATTTCCCTGATGGCTAATGATATTGGACATTTTTTCATGTGTCTGTTAGCCATTTGTATGTCTTCTTTGAAGAAGTATCTGTTTATGTCTTCTGCCCATTTTTTGACTTATTTGTTTTTTTGGGTGTTTGAGTTTGAGAAATTCTTTATAGATCTTGGGATACCAGCCCCTTATCTGTTGTGCCATTTGCAAATATCTTCTCCCATTCCATGCGTTGCCTCTTTGTGTTTTGACTGTTTCCTTTGCTGTGCAGAAGCTTTTTATCTTGGTGAAGTTCCCAAAGTTCATTTTTGCTTTTGTTTCCCTTGCCTTTGGAGACATGTTTTTAAAGAGTTGCTGTGGCTGATGTCAAAGAGGTTACTGCCTAAGTTCTGCTCTAGGATTTTGATGGATTCCTGTCTCACAATGAGGTCTTTCATCCATTTAGAGTTTATCTTTGTGTATGTGGTAAGGCAATTGAGAATCATTCTTATGAATATAGCTGTCCAATTTTCCCAGCCCCATTTATTGATGAGACCGTCTTTTTTCTATTGGATATTTTTTCATGCTTTGTTGAAGATTAACTGACCATAGAGTTGAGGGTCCATATCTGGGCTCTCTATTCTGTTCCATTGATGTGTGCATCTGTTTTTGTCCTGGTACCGTGCTATCTTGGTGATTACAGCTTTGTAATATAGCTTTATATCAGACAATGTTATATCCCCAGTTTTGTTTTTCTTTTTCAACATTTCCTTGGTGATTGGGGTCTTTTCTGGCTCCATACAAATTTGGGAGTTGTTTGTTCCAGCACTTGGAAAATACCAATGTCATTGGTATTTTGGTCACAATGGTGTTGAATGTATAGATTGCTCTGGGCAGCATAGACATTTAAACAATGTTTATTCTTCTGATCCATGAGCATGAAATGTTTTTTCATCATTTTGTGTCTTCTTCAATTTCCTCCACAAATATTCTGAATTTTCTAGAGTATAGATCCTTTACCTATTTGGTTAGGTTTATTCCAAGTTATCTTAAGGTTTTTTAGTGTTATTGTAAATGGAATTGATTCCATGATTTCTCTTTCTACAGTTACATTGTTGTGTATAAGAAAGTAACTGATTTTTGTGCATTGGTTTTTGTATCCTGCCACATTACTGAATGGTTGTATGAGTTCTTCTAATTTTGAGGGGAAGAATCTTTTGGGTTTTCCACATCATATCATCTGCAAAGAGAGAGTTTGACTTCTTCTTTGCCAATTTGAGTACTTTTTCTTTTTGTTGTTTGACTGCTGTTGCTCGGACTTCCAGTACTATGTTGAAAAATAATGGTGAGAGTGGGCATCCTTGTTATGTTCCTGATCTTAAAGGAAAGGCTCTTAGCTTTTCCCCACTGAGAATGATATTTTCTGTGGGCTTTTCATAGATGGTTTTTATGAAATCAAGGAATGTTGCCTCTATCCCTACACTTTGAAGAGTTTTAATCAGGAAAAGATGTTGTATTTTGTCAAATGGTGTTTTTGCATCAAGGGGAGCTTGAGTCATCCTGGGGCAGGGCCTTGAGTTGGTAGAAGCAAATGCAAAAGTTTGGTTAAGTCTCTTAGGGAAGGGGTTTGGAGAGTCATTTGAGCAGTCCTTATAGGCTAAGATCAAGGCCTCATTGAAAAAAGTGCTCAGGGGAACCCAAGTTGGGACAAGGAGAGAGTCTTTGTCAGTATCATGGTAAAACCTATCTCGGAGGCAGATTTCCCTGTTGTACTCCCCAGAGAGTCTAGGGAAGGCTATGTTCCTCTGGGAGTGTAGAAGGATGAATAAGATAGTTGGTGTGAGCAATACTGAACAACCTGTCATCCTAGTACTCTTCCCATGGATTTAATTCCTTTTCCATTTAACATTTGTCTTCACATTGTTTCAGTAGAGTCCTAACCAGGAGCAGAAAAAAATGGTTGTCAGACTTTTATCTCCCCCCAACCTCTTGTCATTTCCCAGAAAACACAAAGAACTTCATGGGTGATGGAGATCCCTCTAGGAAGCAGAACTTTTGGTATATTGTATCAGCTCTGTGATATATTCGAGGATTATGGAAGGAAGTAAAGCGAAATGTCCAAACTAGTTCACAAAAATGTTGGTGCAAAATCATATATGGTACAGCTTTATCTCGGTAATACAATGCTCTTAATGCTCCTCTGCCTCAGCGGAGGCCCTCCTGTTACCATAGCAACCACATTCTCACAATAAGCATTCTAACTCTCAGAGTGACTCAGCAATCTCCTTTCCACATGTGGGTTGACAAAGATGGAAAATACTGTTGTAGACAGGCTGTACAAATTTTTGGTGGTGTGTGTCCTACTAGCTGAGACCTGTGTCAATCCATGAACACTTTCTGGCAATCATACTGATTCTTTTTCTTTCTTCAGCCTTTTCATTTATTGAGGAGTCTTCTGTGTTAAGTCTAGACAGACTTGCCCCAACTGTATAGCCCCAAATTTTTTCTTTTTATTCATAGTGGTGAGTAACAAAAGTAACAAAAGAATATATTTTAATAAAATGAGTGCAGTGTTAAGTGTATGACAGTCACTCATTATGATTATTTACTTTTCTATGACAAACAGAATTCCAGTTATCAATAATGGTTCCCCTGGGAAAAGTGCTTATGTTTGGAACAAGAACATATTCCTACCTTTTTAGACAAACTACATTAACTTGGGAACTTTGTTTAAATGAGTATTAGGCTTCAAAATTCTTATTCAACCCCAGTTAAGATCAAGTCTGTTCTGCTGGAGTAGCTTTCTTTTCCTATAATGTTAATGTAGACATTTAATTATTTTAATTAAGGTAAAAAATTGACAATTTTACTTTAGGAACCTAATGAAATGATTGCATAGATTCACAGATGTAGGTGAAAAGTGAATTCATCACAGTGTCTCAGAAATTTCGTTAAAATATATGGGATTGGGAGCATCTGGGTGGCTCAGTTGGGTTAAGCCTCTGCCTTTGGCTTGGGTCATGATCTCAGGGTCCTGGGATCGAGCCCCGCATCAGGCTTTCTGCTCAGTGGGGAGTCTGCTTCCCGCCCCCCCCCTCTGCCTGCCTCTCTGCCTACTTATGATCTCTGTCTGTCAAATAAATAAATAAAACCTTAAAAAATATATGGGATTGGATATAATAAAGAAAAATTATGAATAGCCCCAGATGCCAAATATTAGATAATTTGTTAGGTAAAATATGATAAATCTGTGCAATAGGCATAATGTAGTCTTTCTTTTTTTTTTTTTTTTAAAGATTTTATTTATTTATTTGACAGACAGAAATCTCAAGTAGACGGAGAAGCAGGCAGAGAGAGAGGGGGAAGCATACTCCCTGCTGAGTGGAGAGCCCAATGTGGGGCTCAGTCCCAGGACCCTGGGATCGTGACCTGAGCTGAAGGCAGAGGCTTTAACCCACTGAGCCACCCAGGCACCCTGGCATAATGTAGTTTTAAAGTGGTGGTAACTGTAACTTTTTTGAAATGGAGAGCTATCACAATACATTGATAGGTGAAAGAGGCAATTTTCAAATTTTACTGAAATTTAGTATAAATAAAAAATATATGTAATAATACATAGATACATAAATATATAAATATGTAATAATACACAGATACATAAATTATGCATGTACATAAATACATGCATGTGCACATCCAAATGAATGCTCATACATGTATTCATTGGCTTACACAAAATTCTGGTAGGATGATTTGTGATTTTGTGTGTGGTTCACTATTCTATAATTATTTTTCTACTGAAATCCTATGCTGATAGTGTAACACCAAAGTAAAAAAAAACCAAGGACATAAAAATCATAATTTGTTTTTCTCACTCATTTTGTCAACAAATACACTAGCCTCTGCTTTTTCCGAGCCAGATCAATCCTGTTTCTAATCATGACTGGAAGTGTAGGAACAAGATTTTGTTGGCACATGCTGACAAGGGTATCCCTCAGGGAATCCCATAGAGGGCTCTGGGGAACACTTGAAAGATTCTTAAGAAGGAACCTCAAATTCCAATATTCAGAGGGATACTCATTACTGGCCTCTGTCTTGGTTGGAGCAAGATTGTGCCCCAGGAAAGGAGGAAGGTCACCCTAAGGTGCAGGAAGGACTATGGTACCATGTAAGTACCATGCTTGGCCCTAGGACTTTAGTTTTATTGGGAGTGTAGCTATTACTTATTTGTTTGTTTATTTATTTATTTGACACAGAGAGAGGGACATATCACAAGCAGACAGAGAGTCAGGCAGAGACAGAGAAGGAGAAGCAGGCTCCCTGCTGAGCAGAGAGCTTGATGTGGGGCTCCATCCCAGGACCTTAAGACCATGACCTGAGCGGAAGGCAGAGGCTTAACCCACTGAACCACCCAGTCACCCTGAGGAGTAGCTTTTAGCTGAGTAGCTTTCCTTCTACTTGCAAGGCATTGCTTAGGCATCCAACAGGGGGTATAACATGGAAAATTTCTTTTAGAGTTTCAAGCTAGGGTAGGGGTTGTGTTCCAGAAGGGCGGCAGACCCTGAGAGATGGGTCAGCTGCACTCTGATGCTTGAAGTTGAGTAGAAACCATTGTCACCCAGAGAACATGGAAGACTTACCATATGCGTAGGGACTTCTCTTTTCTCTTGTTTGGTTTTTGTTTTAGCTGTTTTGACCAAAAAATATGGGTCAGCTCGAAGAGTCTTAATTCCCTGGAAGGAGAAAGGGGTCTGCAGGCCTTCATGCCAGGATCCACAGAGAGGCAGATGGAGTCAGAATCCCTAGGATTGTGGATGGTGTTCGCACTCAAGGCTCTCTGAGACTTGGATTCTTGATCTTCGCAGTGGTTGCTTTGTCCTGAAGACACAAGGCTTAAATAAAGAAGGTCGACAAAATAGCACAGTTCAGCCACAAGTGTGTCTACCCATTTTTCTGTTTTCCCTATTACACTGTCAGCTTTTTAACATATGTTTTCATCACTAGAGGACCAGCATCCTCTAGTCTTGGCCCAAAGGTGTTTTATAAATAGTTATTGAATGAATGAATGAATGAATGAGTGAAGGGAAAGTGTGATCTATGATATTTACTGATATCTTCACTTTATAAATCAGACTTCATATTACTGGTACATGGCAGCACTATTTATACCCAGTTGTTATTGCCATTTGTATTTGAAAGCAACAAACTTTGTTGCTTTTTTTTTTTTTTTTCTTCCAAAAGTAATCTTGGGTCTTGGGGTTTTCATTTATTCAGCCTGGTTTGTTCTCTCTCTTTTTCTCTCCTTCCCTTCCTCCCCAGTCAAATACTGTGTATCAGAATCAACTGGGATGTTGGTTGAAAATGCAGAATCTAGGGCCCCATCATAACCTGTGAATCCGGCATCTGAGCATCTCCGTGTGTGAATGCCACGGCGGCTGATTTTCATGGATATTCAAGAGTGAGCATCTGGTTCATCTGGTTAGTGATTTTCAGATCACAGTTTTGTATGCCGTCAGCATGAAAATGCAGGGTATCACCTAGAAACTTTTCCTGTTGACAACTTTTCCTCTTCTACACATTATAAAGTGGAGAAGTAAGGTAACACAGGTGGGTGGATCAATAGAAAACCCTGTTTCTTGTAAGGGGAACTTGATAGCGACTCTACATTGCAGTTGGAGTGAATTGATTTTGTTCAAAGAAGTTTTCCTGTTCCTAAGAATGTTGGCTGAGTGTTTTTTGCAGGCTTCTTGAAGTGTACGGCTTTACAGACCAGAAGAGGCATTTAGAAGGGCCAGGGGTCCTTCTGAGTTTGTGAAGGCTTAAGAAGTTTGAATCTCTTGGGTAGAAGTAGTTTTCAGTGAATTGTTTGTTCTATTGTTCTAACAGTACTGGTAACCACTGGAATCTACTATTTCTGCTTCTTGTTTTAAAGCCGGGATCTTCTCCTATTCTTGATGTGCTTTACTCATCCAGGCTTTCATTTCTAGTATGTATTTAATACATCACTATTTATTTATCAGCATTAAGCACAGGACCCTAAAGAATGGAAATCTACAATCACAGATGCTATAGGGCTAAGTTATTTTAATTAGCTGAGTATTGTTATAGAGAATACTCTGTGATAGCACTATCTTCAAGTACAAAGCAACCAGGAAAGTGTGCATATCAAATAGAAAATAGTTTTCAGAAAGATTTCAATTCATTTTCTCTCTGCTAGAAATATGAATGGCTGTCAAACTTTTCAGCTGGTTTGTACATTGGACAGCAATGAGGCTGTTCAATCTGAAACAAAAATAACAAAACAAAACAAACAAAACAAAAACAAAAATAGATGGTGGCTCTTTATGAAAACAATGAAATTAATGTCCTCCTAGTCAAACACAGTATGAAAGCAGCTGTTTTCAGCCTTACATTTATATTGGTATTGAGTCCTGTAGCTCTGATCCCTGGAAATTGAAATAGGAAGTAAAGAGGTAGTAGTACCTGGAAGGGGAATCCTCTGTGGAGCTAGTGATGAGTATTGTTTTATTTATTTATTTATTTATTTATTTATTTATTTATTATTTTTTAAAATTTTATTTATTTGAGAGAGAGAAATCACAAGTAGGCAGAGAGGCAGGCAGAGAGAGAGAGAGAGGGGAGGAAACAGGCTCCCCGCGGAGCAGAGAGCCCAACGCGGGGCTCGATCCCAGGACCCCGGGATCATGACCCGAGCTGAAGGCAGAGGCTTTAACCCACTGAGCCACCCAGGCACCCCGAGTATTGTTTTATTTTTTAACCAAAGTGTAGCAGACATGTAGAATAGATAAGTACCCATCTCAATGAACTGCTCACAAATATCCATGTTTGTATTATCAACACACAGGAAAAGAAATAGAGCATGACTAGAAAGCCTCCTCTATGCCCCCTGTTAAGAACTACTCTTTAAAAGGTTAACCACTATTTTGGGGCGCCTGGGTGGCTCAGTGGGTTAAAGTCTCTGCCTTCGGCTCAGGTCATGGTCCCAGGGTCCTGGAATTGAGCTCTGCATCGGGCTTTCTGCTCGGTGGGGAGCCTGCTTCCTCCTCTCTCTCTCTGCCTCTCTCTCTGCCTGCCTCTCTGCCTACTTGTGATCTCTGTCAAATAAATAAATCAAATCTTAAATTAAAAAAAAAAAAAGGTTAACCACTATTCTGACAGCTAACATCATAGGTTAATTTCCCTTTTTTGGTTCTTTTTATAAGTAGCGTCCTATAGAATATACTCTTGTGGCTGGCTTATTGCTTAAGGTAATGTTGGTGGGACAAATGCATATTTTTTTTGTATAGTTGTAGCCCATTTATTCTCATTGCTTTATAGTATTACATTTTTGGAAATATGGTCATATACAATTGTTTTCATTGGTGGTAGACTATCGAGTAGCATCTCAATTTGGTTAACTAAAAATATATTCCTACTGAACTGTTGAAGCCCGTGTCACCCTATTACCTAAACGAAAGACAACACAATAAAAGAAAGCTATAGATCAATATCTCTCATGAACTTAGACTTAAAAATCTTCAACAAAATATTGGTGAATTGAATAAAAATGTATAAGAAGGATACAGTATGAACAAGTAGGCTTTATTTCAGGTATGAATGGTTGGTTTGAAAATCAGTAATTGTAGTCTGCTATATCAGTAGGCTAGAGAAAGAAAAATCATATGATCATTTGAGTTCACCCAGAAAAATAATTTGATAAAACACAATGCCCATTTATTGCAAACACTTCCCACAAGTTTAGAATAGAAGATAATCATATCAATGTGATAAAAAGCATCTACAAAAAAATCCTACAACTAATGTCTTATTAATGATGAAAGACTCAGTGGTCTTACCCTAAGAAGGGTAATATGGAAAGAATATTTATTTTCACCATGCTTTTTCAATGAGTATTGAAAAATCTAGCCACTTGCTTCTGCTACAAGGCAGAAGCTAAAATTTAAAAAAAGGAGGGAAGGAAGAAAGGTAGGGAAGAGCAGGCACACAGATTGGAAAGGAAACAAAGCTGCTGCTATTTGCAAGTAACATGATCAGTTCCATAGAAAATCTGAAGGGATCTCCAAAAAACAAAATTTATAGAATTAAAAGTTCTAAAAAAAAAAAATCACAGGATGCAAGATACTGACATTTTAACAAGTTAGTTTCTACATACTAAGAGTGAGTATCTGGGAATTTAAATTAAAAGCACTATATCATTTATGATTCTTCAAAAAGTTATGTTAGGTGCACATTTAGTACAACATGTGCAGAATCTGTATACTGAAAATGATAAAATATTGATAAAATAGAAAATAAAACCTAAATAAATGAAGATATACCCTGTATCCACAGGTTGAAACACTCAAGATAAAAAAAGATGTCAGTTCTCCTCAAATTTATCTATGGGTTTTTGCAATTCCTATTAAGATCCCAGTTTTGTTGCTGTTGTTGTTTTTGCTGTTGTTGTTTTACACAGACAAGCTTATTTTAAATTTTTTTATGGAAAGGGATAGCCTTGGAATAGCTAAAATAATCTTAAAATATAAAAATAAAATATAAGTAGTTAATTCTTCTGATGTTAGCTTACTGTATAGTTCTATAAAAGTCAACATGGTGTGATACTGGTGGAGGGATAAATACATAGATCTATGAAGTAGAAAAGAAAAGATAGAAATGGAGCCACTCTAATATGTCCAACTGATTTTCAACAAAAGTGCAAAGGTACTTCAATGGAGGAAGGACAGCCTTTGTAACAAAGGGTGCGGTGACCATGAGACATTTATAGGTAAAAAAAAATGAATGTCTTCCTAAACCTGTCACATTTTACAAAAATTAACTCAGAATCTTCCTAAACCTGTCACATTTTATAAAAATTAACTCAAAGTGAACTTAAATATAAAATACATAAAATAAAGCTTTTATAAGAAAAAAAAGAAAATTGTTAGGATTTAGGGCAAAGAATTCTTAGATTGGGTACCAAAAATTCGACTTCATCACAGGAATAAATGAAAAAATGGACCTCATCAGAATTTAAACAAGCAAACAAAAGAAAAACATGGCAAGACACATCTCCAACAAAGGACTAGTGTCTTGTAAAAACCTCTAAACCTCCAAGGCACAAAACAAAAAATTCAAGTGGGAAAGGGTCATGAAGAAACATTTCTCCCAGGAGTATACATAGGCAGTAAATAAACACATGAGAAAATATTCAGCATCATTAACTATTAACTAAATGCAAATTAAAACTGCTATGAGTTACCACTATAGATCTATCAGATTAGCTACAATAAAAGCAGAATTAACGCTAAGTGCTGGTAAGGATGTTGGAGAAGCTCTATCAATCATACATTGTTTCAAGAATGTTTAAAGGGACACCCACTCCTGGGGCGCCTGGGTGGCCCAGTCAGTAGAATGGCAGTCTCTTGATTTCCACTCAAATCATGATACCAGGGTCATAGGATGAGCCCCATGTGGGGCTCCTGTGCTCAGCGGGGAGTCAGGTGGGGATTCTTTCTCTCCCTCTGTCCCTCTCCCCCATCATGAACATGTGTGTTCTAATAAATAGATCTTAAAAAAAAAAAAAAAAGGGCACCTGGGTGGCTCAGTGGGTTAAGTCTCTGCCTTCGGCTCAGGTCATGATCTCAGGGTCCTGGGATCTAGCCCTGCATTGGGCTCTCTGCTTGGCAGGGAGCCCGCTTCCCCCCTCTCTGCTGCCCCTCTCAATGCCTCTCTGCCTACTTGTGATCTCTCTCTCTGTCAAATAAATAAATAAAATCTTAAAAGAAAAAAAAAGTATAGCCATTCTGGGAAACATTTGTCAGTTCCTTAAAAAGTTAACAGGCAACTATTATGAGACTCACAATTGTACTCTTGGGCATTTATCCTGGAGAAATCACAACTTATGTTCACACAGAAGCCTGTACATAAATATTTATAACAGCTTTACTCATAACCCCAAACTGGAAATAGCACAAACGTTCTTCAGTGATGAATGTCTAAACGACTGTGGTATATCCATAGCATAGAATACTACTCAACAGTCAAATGGAATACACATGCAACAATTTGGATGGGTCTCCAGGGAATTACACTTAGTAAAATAAGCCAATCCCTTAAAATTACATTCTGTATGAATCTATTTATATATGTTTTCTTAAATGACAAAATTTTAGAAATAGTGGAAATGAATGCTTGACTGGGGTTAGCAAGGGGAAAGAGGAGGTGACCATGGTGATAAATGGGTAACCTGAAGGATTCTTGTGGTGAGGGATCTATTTTATATTGTTTTTGTTTGTTTGTTTTAAAGATTTATTTATTTATTTTAGAGAGCCCACATCTTGTGTGTGCTAGTGCGAGTGGAGGGAGAGGCAGAGGGAGAGGGGGGGGCCGGTCTTAAGCAGACTTCACAGTGCTGAGCACAGACTTCCCTTGATCTCACTATCCTGAGATCATGACCTGAGTTGCAACCAAGAGCCTCTGCTTGGCGGACTGAGCCACCCAGGTGCCCCTTTATTTAATATTCTGTATTCTTAGTGAGTGCAAGATCCTATAGATGTAATGGAATTGCACAGAATGAAGCACACACACACACACACACACACAACATGCACACGCATACACACACTCACGCTCTCAAGTACCAGCAAAACTGGGGTATCCTCTAGATTAGTGGGTTATAACAGTGTCAGTATACCAGTTATTGTTCCATAGTTTTGCCAGACACTACACCTGCAGAAATCTGGGTATAGGAAGCATGAGATTTTTCTGTATTATTTCTTACAATTGCATGGGAATCTACAATTATTTTAATGAAAATCTTTAATTAAAAGTAGTATGAGTATAAATGTAGTAGTGTCTTTTAGTAAGCACAGATCTTTTGTTGTTGTAGTTGTTGGTTGCATAGCTGAGTGTAATTATTAAATTAGGGAGTATGCATATATTCAACTTTAGTGGATACTGCCAAGCACTTTTGCAAAGTGGCCATGCCAAATTACATTGAAAAACTAGTGAATGTTTGACACATGAGAAAGGAACAGTATTAGGAAAATGACTGCTTTAGAGCTGGCTTTCTGCATATTTTTACCCTTTTTCTTCCTCTCCATTCCCCAATGACCAGTTTTAATTTTATCAAGAGACTGTTTAATTTCCTGCTGCTCCTTACCTCTGCCCTCAAAGAACAGTTGGCAATCTTCTTTTAACCCTCTGCAATCCTCTGAGACATAATAAATAATAAATGGAAGTATACACCACTGCCTTCAGCTTGGAGCCCCTAAACCAGAGCCTACAGGCCAAATTTGGCCAGCTTGTTTTTGTAAATACAGTTTTGTAGACACATAGCCACACCCATTTGATTACATATTGTGGGTGGCTCATTTTCCACTGTAGCGTTTACCAGTGGTGACAGAAACATTAGGGCTAGTAAAGTCTAACATATCTACTATTTGGACCTTTACAGGAAAAGTTTGCCTACTCCTTTCTTAAGGCTTTGCAAAACTCTGTCATATAATATATAAATAGAATTTTGTAGTAAACACAGATGTTTTTAAAATACTCTTATGATTTAATGATCATGATAATGAGCTTTGATACAGCAAAAAATATGGTAGAAGAGTTGTAACATTCCTTATCAAATAAACTTATTAGAAATTGCTAACATACCTTTCTTAGAACCACATGCAAGGTTTATCTGTGGCGGGATTTCTCTGCTGAATACTAAGGCGGTGGCAGTATGCAGTGGGTATACTATCACATTAAGTGGATGCTGATGAAAAATACATGGAACCAAATGGTAAAGTGTGAGTAATTGTTGAAACCCATTGTGGCTACTATGCATAATTGATAAATAAGGGCCGATGACAAGAGCAGTATGGTTTAATGTGTACGCAGCATGTTCAGTGGGAATCATATGTTATAGAGAATTAAAAATATATCTCTTTCTTGCTAGGATCTAAACACAAATCTGCTACTTATTTCAGTTTATTTAAGTTTTTTTGTTTCTTTGAAGGGAGATATTTAAAAAAAAAAAAGAGGTCTTTCCAAATCTTTCACTATAATCTATGGATTTAATTGAACCTATTTTTAACTGCTTAGAATTATAGTAAAGATAGATTCTTATGATTTATAAGCTCTGTGAATTCCATTTTAGTAGAAATGAAAATTTTTGAAAGCCCAATGTATCAGTTATCTATTGCTGAGTAACTACCTCAGAACCTAGTGGCTTAAAAGAGTGATTACGTATTACATTATAAAAATAAGGGTCAGTTGGGTACTTCTGCTGTTGTAGGCCAGGATTGGCAGATCTTGGTTGGGTGCACTTGCATTCACAGTCCTATCCAAACAGATTGTTGGGTGAACTAAAGGTAAAAGTATGCCAAGAAAGGAGTGCAGAACAGCCTAAAGTGATATTGATCAGCTTTTTTTTTTTTTTTTTTTTTTGTAGGCTTCTTGTGTGTTACAATTTCCTTCAAATAGATTTCTGTTTTATTTTGTCAGAGATTGCCTATACGGTTAAATGCATTTTTTTAAATGTTATATAACTAATAGTAAGTATCCTTGACTTTGGTTTGAAGATCTGGGAAAATAAACTTCCCACTCAGTAACCTGAATCCTAGAGCTCATACCTTCAGTTACTGGATTCACTACCTGTGTAAAGCAAAACTCCACAACACTGTATATCTGTAGCCACACAAGATGGACTCTTTCAAGTTAGTCTGGTAATTTTGCAAGTGAAAAGTTAAACAAATTATTGTGGTTATGAGTCAATTTAATAAATATATTATACTAGGTGGTTTTTTTGTTTTGTTTTGTTTTGTTTTAAATAGCTCTTTAGTAATCACACCCCAATTGTTGAGTGAATAATTTAAGTGGTGTGGTCACAAAATTGATTGTATCTTTTGTTGTTACCAGAGCTTGTCTAAACCCAAAACTTTTTAACTAGAAGATAGAGCCTTTGTAGGACAAGAATGGACTTACTTATTTTTTCTCAACCCTTCTTCTGAGTGGTTGGATTTGGTGAAAGAGCAGAAGATAAACTGGAGGTAAGTTCGTTTGTATGAAAAAGGAGAGATCTCAGTGCACATCTGTTCAAATATGTTTTCTTCCATTATCATTTGGACACACTCGAGAAGATTCAATGACTCCAGCATTCAGCTACCAAAGTACCATGAAGCTTTTATAAAATAACAAAGTTATTGAACTTTTTTTCCCCTAAAAGAATAAGATACTAACCAGTAACCATATTAAAGCTATAAGGTGCTTCTCAGAAAATAGGAAGCCTTGGAAACAGCTGAAGAAAACAGTCTATACTTGAAGTATTCAGCCCATCATTAACCGCAAGGGCCATGCAGTAAACAAGAACTTTGAAAAGAAAAAGAAATAAATGTTGACTAAGAATATTTTAGGCAGCTGTATAACTTCTTTTTGGTTATAAAAAAAGGATACACTTTTTGGGGGCAACTTAGATTTGATTAGAAGCCATCATGGCTATGTATAGAACTTGGTTTTTCCTTCAGAGCCTACAAACCTATGCAGGGAAAGAAAAATTCTTCCTCTACCCTTCAAGATCTTCCAGCTAGACTTAGAATTAAATTATATGAGACAGGTAAATAGGAGAAAAAAAATTTTTTTACATGCCCGTGGGAGGCCCAGTAATGAAACTGAGACTTAAAGAAATGACCAAAACAAGCAGATTTTATACTTTTTAGACAGACAATAAATCAATGAAGAATTGGCAGGACAAAGAAAACTTTGAGAGTTTTGATTAGTAAGAAATTTAAACAAAATTTGAGAGCATGTATATCTTGTATGCTTACATGTGAGTAAATTAGTAAAATAACAGTAGCCTTTTCAGCCCTGAATGTTCCATCTTTGTTGATGAAGATGTTTCTTTACCTCCCAGTACAGGGAGAGTACCATTAACATGAGACATTAATTTCCCATTTTCAGGGGGACAGAAGAGAAATTGAGTGTCCTTACTGCACTAGCTGTCTCTTAAATACTTTTATTTAAATAATCAGTATGCCCAAGTGGACATTTGGGAGTGCCTGCCATTGACCCCTATACTTGAAAAATCTGAGTATTTGCTTATGTGCAACAAACATGCCTGTATTTCTATGTTGCAAAATTTTCTGGAGTCATGTAGCAGCACTTTCATTTTGTCATGCTCTGCATCAGCCTTCTTGGCTTGGGGTCACCTTTAATCATTTGCTTTAGCTGCCTAAACCTTGGAGACTTTGAGTCTGAGTGTTTGCATCAATCTGTTAGACTGGACATTCTCTTCCATTTCTTTTGACCAAGGCCAATATTATGAGGGTCTTAGTGTTGCCAGAGAATGACTTCAGCATTGAATACTGTAGATTCTAACAATGCCATGGAGAGGCTGTGAGCTTGCTTAGTGTCCCACTCCAGTTTATAGCCCAAGTCTAACTTGAGGTGTACCCAACTACTCGGACTCTCCTGGGGTTGCTCAACCTACTTTGCACTTTCAGCTAGATTTACATCACTTTGCCTTTAGAATCATGGAACTGAAATGAATCTGAGCATAAGAAGAACTTCAATCTGGAGAGCTTGAGGACTTTCCTAATAAGACCAAGTTCTGAATGGAGAAGCCATTTAGTTACATAATTAGTTTTATTGCTTATTAATCAGTTTCTACTGGTTATTTTTATTTTTAAGTTCTTTAATGGGAGGGAGTAAAAATCCATACTTTTTTTTTTTAATTTTAAGATTAGGGAGAGCATGTATATCTTGTATGCTTACATGTGAGAATTGGGGAAGTTGCAAGAGCGGGAGAGAGAATTCTCAAGCAGGCTCCCTGTTGCATGTGGAACCTGATGTGGGGCTTGCTCCCAGGATCTTGGGATCATGACCTAAGCTAAAAATAAAGAGTAGGCCTCCTGGCCAACTGAACCACCCAGGTGCCCCTACACATTCTTTTATTTGTCATAGGGTTTAGCCTACAGCTAGTAACACAGGAGTCAGCATGTGGTCATAGGTCTAGCAGCAGCCTCATCATGTAGGAGTTTGTTAAAAATACAGACTCTCTGGTTCCACCCCACATCTCCTGATTCAGAAGCTGTATTTTAACAAGGGCCCTGAGTCATTCATATGGTATTCATTAGACCTTCAGTCCGAGTAGTTGGGTACACCTCAGTTTTCTCATTTTCTTCTCTCTTGATATATATATATATATATATATATATATATATATATACTTTTTTTGGTATTATCTATTTCTAGATTGGACTCTAAAAATTCCACATGCCTTATTGAGGAGTTGATTTTGATAATCCAAGATTATCTGACCTACCAGCAAAGGAAAACATGAATACTTTAAAGTTATGGACAGGAAACATCCCTGAGGCAAGAATCCAGTGCCACCTTGTACAAAAGAAAGGTCGTGGCTAGAGAATACATCCTTCTATCCACTCTACCCTCCTCACTGAGGTGATAAGGTTGCTTATACTCTGATAGAGTTTGAGAGAATATTGAACTGCCTAGAGGATTCATCAAGGTCACATTCAACCACCAAGTGAGTCATAGAAGAAATAAGATGTTGATACTGATCAGTTGGTTGTAATTGATGCTAAAGAATTATGGAAACCCAGGCCATAGTGCTACTGTCTTGAGTAGATTAGAATGACTAGACAGTGTCTCTAAAGGTACATTCCTTTTTTGTGTGTGATGCTGATAGATTGTAGCATGTACATGATATTTTAATATTTCTCCTAATATTTGGGGACATCGATATAAAGCTCATTGCAAAAAACCACATTTTCTTTCTTGCAGTTTGTAAGAAAAGTAAAATACAGAATTTTAGGCAGGATATTAAATATCAAATTAGCATAAAGCATCTAAATAAAATGTATTAATATTTTAATAAGAACATAATGTTTTATTCTAAGAACATAATGTTTTAATTCAAGTGCTTATCTTTGAAATAGCTACAAGTTATTTTTGAGGAAAACAATTTAATGAGGATCTCTTCTAATTCTTTATCATCATAAGTAGATAGTATCTGATATCAGGACTATATGTAGTACTTTTTTCTCCATTTGTCTACAATACCTTTCTTACCATCAATCAAAATTTATTTTCTTAAATTATGTACCAAGGAATTGTAACTCTCTAGCTCAAATGATTTTGATTTTTCTTTTTCTTTCAAGAGAAAATATAATGTTTAAAATACTTTATAATGTATGCATATGGATCCCGTATCAATATTTTCATGTCAAGTATTTTAAAAGAATAATGAAGCATTTCTTTAAATGCACCCAGATGTTATTCTATTAGTGTTAATAATTCTTCAGACTTTAAATAAAATGCTGATTAAACATTACTAGTGAGTCATTTTAACTTCTTTTTCAAAGTTGAGTTGTCTTTTGAATCTATAAGTTTTGCCAGTAAGTAATTTTAAATACACTTTGCATTTTTGTGTAAGTTCATTCCAGTGCTCAAAATGTGAGAGAAATAAGTCACTTTTCCCCATACCCCAGATTTATGGAAGTTTGGTTGACAAGTAACCATTGTGTGTAGTTAGGTTGTACAAGGTAATTTTTAAAGGTATACAGTGTTATGAAATAATACCATGGTCAAGTTAATTAACACATCCACCACCTCTTTTGTGTCTGTCATGAGAAGAGTTAAGGTCTACTTTCTTAGAAAATTACAAGTATAGGATACAATATTATCCTATATATCCTATATATATTATCCTATATTATCCTAATATACGTATAGGGATACTATACTGTACACTTGATCTCCAGAAGTGATTGATTCATCTTATAATGGAAAGTTTGTATTTTTGACCAACATCTTTCTATTCCCACTGGCAACCTCTTTACCCCTTACTCTCTAGCAACCACTATTTTACTCTCTGGCATTATGAGTTTGACCTTTTTAGATTCCACATGTAAGTGAGGGCATACAATACTTTTCTTCCTGTCTGGTTTATTTCACTTAGCACAATGTGTTGCAGGTTCACCCATGTTGTCACAATGGCAAGATTTCCTGCTCTTTTCTGCCTGAATAATAATAGGCTGTTATTTAATTATTTTTTAAATCCATTCAGCTGTCAGTAGATACTTAGGTTGTTTTCATATCTTGGCTACTCTAAATATTGCTGCCGTGAACATAAGAATGCAGAAATCTCTTTGAAGTTTTTAAGGTACTCTTTGATTTCCTCAGAAATGGGATTGCTGGATAATATGGTAGTACTTTAAATTTTTTGAATAAGTTACTTTTCAAAACTAAACTTTTTGAATTTGGTGATAATGGTGTGCTCTTATAACTAGTTTCTTGAGCTCTACCTACTACTGTAAAAAAATTTTATAGAAACAGATAATCATGTCAAAAAATGGGCAGAAGACATGAACAGACACTTCTCCAATGAAGAGATACAAATGGCTAACAGACACATGAGAAAATGTTCATCATCACTAGCTGTCAGGGAGATTCAAATCAAAACCACATTGAAATACCACCTTACACCAGTTAGAATGGCCCAAATTAACAAGACAGTAAACAACCTGTGTTGGAGAGTATGTGGAGAAAGGGAAACCCTCTTACACTGTTGGTAGGAATGCAGGTTGGTGCAGCCACTTTGCAAAACAATGTGGAGATTAAGAAATTAAAAATAGAGCTACCCTATGACCCTGCAATTGTACTACTGGGTATTTACCCCAAAGATACAGATGTAGTGAAAAGAAGGGCCATCTGTATCCCAATGTTTATAGCAGCAATGGCCACAGTTGCAAAACTGTGGAAAGAACAAAGAAGCCCTTCAATGGAAGAGTGGATGAAGAAGATGTGGTCCATATATACTATGGAGTATTATGCCTCCATCATAAAGGATGAATACCCAACTTTTGTATCAACATGGATAGGACTGGAGGAGATTATGCTGATTGAAATAAGTCAAGCTGAGAGCGTCAATTATCATATGGTTTCACTTATTTGTGGAGCATAAGGAATAACACAGAGGACTTGGGGAGATGGAGAGGAGAAGGGAGTTGGGAGAAATTGGAGTGGGAGATGAACCATGAGAGACTGGACTCTGAAAAACATTCTGAGGGTTTTGGAGGGTGGGGGGTGGCAGGATGGGTGAGCCTGGTGGTGGGTACTATGAAGGGCACATATTGCATGGAGCACTGGGTGTGGTGCATAAACAATGAATTCTGGAACTTTGAAAAGAAATTTAAAAAATAAATAAAAATTTAAAAAAATCTTATAGAAAAGCTTTGTTTCATATTTTGCCCTTGAACACACTTAAAGTTCAAATATTTTCCCTTTTTGTGCCAGTGAAGTATTATTTATTATTAGCTATAATCATCATGCTGTACATTAGATATCTAGAACATATTTATTTCATAACAGAAAGTTTGTACCCTTTGACCAAAATCTTGACATTTGTCCTCCACCCCCAGAAATAACCATTTGTTTGTGATAATTTGCTTAATAACTTTCCAAGCAAATGAGTCATGAATTTTGAAGAAAGAAAATATTAGACACACAAATAGAAATTTGAGAAAACCCTCATGTTGCCCAATTATTCATGCAGCTTCTTTTGTGGTGAATTCTTTGTTTGTCTTATAAATCTGATGACTTCAGCTTTAATCAAAAACATTGCAACTATGGTGGGAAAATAAATGTCAAATAAAAATTAAATCCATTTAAGTATAAAGTTCCCAAGAGACAGGATGATCATTATAGCTTCAGAAAATTGATTTTCTGGTTATTAGACTGTTAAGTTTCATTTAATTTAATAACAAATATTTAAAACTTTATAAAATGTGATTTTTAAGTGATAAAGGCCTACAGTTTCTTTAATGACTCAATTTAAACAAATTAGGTTCAATTAGTTTTATCAGGAATTAAAAATTTATGCAAACAGTAATTACTATCAAATTCCTTCAAACAGACTTTGACCAATTTTAGACATCAAAAGCTAATAAAGTATAAATAAATTGAAATAGAAATCTAGAGAATTAATATTACTTATCTTTTAAATATAAATATCTAATAAGAAAAACAGTAACAGTAATCATATGCAACTTCTAGATTAGTAGAGAAATCATGAAGATAAGAACATTCATGGGAAAGAACAGGGAATGTTTTGCATGCACTAGCAGATAGAAGAGCTTTATTCTTGATAAATAAATCACAAATTGGGGTGATTCTATAGAAAGATGCTGTTATATAAGTTATCCCTATATAGTCTTAGTTTGCTCAAGTAATAATTGCTGAATTCAGAAAGTGACATACAGTTTTCAAACATAATTTTAACTCTTCAAATTTTGAAAGGGTTGAAAAAATGGCTTTAAACTGTTATTGTTTTACAGATTTTACCATCAGCTTGAACATTTAGCCATTGATATGTTATACCTGACCTGTATCTCATTTGCTGATACTGAGATACTGAGTGACTTTGGCTTATGATGAAGTGACTGGGTAGGGTTCTGAGTCACCTGGATTTTAAGCCAAGCTCTACCCCTTACTTGTTATATGAGCTTGAGTAGGTTACTTTGCCTCAGTTTCCTCATCTGTAAAATGATGGTGGTAATGCCTACTATATTTTAGAATGACAGGAGGAGTAAGTGAGTTAACACTTGTGGTTCACTTCTAAACAATGTCTAACACATAGTGCTAAATTAATGTTACTCATTTTTAGTAATAATACCAGTAATAGTAATAGTAGTACTTAAAAAGAGAGACCCTTGATCAAATGATACATCTAGAATTAGGGTAAATTAAGCAGCTTTCTTAATTATAGAATTTTTATAGCCATTCATATTCTTTCAATATGCATTGTGAATGTCTAAGGGAGAGGGTACATAATGTCTGTGTTCTCTAAATTTATATAGCTATAGGACATTAATTTTGGCCCAAGGATCTCATGCGGGCACTGCTTTGCAAAACACAGCTTAGAAACACTTGCTTTTTGGCATTCCCAGGATTAAACCAGACTCTGCAACATCCCTTTAATGAAAAGGTCCTTTTTGAAGTTCAGTCCTGGCTCTGGCCGAGGTCTTTTATGTCTGGAATCATATCCTTATGGTCTTTGTCAAGGCTGATTTAGCAGATGGTGAAGCATGATAGAAATATAATAAATGCCTATTGATCATCCTAACTAATTTTACATCATCTAACACATTAACTCAGTCCCAGATTTTTCTTAGTTCTTTGAAGACCTCTGCCAGAAAGAACATTTGGAGCATTTGTTCCCTCAGACACCCTTTGGATTACATGTGAATATTTCCATCCTATTTGAATCTGTTTTCAAAATAAAGCGTGATCAGAAGCTGCTTTAAATGTTTGACCAGAATCCAAATCCCCTCATAAGGCTTTGTGAATGTCATTCATGTCCAATTCCCTGATGCATTTATAATGTTCCTGTTGTATCTTTTTTTCCTTTATCTTTAGTTTTTATATATCCATCCCATTCTTTTCTTCAGGGAGGAGTGAAACCAATATTAAACACAAAGTCAGCCTTTCTGAGGGGTTGCCAATAGATGCATAGCCCATGGGCCAAGTTCTGCTGTGCCTAACAGCCATGGCCCATGAGGCAAATGACAGAAGCTTCCCAGTCATATCCAGATGAGTAGGGAGGGCAACATTTGCTGTAGCTGGAGTCCTGGCATCCAACCCTCGTGATTCTTAATAAATAAATTAAAAAAATATATATCAAGCACACTTAACGAGAAAACAGTACTTTTCTCATAAATATTGTCAATACTAACCTCAAGTCCTAGGAGGCAGGAAGAGCAGCCACACCCCTATTTTGAACCTTTATCCCATTATTGCAGTACTCAAGGACATTACATTTTAGCTTCTTGACTTAACCTTTGGCCTGGAAAGGGATTTGGTACCCCTCCCCACAACCTTGAGTTTGAGAATAAGGTATCTGAATTTGGGCACATATAAGGTTAGTTGGAAACTCTTGGAGGTAAAAGAAACTTGGACCAATATATAAGTGATTTTTTTTTTTTCATCAGCAATCTCTATGGTAAAATATGAGGTTTATGGGTACTTAAGAGGGCACATGGAACTGAGTCTGAATACAGCCCTAGTACCTATTAGCTGTGTCCTTCAGCAAGTTTTGTTAACCCCCAAAGACTTAGTTTTCTCACCTGTAAAAGGGGTTGATGTCAGGATTGCGAGAAATAGTGCATCCAAAAACCCTTAACAAATGTCTGAACATAGTGAAAACTCAGTAAATATTACTACATTGGTCCAGGGATTTTTTTATAAGGTCACCATGGTTTCTCCACCAGAGATTGTCAATGAATGCCCTTTAAGTGATATCTTTTAGAGCAATAACACCGGAGGTTGTGTGTTTTTCTAAAGGGTTAATTTCTTGAACTCTGATGACCCTCTGCCCAGAGAATCTTCTACCGTCTTGGTGCCATTCTGTATTTGGTAAGCTCTCCCCTCCTTGCTCTCCCTCTTCATACAGCTTTTTTTTTATTAAATTTTTTTATTTTTTATAAACATATATTTTTATCCCCAGGGGTACAGGTCTGTGAATCACCAGGTTTACACACTTCACAGCACTCACCAAAGCACATACCCTCCCCAATGTCCATAATCCCACACCCTTCTCCCAAACCCCCTCCTCCCAGCAACCCTCAGTTTGTTTTGTGAGATTGAGTCAAGTGACTCTTAATTTCATACAGCTTTTATTGAAGTAACCTATTGGTGGTTTTCTCCTGCACTTGCTTGCCTTCACAACTAAGCATGGGCTCTTTCCACTGTCCTACCAGCTTTGCATGGAATGCCAGCTTGGGGGAAAGGAGAAGTAGGAAAGGATCCTTGAAAGGGAACCCAAAAGAGCTTCAAATCCATAATCAATCCCAGGAGACTACATAGATATTCAGAGGGCTGCTTCTGTGAATTGGGTACAGAGAAGTAAAGCTTTGTGGAGGAGGCAAGATTTGAAGAACTGATAGAATTTGTCTAAATGAAGAAGGAAAAGGGAGGAAGAGAAGAAAGATATGGAGAAAGAATTCTACTGAATGTTGGCAAAAGTCTTAGAGTGGAACTTTAAGATCTAGGTTTGATTCATTGCTTTGTTTTTCTAACTGTATTCTTGGGCAAGATATTTAAAAACTTTGAGCCTCAGTTGATCCATGATGTAAATATGGTCTGGCAATGCAAACTCAGAAAACGTCTGTGAGAACATATTTAACAAAAATTAGCTGAATTTTATAGATATGACTTCAGTAGATGCATTTAGTTATATAAATTTTTAATTGTGATATTATCTATGGTACAAAGCTGTTAATGCTTGAAAATATAGTATAATCCTGATATAAAACAAGCATCAAATCAGAACCATAATTATCATTAAGGTATTTTCAAATGCCTATTCTCCCCTGGCAAGCTCATACCTCTGCATTTTGTCCTTTTTCTCATATCTGATTTATACCAGTGTTGCTTTAAGGTGTTTCAAGAAATTTGCCTTTCCAAGGATACCAATTACAACCTGATGGACTCCTGCATATGTAATTCTTTCCATTTAAAATTATTTTTATTCTCCTAAGGACCAAAGAAATTATTAAAATTTTACAAAGTTTAAAAAAAAAGTTTAAGATTTTGGAATTAGAGAATATAGTGAAGGTATAAAACATTGTGAGTAAGCTTTTCCTGCTTAATATTTTTCTTCATGACATAGTCTTTGAAAATATCATTATTGGGGCACCTGGGTAGCTCAGTCGGTTAAAACCTCTGCCTTCGGCTTAGGTCATGATCTCAGGGTCCTGGGATTGAGGCCCGCACAGGCTGTCTGCTTAGTGGGGAGCCTGCTTCCCCTTCTCTCTGCTTGCCTCTCTGCCTACTTGTGATCTCTGTCTGTCAAATAAATAAATAAAGTCTAAAAAAAAAAAAAGAAAATATCATTATTAATGGCTTCATATTATTCAGAGGTATGGTAACATATATCTGTATCACCAGTCTTTGAATGGTGAACATTCTATCCCAAGTTTCCACTATTATAATTATACCTGCAATATAATATATATCCTGGTATAAGAATCAACGTCCATGGTAGTTCTATTTCTTTAAATTTCCATGAAGAAAGGAAATATGTTTCCTTCATTTGTAGGTTTAAAAGTGCAACTTGACCCTCCATCTGTTACACACATTTTTTCTGCAGAATTAGAAGTACCATTTTCCTTGCATACTAGCAGAAGACCAATTTCCAGTGGCAATTTACCTAGGAGATTTTCCACCAAATATGGCATTTCCTTAGAAACGTTTTACTATAGTTTGCTAGAAGATTTTATTCACTGAAGGAAAAAAAAAACATGATCTCAAGATAAATAAATTTATGTCAAATGAGTTCTGGAAGAATTAACTTTCATATCTGTAATTCCAGAATTTAATTAGATCACCCTGAGGATGGATTCAATGAATGGTCTCAGATTAAGTATTCATGAGACAAAAAGGATTTTCCTAAGAACTGATGAGCATACTTGGGATTTGTACTTCAACGGTCTTTTTTCTCCCCCTGAGTGTATCTCCTATTCATGAAAACAATTGTAAAGTGCACCCCCCACCAAAAGAATAATGAATGAATATAAACTTTTGATCAAGAATTAAATATTATCATTCCTGGGGCACCTGGGTGGCTCAGTGGGTTAAAGCCTCTGCTTTTGGCTCAGGTCATGATCCCAGGGTTCTGAAATCCAGGCCCACATCCGACTCTCTGCTTAGCAGGGAGCCTGCTTCCTCCTCTCTCTGGCTGCCTCTAGCCTATTTGTGATCTCTCTCTGTCAAATAAATATATAAAATCTTAAAAAAAAAAAAGAAGAAGTAAAGCTTATCATTCCTTTATAAAATCTGTTATCAGATACTTCATATAGTGTCATATATTTTTTCACCTCTGTTCTGGTTAAGGGACATCAATTGAATTCATTTGTTATAACTGGATAGGCTTGTGCATTCTTTTTTTTTTTTTTTTAATTTTTTATTTTTTATAAACATATATTTTTATCCCCAGGGGTACAGGTCTGTGAATCACTAGGTTTACACACTTCACAGCACTCACCGTGCATTCTTACCCAAAAGATTATTTTAAAATATCTAATTGTTATTTGTTCAGTGGTTCTTTAATAGAAATTATCACTTCAGAAAAAAATTTTTTTCATTTAATTTTATTTTTTTTGGTGTCCCAAGATTCATTGTTTATGTACCACACCCAGTGCTCCATGAAAATCTTTTTTAAAAGATTTCTTTATTTTTGAGGGAGGGAGAGCGGTAGGAGAGGCAGAGGGAGAAGGAGAGACTCTCAGGAACATGGAGCCCAATGTGGGACTCCATCTCATGACCTATGAGACCATGACCTGAGCCAAAAATAAGAGCCAGGTGCTGAACTGACAGCCACTGAGGCGTCCCCAGAAGTTTTTATTCTGATGAAATGACCTTTATTCCCAAAGCTAATTTGCCATTCCCCCACTACCACCTATATGAAATGTTAAAAGCCTTTCGTTGGGCTGTAAAATGAGCCAGTAAGGTTGGTTATCAGTGATCTACTAACCAAAAGAACTTAATTTTCTTTTAATTGGATAATAGAAATCACAATGGTAGTCACACACTCGTGTACCACTGCAAAATAATAACCGTGCCCAAAGCATCATTTAGTATTGAAAATACCTTTTAATTTCAAAAGATGAGGCAAATAAGTGTCTTATATGCACATGCATAGATTCCCCCAGAACTTAAAGAAGCAAATATTTTGCATTTCACTATATTCCTTTCTTTATATAAAATGAGATAAAAATCTGTCTTAAATATAGGCTATACATTTATAGCTTATATTTAAATATAGGCCATATATATACACACACATATATATGTCTTTTTAAATATGTCTATTTAAATATAGGCTATATATTTATATATATATATATGTCTTAAATATAGGCTATATATAGAGGTTGCTTTGCAGAGGCAATTGTATTAATAATATCTAATTATACAGTATTACTAGCATATTCCATCACAGTAGTAACAGTGAACCCACCTGAGTGTGGCTCTGGGTTGGGGTACAGCCACTAACTATGAGTTGAGATGGAGAAATAGGTTCTTCTCTTTGGGAATAAAGAAGTTCCCTGTGATCTACAGTCTGACTTTCTGTGGTTTCAGTAATTTTTATTATAGTATGTTGGTATAATTATTCTATTTTATCATTATTCTTAATCTCTTGCTGTGCTTAATGTATAAATTATACTTTATCAGGGTCATATATGTATAGGAAAAAAAACAGCACATATAGGATTTGGTGCTATCCATGGTTTCAGGCATTCACGGGGGGGAGGGTGTCTTAGACCATCTCCCCTGCAGATAAGAGTTGGGGGACTACTGTATGCTATCTTTATTCAGCAAATGCTTACCAAAAATCTGCCATATGCGCAGATGCCATGCTTAGCTCTGGGGATACAGGCAGGAGCAACACATACATGATATTAGAACTGAGGGATGCTGTAGTATATGGAAAAGAAAGGAATTATAGTAGTTCAAAGGTGAAAGATTTGGAATTCAGGTTAGTGGTTTGCCCAAAAGAGGGTATAGAATGGGCAGAAATAGAAGAGAGGGACTTCCTTATGTCCTGGAACCATTAAAAGGAAATTTGAGGCCCATAAAGAAAAGGGAACTTGCCCAAATCTCTCTGCCAACAAATTCACAAATTTTATACCACCCAAGCTGGGGCTTATCAAAATGGGGAATGAAATGCCATAAAGTAGCAGGAGATAGTCTTAGTAATTCTGACTGAAAAAAGATTAGAGGGTTCACTCATTATGGTACAAAAATTGAACATGAGGAATGAATTACAATGAAAAAGAAATAATAGTTGCTCTTTTAATTTTAGTTGCTTGAATTGAGGATAGAAAAGTACAATGTTTAAAAAAAAAAAAAGGAATAGTACAATGTTAGAATGGCTGGGAGGACTAATTAAAGGTTCATTTATACCTGAGAAGGAATGCAGACACTTTCTTGAACTTTAGTCATGGAAGATGGCAATAACCTGATGATGGATAGAGCTCTAAGTAGGAGATCTGGCTTCTGGTGAAATTCTGTGAGTTTTTTTGGAATAGCATGCTTTTTCTGGGCTTCAATACCCTCATCTCTAGGTATGAGGGAATATTTTCTATTTCTATAGGCTCTAGAATGTAACCTGATATTTCACCTTGAAACATACTTTAATTGCCTATTTTAGAGAATTCTTGCAAGAATTCAGAGCAGTGGTGGATTTAAGTAGCCAGGAATAACGCCCCCTCCAACACACACACAAAATCTCTCAGTAAAAAGTACTTATTGAGAGCTGAACTTTGGAGGTAGGCTACCTGGGTTCAAATCCTGGCTCTGTGGAGTTGATCCTTGGCAAGTTACTCAACTTTTTGTGCCTCAGTTTTCTCATCTATAGGATGGGAATAATACCATTACATTACTCATAGTGTTTTTGTGAGAACTGAGTTAATATTGTAGTGATGCTTATTATGAAGCCCTGTGCTTGAGTGCAGAACTGCTACTTAGCTTCATTGAGGAGATGGAACTAACATGAGCTACGTATTAAAGGTAGAAAGATTCAGAAAGAGATTCCAGACAAGGGAAACATGTGGCAGAAAGAAGCAAGTTTGAGTTTGGCACCTGTGGATGGAAAACAGTGACACCATTTTCTAGAGTAGAAAGAAACTAAGACTGAATAATGGAGGGCATTAATTTAGAGTAAAGAGATTCCTATCACAAGGATTAGGGAATTGCATCATAGCTACTGGACACATCATACTTTGCTCTGTGAAAATAATGAATGGGAAGTGCTGGAGGTTCTCAAAAGGGAATTACATAACAAACGTGACTTTTGGGGAGGCTGGATTTTATAGCCATATATGGGTTGGATATACAATTATTGGTGCCATTTGGTCAGGGTTCTCTACAAAAGGGAAGGCAAAAGATAGGGAGTATTTTTAGAGAATCGTTGGTCTGATGTACTCCAAAAGACTCAGTGGTAGTAGAAATTTGGACCATGTAAAGGAAGACCTTGCCTTTGGGCCTTCCCATGTAAATCACAAGTAGGTGGTGCTGGGGTCACAGGAAAGAGTTTTGTACTGAAATAATGTTTTCTGTGGGTAAGTTTCCTGTCAGGGCTTTTGTGAGGTATTTTAGGTATTTAAAAAATATCTGTGTCATTTAGTTTAAATGACAACCTGGTAATTTGGGAGAGGAACAAGCATTCAATATCATTAAAAAACACACACACACACACAGAACTTCTGGTTTTATCTGTAATAATTATAGAAGCATTTACAAATATATGTATAAAAATCTTTGTGGGTTATTATGCATATGTCTTTGGTATAAATTTTAATTACTATCAAAGATGTCCCTGCCCATAGCATGTCACCTTAGGTTGCATGGTGCTGGTCCTTGTGCAAGCACCAAGTCATCATGTTGCACTAGGTCCATTAATTTTGAGCCCTTTGGAGACTACCTGTAAGAATTCAACTATATTCAACTCATTTTATCTACCTTTGCAGTTACTACCCCAGCTTATTAAAGTTTTCTTTTATAACATAAGAGAAAAGGTGTTGAACTCTGTAAATACGGCTCTAACTCTGGCCAACCATTTGTAAGCATTTTTAAACATGTGGTCTTTCTCCATTATCACATGCCTGTCCTTACTTAATGTCCATCAACTTAGGAAATATCATTTAAGGAGAACCAGTTCCTCAGAAAACTCAAGCTAAGGTCAAATAATGAATATGGACATATCACAATTTGATAACTCTGATAGAGAATGTTCTTTTGTAAGAAGCTGTAGAAGATCTTATCTTCTAAAATATGCCAGAAAAATCCACTTGTTCTCAGATATTGGCATTAGATGCCAACAGAGACCACTAAAAGTTAAGGCCATAAACTGATATCCCCAAAACATTGGCTGTATTGGCAACTGCAGGATAAACATCAGATAAACATCTCGGATATCCAGATACACTAAAATTTGTTGAATGAAGTAGATAGAGGTTCTATCAGCTGAGAAGCACATGCCAGCTGTGTGTTGACACACACATATATAGACACACACGTATATGCATTTGACTCTTGAAACATGTTGGGGGATTAGGGTCACTGATCCTCCCCACCGGATATCTGAATATAACTTTTCATTCCCCTAAGTCTTTACTAATAGCCTACTGTCTACTGGAAGCTTTAGCAACAATATAAACAGTCAGTTAACACATATTTTGTATGCTATATGTGTTATATACTGTATTTTAAAAATGAAGTAAGCTAGAGAAAAGTAAATGTAAGGAAAATCATAAGGAAGAGAAAATACATTTACTGTACTGTACTGCATTTGTAAAAAAAAAAAAAAAAAATCTGCATGCAAATAGACCCATGCAGTTCAAAGCTGGGTTGTTCAAGGGTCAAGCATGCATGTGTGTATGTGTGTGTGTGATTTTTTTCACCTTTCCCTCTTTTCACAACATGCATGTTGCCTTTTGGTAACTTTTTCTCCGTTTGGGTAGGATTTATATTGGTAGCCCTTGTATCAATCAGTGCCAACTCAGAAAAATAGAAACCATACCAGATACTATAACAGAGATCAATTATTACAAGGAAATTAGTTAAACAAATGTTGAAAGACTAGCTCTGAGATTCCACGGAGGTGGTTCCTATAGGAAGCAGCTGCCACCTCCATGGTTGTGGGGACAGAAAGTGGGGTTATTAGAATCAAGAAGCTTGGTGGAGGGGCCCATGAAGCTGAGATTCAGATCTCTGGAGAAAAGTGGTCTGTCCAGTTGGCATTACAAAATTAGAAACTCAAAGAACATTGCAGAACTGGGACGTGGGCCTCTAAGTGGATGCTTTGCCATCATTTCTATTATCTCTGAGGGGAAGCAATGGGTTGGGGAAGACCCAAAGAAGAGGTGGAATTGGAATCAACTGCCACTGCCATGGCAGAGGGCCATTGTCAAAGAGACACATGCAGGTACAGCAAACATAACTGAAGAAGCGAGTCCCTTATTTTTCCACTAGCCTTCTAGTCTCTTAGTTATTCCTGGAAGAGTCTGACATGGAAACTTCTAGCAAAGGAGAGGTATAGTTGCTGAATCCCGGGCTCTACATCACCAAGCAAGGTTTGTCAAGGTGGGTGTTGATCTGAGAGATAATGGGTTAATGACAGCACAGATCTTTTCACCAAGTTGTACTGTTATAAAGTATTCCTTATAGAAGAACTGTAGAGACTACCTCACCATGCATGGACACAGACATAAATATGTCTTAGAGCAGGGTGAGTAGTGAACTTAAACTAGCATGATGGGGATAATTCAGGGAAAATACCTAATATCTCTCTTGCCCCATTATGGGTCAAGAATTTTATTAAGTCCTTCAGAGTTACCATTTCATTTAATAATCCAACACCCTTGATGAGATTATCTCTTTGTTGCAAATGAAAAAAAAAAATCACTCTCAAGGGATTTAAGTAATTTTGTTCAGTGAGTAGAGGGTAGAATCCCAGCCAAGGTCTGTGTGACAACAAAGGAAATACTGAGCTTTCTTTACCCACCAAAATGTAGAATAAGGCAAAACCAAGGAGTCAAAAGCACAGATACCCAAGAAGTAGGGGCACAGTAACAAGGGGAAGGGTGAGGTTGGGACCTTGGTTCTAAGGGAATACCCATTTGGTCATGGAGGGTATAGTGGATTTAATTTCAGTACTTCAGGACCTCACTCAACCCTGGCTTTCTAGATGGGGTAGTCCTCTCAAGGACTTGGGTTGTTCTCTTAACTTGAAGTTAAGTTTCTGCTGCAAAAATGGGCACCATTAACCTGTGGTTCACCTCATTTTCATACCTTTCACCTCTTGCCTCCCACCCTGGGGCTTTGCTGTAGAGCTGAGACTCAAGGCACCAGGGCACGTGGTCTGCCCCCACGCACGTGTAAGTCACAAGTGCAGGGGAGTTAATACCCACTGAGCAAGGGACATAGAGCAATATCAGGACATGTGGGTAAGTTTTTCTCCCTTCCTCTTTCTGGAGGGATTCTTTAGATTTACAGATTCATGCGGTCTCCCTGCAGATAACCTGCAAGGTTGAGAAGACAGCTTGACACAAATTTGGTCCAGCTCAGTAACAATACTTTTGTACTTGCTCCCTTTACACACCTTTCCCCTCATTTTTGCTGCCTTGTCATTGTACTCTCCAGTAAAATGGTAGCACAGTAAACTGTGGCAAAGATTGTTTGGGGGAAAGGGAGGTTGCTGGATTGTCGGGGGAGAGTGCCAGGTTAAAACAATGGGACACACAGTTTTCTTTGTACTTGGGAGTAATCCCCAATATTGATTATTTTAAGCATTTAGGTGGAAGCTATAATGTGGTTAAACAAGGTAAGGAGAGAAGTTCTGGGGAAGAAGTGAGGATAGATCTGATATCTCTTCCTATATAGAATGAAAGTTTGTTATTCTGCAGATCAGTTCCTTAAATGTCCTTAAATGAAGCCTGATGTATAGCTGCTCTTCTTATAGAACTTTCCTATTGTCAATTCGAACTTCCATCGGTGTTCATGCAGTCCCATATTCTCTGTATAGCTGACTCACAATCAGAATTTATAACTGACTTCTTATTACCTCCTCCGAGAAGAGTTTGCTTGCCCCTCTTCTTTCTGCTGAACTTTGAGATTGGTAGAGTATCCACATCTATGTTTCAAAGATCTTTTGAAATGTGTATTATAGCATAAATCATTCTGTTTCTATACAATATGGAGAGATCTGAAAGCAGAGACTATGTCTCGGTCAGTGCCAAATTTCTAGAAGCTCAAGGAAGCTTGGCACACAGTAGGCAGGAACCTAATATTTGTTGATTCCAATGACTGAATCAAAGGATTCATGAGGAACCCTGATCAAGTCCCTAAGCTTTTTAATTACCCGATTGAGCAAATCCCAGGAGAAAACTGCTGAATCAGACTCATGTTGTATGTGAGTGTAATATGCATTTGACCATATGATGAAATATGAGGACAACACAGATTCCACAGTATTAAAATACTTGTATCTCTGCCAGTATTCACTGCTCCCCATCATATAATTATTTGATCCAAGGCTTTGAGAGCCCTGATAAAATGCTAATTTGGAAGTATCATACCAACATATTTGATCGGGTTAGCCTCAGTTCTCTGTTACGTAGACAAAGAAATGAGATTTGGACCTACTGAGCCTAATGCCAAAAAGTAATGACCCATCCACCCTGCCCTACTACTTTATTCAAATAACAAGTGTGTCAAAGCCAAGTGGGGTATTTATTGGCCTCTAGCTTCCAGGAAAAACAGAAAGAATAAAGGGTGAGGGAAAGACAGAAAGGAAAATTGATTTGATATACTGCAAACAAAAACACTGAGTCCAAAACACTTTGTCTTTGGAGTACACAACAAAAAGGAGCCCATGACAAGTAATTTGGTGGGGTTGAATAATCAAGGCAGGAATCCCATCTGATGTATGAGATTCTCAGAAGATTCTTAATGGCTAAGGGCAGCAAAGGACTATAAGGAATACCTCAGAACTGAAGGCCACAGAGAGGGCACTGGAAAGATTTTTCATGCACCTCTTAACTATGACCAGGAGGTTGGCTTAGGCAACCTGTTTTAGAGTAAGAACTATAGTTACAAGATGAGCAGTCATTTTATTCCCTGATGAATAACTTCAGGTGTCATAGTGTTTCTTCTGGCAGGATTATATAGTACTTAAGAGTGGGTGGTCTACATATATACCAAAAAAAAAAAAAATCCGTATTTTCACATTGTGAACATTTACTGTGTGACAATCTCAGCATAGTTCTTTAACTTCCATCTACCTCAGTTGTTGTAAAGTAAATAGCATTTCCTTTAGAGGGTTATTGTGAACAATAGGTAAATAAGGAGTGTGAAGCCCTAGTCCCATCAGAAATGGCATGTGTGCAATAAACACTTGTTTGTCACATTATTAGTACCAGTAGGGTCCAGTTCTTGCAGGAAATCTTCCACCTTTATGTTTTGACTAACCAAGAATGCATTTTTAAAAATACTCAAAAATTTTTAATTCTCAGTATTACGGGCATCTGATCCCTGGGACCTAGAAAATAATCACTAGTATTCCCAAAGCTGATAAAAATCCACCATATCCTAAATGACCTTATCAAGGGCTGTCCTAGTCTGGGGAGGCGGGGGAGTGACTTGAAGGTGAAATACCCTGTTAGCAATCCCCCAGGTGAACAGAAAATTTAAAATAATATTCTAATGATTCATTGTACATTACTACGCCCCATTAGGTGCCTACATTACATCTTAGGGCACAATCAATATCTGTCATCTTGCTTATGGCTTTGGTGCTAGAGCGGTTCAATTTCATTTTGCAACTCTCATGCCCATGAAGCTGTAGCTCAGGTGTCATATGATAAAATATTACTCAGAAGTACATATTCACTCCTAAAGCAGAGTGGAAAATAATTGATGAAGAAGGTGTCTTTCCATCTGGTCAAACACCATTAAAGTGAGGATACGATTGATAGGAGAAAAAAGACCAACATTCTGTGAAACTTTTTGGTGAATCCATTCAAGAGAGAGAGAGAGTGTATTTTTGAGCATTTAAACTCGATTGCTATTTATGAAATTTTAATATAGATAAAACTTAGTTTCCAGATATATCTATTATATAAAGAGAGGTACCAGTATGTAGACATATGCTGTCTTCTGTTAAAAAACAAACAAACAAACAAAACATTAAAAAAAAAAAAAAACTAGTCAGTTGTAGACAATGGAAAAACCAAAGAGAGATACTCCAAAGTAGCCATAAGTAGGTGATAATAAACCCATTGTCATCATTCTAAACAAATCTAGTGAATTAGCCAAATAACCTATATTTTTAGGTGGTTTTTTTTTTTTCAGAATTGGAATGCTAAATGACTGCTTCTGCCCCCAATCCCCGCATCATGTGGGTGCACTTGTGGAGGAGTCCAGGAAAATACTGCAATTAAAATATCTTCCCCATACATTCTACCAAGTAGAAAGTCATTCAGGTTAATAGGAGCCTGTATTAGAATTTAAGTATAACTGGGAGGGTTAAAACCATCATCTCGTGTCTCATACTTTACTGTGAATCCTTGAAAATATTAAATGTATCATTTCTTTCCAAATTGAAATCTGATAGAAATGTGAATCCTGCTTAAGATAGAGGGAATGGAACACTATAAGGATTTCAGAACACAATGGGATAGGAAAGGCTAGGACCTTTGCCACAGTGTGGAGCTTCGGGAAGACAAAAGTCAATGTGAAAGTGTGTGTATGTGTGAGTGTGTGTGTGCATGAAGTATAAAAAGACCAAAGAGAGCTCTAGAAATAGCTATGTAAGAACCTCAAAAATGAATTTAACTGGCCCTACTCTTGTGTTTAAGGTGCTGTTGGCTGTAAGCACCGTTTGCCATGACTCTGGAAAAATACCAGTAATGTGCTGCCTTGAACAGAGAGGTTCTAAGTGCTCCTAGACCCGTCCAGCTTTATAAAAGGACAGACATATGCAGTTCTGGTGACATTTGCTTTGGGATTAAAAAAATACTCCTTGACTGTGGCTTTCTTTGACATAGGGAAGAGTTTGCTAAAAAGGACTATGAGAGAGTGGTTTAATTTGATTATTAATATCTGTCTATATTATAGTCAGTGTTTACTTTTGGGGAGATTTGATAAACTATAGTAGTTTATTTGGTTTCCTTAAAAAAACTTGTGAAATGTAAACACCTTAATACTGATATATCACACCTTGGAAGGGTGCTTTTTGGGTTTTAGAACAGGGGTCAGAGACTCACATTATAGAACATAGACTCATACTGGAGCAAATGCCCTGAGATTGAGAAAAAGAGCATATCTTGAAAAGGAGAGAAGGATCTGGAGTCCCTAATAATGTATTGTTTTAGCTCAGTGGTTTAAGGAAGGAAGAGAGGTAGGTGTAGGTTAAGGCAATGAAACCATCCCACAGAAATGTTTTGACGGGGACGGTCTCAGAACGCTGCCGGTGACTATAAACATTGTGGGGATCAGTGGGGCTGATTGGTGCCAATCCTTGCTCTATTTTCTTTTATGCTGGGTCGTGTCAGATTTTGCACCATGAAATACAAAACACTAGGAAGTTGTTTTTTTTTTTTGTTTGTTTGTTTTTTTTTTACAATTATTTATCTGTTTCTATTTTTGTATAGCTTTGGGGGACTGTAGGATGCCCCTCATATATTTTAGAACGCCTTTAAGGGGGGGAAAGAATAAAAAGCAATGAGGAGTTTGCCTTGATAATTGGAACAGATATGTTTAACCAAGTGTAGTAAAATGAGTCCCCTGTTTTCTCCGTCATTCCTTACAGAATCAGGTGCTACTTCCTCCCCACTGTCAAAATAAGTAGGATCTTCCTCTAATTTAGGACTGCTTGTGGGGTGCTGTTTACTGAGTGGATTTCTGACTTTCTCAGTTCGGGCTTAAAGTTTAGAATTTTGTCGAAAGATACAGGTTCTTCAATAGCCTGCTATTTATTCTTTCTTTTGCCACTTCCTATTTCCAACTCATGTGTTGCTATGAGACACATTTTCTTTAAACACGACTTTGTTTTTTTAGCTGTTCCTTGTTGAAGAACCTAACCAATTTTCTCTTGCTCTTGTGTGTCATCTGTTTTTCTTTTCCCAGATTTCAAGCTCCTCTTCAGTTTCGTTCCACTTGGTCTCACCTCAATGTCTTTCCCGTTCTCTACGTGAAATGTATCCTCCCCACACACCAATTAAGGTTTTGTTCTCACTGTCCCACCTGGTCTTCATACCATTTCCTGAGCTACTGCTTCTACCCTAGAGTGCCCACCCTGCCTTCTTTCTCCTTCATGTATCTTACTGAGTTTTAAGTTTACCTTTATTCTTACTTGTATAATAATAAAAGAATTAACTGAGTGAGACCCAGCCATGTGCCAGCCACTGTTCTAAGCACTCGTCATGAATTGCATTATTTAGTTTCTGAATCAACCTTATAAGGTAGTTCTGCATCCCCTTTTTACAAACACGGCAACTGAGACACAGGGGAGTAACTTGCCTAGTAACACAGCTGTGCAATCTCTCGGCTGGATCCACCACGAGTTTGCCCCAGTGCCTCGTCTTGTTCTCTCCACTGCCATGCCCTCCTGCCACCCTTCCCAGTCTCCTGAGACATCCAGCGCACCCTGGTTTCCTCCATGATGAACTTGCATGGTAACTTTATTTTAAATCATGCGGTGCATTATTTCATTGTGTCTGTTCTGTGCATGTTCATTTTTTCTGGACAGTTATATAGCAGGATATCTTAAAATGAATTTGATACCTGTTCTCTTTTCTTTTCAAAATAGCATACAGTCTCAGTTCATGATAGGAACTCATTAAATACTCATTTGTTGTTGCTAGATAATGCAAAGCTAATGCTCCTCCCCTCCAGTTATGCAATACTTGTCTTGATTTTGTGATTCACTCTGGCAGTATTGACTAAGTACCTTCAAGTCTAAGTGATATATTATAAATGTTTTAAATTTCATGTATGTGATCTACAGAGTACATCTCGCAGAGAGATAGTGATAGAGTTAACTAGCATTCTGCACTGGCTTCTGAGTTGGGCTCCAGTACTTCTCAATTATTTGCTTTTATTCCAACATTTTTTAATGATAGGAGATACTGTTTAACTACTTTGGATTCTCCTTAGTGGGTACCAGAAAGTAAATTCTTCTAAAAACATGGATATTGGCTTTAAAAAACTCATTTTCACTGTGCTTTAGCTGAGTTACCTTTCTCTTAACCAATATGATGATCATGATTAGAAAATATCTCATTTTAATGTTGAATTCAATCTTAATAGATGGCCTTTGGGAACAGAGGCTTGGGAATCAGGCAGACCTGAATTTGCATCCCCTTTCTGCCACTGAATAGCTGGACAATCTTAGCAAGAAACTTAGTTTATTATAAATAACCATTTCTTAATCCCTAAAATGGGGATAAGACCACCTACTCTGCAGGAGTAAGTTACTCCTTTGTGTCGGGAGGGTTGCCGTGAAAATCAATTTCAGTAATACATTTAAAGGAATTACTTAGCATACTTTCTGCCCTATGGCAATCGCTTTATAAGAAGTTTTTATTGGGAACAATAATGTATTTCTTGAAGGTAATATTTGATATATGCCGACTCATTTGAAAAAACAGCATGTAGAATTTGTGGCAGACTTCTCTCCCTCTTTCCCTCCCTTGCTCCCGGGCTTCCTTTATTCCCTCTCTTTCCTCTTTCTTTCTTTCTTTCTCTTAGCTTTGAAAAAAGCTTTATGGAGGTATAATTTGTGTACAATGAAATTCATCCATTATAACATCCGGATTCACTTTGATGGATTTGGGTGCTGTGTACAGTCGGGTAAGCACCCCACAGTGAAGAAGTGACAGAGTTCCATCACCCTGAAATGTTGCTTCATGTCCATCTGCCATCAAAACGCACCCCGCCCCTATTCCCATCCGCAGGCAACCAGTGATTTGTTTTCTGTATCTACGGTTTTGCCATTTCTGCAATTCCATGTATGTGGAACCATACAATGTGCTGTCTTTCATGTTTGATTTCTTTTACTCAGCATGGTGTTTTTAAGATTTTACCCATGTAGTTACATGTAATATTTTCTTTCTTTTTATTGCTCAGTAGTGTTGTATAGTATGAATACATCACAATTTCTCCATCCATTCACCAGCTGATAGATGTTAAAGTTGTTTCAGCTTTTAGCTTTATGAATAACATTACAATGAATATTTGAATACAAGGCTTTTTGTGAACTCTCTTTCTCGTAGGGCTTAGTGTGTCCAGAAAAAGGATACCAAAACTTAATGGAAAGCATTGGAGCACCTGGGTGGCTCAGTCGGTTAAGCAACTGCCTTCAGCTTAGGTCATGATCCCAGGTCCTGGGATCGAGCCCTGCATCAGGCTCCCTGCTGGGTGGAGGTTCCTGCTTCTCCCTCCTTCTCTGCCCGTACCCCACTTGTGTGAGCTTGTGCCCGCTCACTCTCTCTCTCTCTCAAATAAATAAGTAAAACGTGAAAGGAAAGAAAGAAAAGTAGGGAGGAAGGAAGAAGGGAAGGAAGAAAGGAAGAGAGAATGAAAGAATAGCGCAGCACAATGTGCAAGAATCACAGTAGCTTTGTTCTGGTCTTTTCTCCACCTCCAGTGCTGAGATGATGACAATAATAATGAATGAGGATGCCCTTTGATTTCTTCGGCCTGCCTATATCCCTTTCTCAGAAAGGCTGCTCCCAGAGCCTCCAATTGAGTCAGTTACGCTCCCCCCAAACCCAGTCAGTGTTCACTGCTAGGTCCCCCCATGGTGGGTCCATGAATAAAGGAGCGAGACTGATACAAAGCGAAGGTCAAGCAAAGCTTTATTTCGTGCCAAGCATCAAGAATCAAACTGACTGTCAAACAGACTGGTGGGGGCTGCCCCTTACAGAGAGGGCGACCCCTCCCAGCCTCACAGACTAACTTTTATAGAGCAAAGGCCATGTGGTTGAGCCTGGCCCCACACAGGTGGCCAATGAGATTGCAACACACAGAGAAAGCTGCACAGTCACGCTAGGTCCCACACGGGGGGCCAATTGAATTACAACTCCCCCCCATAGTAGGTATTTGAACTAGCCTATCACCTTGGTCAGAATGGGTGCCCAAAAGGCAGCCAAAGGCTGGGGCCCACTCTCTTTGGTTGCTAGGGAGACAGAATGTGCGCTCTACTGATTGGATGTCTCCACCCCACCCGACTCATCCCTGAATTCCCGCTGTTATCTCCACCTGACCTGACCCGCCCTTGTATTTGGGCTCTGTTACCTGGGACTGGTTCAGGAACTTGATTTTAAGTAAGTTCCCCTGGGCTGGGGAGGGCAGGGTCAATTTAAGTTTTACTGCATCAACAACAAATGGCTGTTCAACCGAGGTGGGGCCGCTCTGGCTAAATAGGCCCTTACATTCACTGAACTGGGGTAGACACCTGGCTTAAGGTTGCCAAATTGGGGTGTGTGTGTCAGTGTCAGCAGAGAAACAATGAGACACAGATAAGAGCCTAGATGACCTGATGGCAGTATAAGCTACAGGTATACCTCTCCCTTTCAGTGTTCTAAAATGCCAAACCTTTCTGATTTTTTGCCAGATGCCCAGGTAGTCCTCCAGTAAACTCTTTGGTATAAACTAGGCTCAAAAGGCTTTTATTGCTGACAAACATATCAACCAAATGATTCCTGATTGAGACAAATCATAATCATCATGAAGATTTCCTAAGTTCTAACTATGAACCAAATACTTCCCCAGTATTACCTTTATTACTCTCTTAAATTTTTACCACCACAACAGCCCTGCAAAAGAAAAGTTTTCCTTTTCCACAAGTGAGGAAGCTGAAATGCAAAGAAATTAAATCACTTGTTCAAGGTCAAATGGTTGGAGAGTAGCAGACCTAGAGCCCAAATTCTTACCCTCTTTTCTTCAAAGTCCTTGCTGCCAATAGAGCTCCCATGCTGGCCCCTTGGTGGCGAGATGGAGAAGGGGACTGACATCTCCCTAGAGCTCTTCCAGTTTAGTAAATTTACATTTTTTTTGTAATGTGTGTCCAGAAAAAAAAATGTAAAAAAAAAAAAAAGTAAAAAAAAATTATATATATTTTTTTCTTTTAAAGATTTTATTTATTTGAGAGGAGAGAGAAAGAGTCTGGTGAAGGAGGGAGTCAGGGTGGGGGTTGGGGGAGGCAGACTCCCTGCTGAGCAGGGAGCCCTATGCTGGGATGGATCCCAGGACCTATAAGATCATGACTTGAACTGAAGGCAGATGCTTAACCAACTGAGCCACCCAGGCATCCTATTTACATTTCTGAGGGATTGAATGGAGTAAGGGGCCATAAGGAAGTTCCTGTCTGTGGACTCTACTTTCTCTATGAATCTAGATTATCTGCCTCTGATGAGGGCAGCTACGGTATGGGAAATTTGAAGAAAGCCACTGCAAATGCTACAGCATGCTGATTTAGGAATGCACAGAAGTTATAAGCGTGAGTGAGTATATAAGGGCTGTATTTCACACGTGTAAAATTGAGAGAAGCATAAATATTCCCCAACTGCATACCTGCTTGTTTGGTCTTTCATTTATTTTACAGAGAGAACACACAGGATTTTTAAAAGCTGAAACACTTTATTGCTGTTCCTTTTCATTCTTTTTTTTTTTTTTAATTTATTTATTTGACAGAAAGAGAGAGAGGGAGCACAAGTAGAGGAAGCAACAGAGGGAGAGGGAGAAGCAGGCTTCCAGCCGAGCAGGGAGAACCCCAGGATCATGACCCGAGCCAAAGGCAGACACTTAACCAACTGAGCCACCCAGGCGCCCTCAGTTACTTTTGATAAGAGAACAGGGGTGGGTAAGAACTTGGCAAAAAGCAGGAAATGAAGTGTCTTCAGCCATGGAAAAGGAGGGAGGGGGCGATGGGAGAGAGGCAGGGGCCTCAGGATCTGTGAGGGAGCATGCAGAAGTGACCAGGGTTCTCCCCCTGATCTGGTGCACTTCTGAAGCAGATGCTCGACCGGCGAGGGCAGGTGTTTCAGTCTAGCTCTTTGAATATACATACAGACTTTGTCACAAATTGCTGTGGCCTTTGACTCATTGCTGGACTCTTCTCAGCCATGGTCTCCTCATCTGAAAAGGAAGATTAACTTCATAGGCTTGCTGTAAAAAGTAAATGGGTGAAAGCAAATAAAGCACTAGGCTTGCTGCCTTGTAGTAGGTGCTCAGTGACCACTGCTTCCTACCGTTTGATTCATTCATTGGTTTTCCCTTGAGGATTTTCTCTACCTTTAGGGTTATTAGGATAATCAGAAAGGTTTGCAGGGGAGAATATTATGTCATGGCCTGTAGTGGAGGTACCATTTTACCCTCACACTTAAATTTAGGTAAAAATAGGCCAGGGATTTCTTTGTAGTTATTAATTTAAATTTGTCAAAGCATCTTCTTGCTTATAGGCACCAGAAGGCTTGGGTATATGGTTTATAAAGGCATTAGGCTCAAAGAGTATTAAATCTTTCTATGGCTCTGGGATGACAGGTGTGCCTAGATCACGAGGCTTAGTGAATGGTCCCTTCTGCAGACAATATAGAGGTAGTGAGAGTACAGACTAGTAATTCCATTTTATTTTATACTAAAGGTAATAAATATACATATATTTATATGACATGGATATATTTATATATATATCCATCAATATTTTTATTAATGCATAGTGATTTGCAAAAAAAAAAAAATACTTAATTGCTTTCTATATTTAGTCTTTAATGTTCTGTGCAGGGAGACTGCATAACATCTGACTCCAAGAAAGCAGTCTTGTAAACTTGGACCTTGATGAAGTCATCCTTATGGAACATAGTGAAACGTTCAATCATTGGGCCCCAACATGTTTTTATGCTAAAGACAAAGAGAACTGTCAGATAGGGCTTTTGACATTTGTCTGTTTCTTCTTGCACTAACACAAGCAATTTAAAAACAGTTGAAGAGATATGACTGGCTGCTTTTGAGCACAGCCCTCTGGAAGCACAGAAGGAACAAAAGCGTATATAAATGCATGAAGCTGGTATCAGGGAAGCCCTGAAAAACCTTAGGGTTGGACATTACTCAGACCTTGAGTTGGACATTACTCAGCCTCCGCAGCGCTCCAGGCTAATTAAACTTCATGATTGGTACAAATGCTGTAGAACGATTGGTGGTAAGTGGAGCCAGGAAAGATTCACCTCCATCAGCTCAAAACACACATTGGTTGCCAAACTTCACAGTAATTCCAACTTTCTGCCATGACTGTGATCCACTAGGTAACCCCGGGCCAACCAGGGAGGGGGAGGCTCGGCATGACGTTTCCTCCAGGCACACAGTCTGGGCCTTCTAATTGCTTTTTGCTCTGTGTTGTTTCCAGATGATCAGTTCTCCATACATGTTCTCTCTTGCTAGAAAATATCCTATTCCAGCATCTACTTTAAAGGTCAATTAAAAGATTATCTGTAAAGATCTCCAGGCACCTGTGGAGATGATACTCATAAGTACTTGGAAGAGACTACAGTCTTTGAACATTTCAGTGATGGGGAGTCATTTTTATTTAGGAAACAGGACAAAAATAAACAGCATAGAGAGGATGTATTTGCCTTTTGTAAAACCCCATCCAGATCTTTTCATTGTGAGTAAGTGTACCTTGATGTTAGTTTAATAATCTGGGACAGGGTGTTATGCCCGCATTTTCACATCCAAGAGACCACCAAGGAGCCAAGCACCAATGCAATCACACGAGGGTTTATTTGACAAGCTTAAGCTTGGGCCCAAATATACCTGGCACAGCAGAGTAGGGACTTGGACCCCGAATCAGATTACAGTCAGAGTTTTTAAAGGCAGAGTAGGGGTGGACTCGGCGGTGGGTGAGGACAAAGGGGATTACGGATGATGTATGTCTCCAAGGATTTTTGGAAGCGAGGTCTCCAGGACCTTGAGGGGCTAGCTATTGTTGGGAGAAAGGTTATTTATTACCAATAATAAAAATCTTCTCATGAGACCCTTTAGATGTATATCAGTGGGCCATATACTTGGGAATGATTCTCAACACTATCTTGGAGGTTTAGAGATAAAGTTTCCTAAAGGAATTGTTAAAATAGACTTACAGGATTCTGGTCGGACCTGTCGGGGTAGGGGGTTGGTCAGGCTATGATTGTCCTCAGCAAAACCTCAAGGTGAGGGCAGTTAAGTCCCCAGGGGAGAGCCACTCTCTGTTTCAAGGGCTTGTCCATAGAAGATCCATAATGATTTTCTTCTCCCTCTGTTTCCCACATCAGCTAAACTTGAGGTGGGATGGCCTTAATTTTCTCGGCCTCCACAAGGGAAGGTTCTTTCTCTGCCAGGCCCACCCACTTTCCTTCTTGTTTCCCATTTTGAGTTCTCATTGTTTCTAAGATACCTCCTGACCCCATCATCTCCGCACACCATAGGACTTAATGACTGCACAAGTGTCGGTGTGTATCACTGACTCGGTCACACCAAACCTGCAAAGTAGGCTTTTACTTGTCCTTTGCAGAGCCAAGTGTGCATCAGACAAACCTGACGAGATGCACACACTGTGGCCTCAGTTTTCTCTTCTGTAAAACTGGGAGAATCACTCTAAGGATTCACTATGCGGCTGTGTGTAAAATGGCTGCACATGGTCCCTGGAGAGCCATAGATGCAGATAAAAAATCCTTTTCCCTTCCCCTGTCAACAAACCACTATGCACATGAATAAGTATATTATTTTCTCTTTGCATATCACAAGTTAGCCAGAATTTCCTCCTCAACATGTGACTCTGAGACTGTTACTTTGCCACCAGCAAAGCATGAGCATTTTTTAGAGCTGGGTTGTGAATTTCTTGGGTCACTGGCAAACTTTCCAGGTACCAGCCAGCAGCAGACCTCTGCAGGCATTTCCTCAACTTGGAAACCCAACTTGGAAACCCATATTGCTTTCAAGCAGTTGCCAGAATATGGAAAACTGTAGTTTTCTGCCTGGTCCTGAGGCTCCCATTGATGTTGCCCATTTTAATGGGAATGTAGGTAGAAGGGTGTGGCTGAGGCTGTCAAGCACCCTTAGGGAATTTCAAAGTTATCAGCTACAGCCAATGCTGGAGGTCTTCTCACTCCTTCCCTAGGATAAGGAACAGAGAATAGATATAATTATGACAGATATTGGAGCCTCTTAGATCTCAGGCCTCTTATCAGTTGCTCTAGAGAACAAAGCCTTAAATAAAAGGATACATCCTTCCCTAAGGCAATTTGGAATATTTGTATTTCAGGGGGCAAAGCTTCAGGAGCCCTGGCCTCGCCTTTGCACAGTACTTGTCCCTCGGGTCAAAAATGTAGATATAGCAAATGAAAAAACAAAAACAAAAACAAAAACAAAAGAACAGCAGAGACTGTTTTAGAAAAAACAGCTACAGCTCCTTTGTATTTCCTACCTCCATTGTCAAGGAGCAAGAATCTCCTGTCCCTTTCAAGTTCTTTCTAGCCAGACTAAGAATCAAATTGACCTGAGACTAACTAGACAAAAATCAAATTTAATTTTGTGCATACGGGGAAAACACACAGACATGGAAATTCCAGAGACAGGCAAAATGAGGTATATACGTGATTCTGAACTAAGAGAAAAGGATAGGGATCTGTCAAATGTAAGGAATGTAAACGTTTGGTAAACAAATGTTTGCTGGCCCACTGGGTAAAAGGGGACCTAGAGGACTTTGATCAAACAAGCCTTTCTGGGTCCCTCCCTGCATGCCATACCTAGTTCATAGTATAACATAGTTCTCTATGGTTCTAGCTCCCTTCTGGGGCCAATTCCTCTATCTGTGTTCTTTTCAGGCAGTTTTGGTGGAAGTAAAGTGCTATCCCTTACTTTTATGAGTTTCGATTGTTTTTTAACACAGAATAATCTTCATGCCAAAGTGGTGGCGCATCCTGGGACTGCCTTCCCTTTGTTCCTATAGAAGGTACAGATATTCCATAGTGAAGGCAAGAAAAAGCAGGCCCAATTTGTCATCAGAGTATGGGCCCTGATTCCCTGTAACATGAAAAGGAATTACCCAGTATTACAGCCCTATTCCCCAACAGTACTCAAGAGCATTCACTCATTGCTGGCGATAAGGAGAAGTAAATTGGGCGTAAGCAGTATTGTACAGCACGCTACAGTATAATTCAGCAGATATCTGGTTATCCAGACTCTAGATGCAAGCCTTTCAAATAATCAGATCTTCTTGGTCTTCATGCTCCTTGAAGAGAAAGAGGCAAAGAGATCAGAAACATGCATGAAAGGATTTAGCCCTAAGACAATTTCCAGTGTTAGCCTAGGGTCAGCTTTAGTTTCCACCATTCTATATCCACAGACTTTGGTGATGAGAGTGAGCTTTGGGAATGATAGCTTCTGTATCCTCCCAGAGCCTACTTTGTCGTAAGATGAAAGGATTTTAGTGTTGGAAGGAGCCCTTGGAGGTCCAGAGGCCCAGGCTTCCAGTTTAGAGAATCCCTTTCCAGCGCCTCTGAAATGGGCATCTCGCTTCTGTGGGGTGTTCCAACCGGAGCAGGCAAGAGGACCAGGGTGTTTTAGAAAGGTAGGCAGCTTATTGAAGATATATAATTTACAAAAAGAGTTTGGGTGCAATACATTTTGATACATTTTTCCTGAAAATAAAATGCTGATTCAGATGCAAATAAAAGAGTCTGTTTCCACAGATGGATAGAAAATAGTACAGCATGCACCCTAGAAAGTCTAAATTCAAATATTGTATATATAAACGGTTGTTTAGTTACCATTTGGAGACAGAGATGGTCTCTAACCCAATTTCATTGAAAAGGGATGTCTAAAATAATGTAAGAAATAGTTCGCTCCTCCTCCTCCTTCTTCTTCTTCTTTTTTTTTTTTTTGTTTAATTTTTGAACCTTAAGCCAAAACCTCACCCCTCATATTATCCTCTTTTTAGCACTAAATATTAACTACCACCAGGATATTTAGTTTCTTTAGGGATATTTCTCAGTGCAGGTGCTGTGGATGGGACATGAATTCTAGCCATTCTTTCCTGCATGCTGAGAGTCACTTAGCTCCAAGTTGAAGTGAGTATGTCCCCACAAGTCCCTGTTCACAGTTGTGTAACTGGTGATCCTGTGGCGTGTATTTAAACCACCCCAAGTGCTTGTTAAAACATGCTACTGCCCCCCCCCATTTGTAGATTTGAGGCAAAGACCAATAATTTGCATAGTTAACATGTCCCCAGCTGGTGCTGATATTGCGGGTCCAGTAATTATACTTTGTGAACAATTTACCTCCTCTTTCCCCCCAAAAAGTTGCCTATGTAATTCTACTCTGGGGGCACCTGGGTGGCTCAGTCAGTCAAGCATGGGACTCTTGACTTTGTTCCTCAGATCATGATCTCAGGGTCATGGAATGGAGACCCCAGCCAGGCTCAGCACTGAGCATGTTGCCTGCTTAAGATTCTCTCTCTCCCTTTCCCTTTCCCCCTGTACCTCCTCTCTTTCTCTATTAAATAAATAAAATACATACATAAGTAAAAAATGCATAAGTATATAGACAAATAAATAAATATATACATGAATATATATATATATATATGTATATATATATATATATGAAATAATTCTATTCTGGCTAAAGATGGTAGGGGTGAAGTAAACAGTGCCATTCGTGTACCACACATGCTGCTGGAGACGCCAAGCAGAGGCGTGCTATGCACACAGTTTAAGAAATACCGGAGATGGAGTTCAGAGGTTCAAATTTAATCTTCAGGTCTCTAGCCAATCATATTCATTAAGGCAATTTTTTTTTTCTCTTGGAAGTTCATTTTCCAGCCAGCCCTTCCTCCAGTCCTGCTATGATGAGGTGCCACTGTTTCCCGTGTCAGCTGCTTCTGCAGCTCTCTCAACCTGCAAAAGATGGGCAGAGAGGATCATTGGGTTCTCAACACTCACTCTTTAGCTTTTGGACACCAAGCATAAGCAGATTGGGAAAGGAAGGGGGAAATACGTGCACCAGGCGAAACACCTTGTATCAGACCGGCTCTACACTTAGTTAGGTTCCCATGGAAACGGGATAATAAGTTCGTGATTTGCTTTTACTTAATGTATTGTGAAAATGCCTTTCTTTCATTATTCGAATGTTTTACTTGCACTTTACCAAATTATGAGAAAGCAGTAAATGTTGGCTTCTAAATAGTTTAAGTTGCTTTACCACATAAAACTCAGAAGAGAGCGTCTCATTTAAACATATAAATGAACTAGAACGGTTTTGTGATGAATGATAGGACTTGTAAGCATTTTCTTTTTGTTTCATGAACTACTGATGTTAGCACTAAAAGAAACAAAATCTTTGGATAAAATCTTCTTTAGGAATTTTTGAAAGCCATGTAATTGATTTGCATACAGATACTATCAGGGCGTACAAAAAGACGTCCTCTTGTGATGTTGTATTCACAGCAAATTTGGAGAATAAAAATCAGTACAATCAGTTCTCTCTCAGCTTCTCAAAACGTGGCTCTTCTCTGAACTAATTTAAGGCATTCTGTATCCTTGTCATTGATTTAATGAGATGTTTATTACATGGCATTCAATTCACTTTAGTTCCCATTGTGGATTTGATACCACAAGTGATAACCAAGTTCTTAGGGTCTGGGGAGTATAACCTGTCTTTAAAGGGTCTCCCCATTCCCTGGGTAAGTAAAGAGACTATCACTAAGGAATCAGCATCTGTCTTCATGGTATGATAATAAAGACTACAAGAAAAACTTTTGAAATACTTCACTCAAATTTTTACTACTAATTTGCATGAAAATTTCTAAGGTCATTATGTGAATCCAAATACTGTCTTGAAATGAAAACACTTTAAGCAATTTCAACCTGCAAATTATTTGATCAGCTGCCTCAGATATGCGAAGTCTGACTGCAGGCATGAGGAACAGTTGACGTTGGCTAGGAAGCTTGGTACTGCCCAGCTTGGTGAGGTGAGGTCCAAGCTCTGGAAGGGTTAATGCTTAGAAGTGGAAGGCCACAAAGGGAACCTGCAGGTCCTCCAAAGTTAGCTTCATCCACTGGGCAGTGCTTCTGGGGGCAGTTGTCAACTTTTCATTTCTACACTCATTCCATTGCAGATCTCTCTTTTTTTTTTTTTTTTTTTTAAAGATTTTATTTATTTATTTGACAAAGAGAAATCACAAGTAGGCAGAGAGGCAGGCAGAGAGAGAGAGAGGGAAACAGGCTCCCTGCTGAGCAGAGAGCCCTATGCGGGACTCGATCCCAGTACCCTGAGATCATGACCTGAGCCGAAGGCAGCGGCTTAACCCACTGAGCCACCCAGGCGTCCCGCAGATCTCTCTCTTTCGTGTGGTGTGTGCGCGCGCGCGTGTGTGTATAATATATATGTAATATATATGTATATATAATACATTATATGTATTAATATGTATATATAATATATTATACATTATATATATATATTTTTTTCAGGATTTTCAGTCTTGTTTTTATTATTTCAAAAATAATCAGGCCCAGTGTTGAGGCAGATAGAGACTCCCAGCTCCAGCTCCTTTCTGTCCCTGGCTCCCCTTTGCTCCATCTAAGGCCAAGAAAACACCAGATAGCCATTCCACTGGACTAAGATAAGATAACAAGTCATTGCTCCTGCTGAGACCAAAGAAAAAGACCACCTCCCCTCCTCCTGTTTGAATAAGTAAAAAAAGAGAGACAGCCCCTCTGGTGATTTAGCACTCTCCTGAGATTCCTCCACAAAGATTATATTTCCACATGAAAGGGCCATTTGGCCTTGGGGAACTGGGAAAGTGTCTTGGCCTTAAAAGACAACAAAAACACCCTGCTACCATCCCCCACTACCTGTAACCCTAAAAACTCACTCCTAACCCTTTCGGGTGCTCAGTCTTTGGGAACGATCCCACTGAGCTGACTGGCGTTAATAAAGTTGTGCTCTCCCATCTCTCCGTGTGTCATTTGGGTTTCCTTGGTCAACCCAGATTTTCCGCAACAGTGTAGTCATTACAGTTTCAAAGTAATTCTCTGAGGATCAGTTGGTGGGCCATGTAGGACCTCTCCGCTCTCTGCTTATTTTCCTTCTTCTGCCTTAGACTAGTCAGGATGGTGAAGACGGAAGTTCTGAGAGAATGTCTATCCAGAAGTGGTTAATATTTTAGGTGAAATTTCTCTCTAGGGTGCTCGCTCAGGTCCTGGCAACATGGTGTAGTAGAAAGCCTTCCTTCTCCAAGGGAACTCCTGGACCAGCAGCACTGAGATCACTTGGTGGCATCTTAGAGATGCAGAATCTCAGGACATTCTGGGACCCATTGAATCATATCTGCATTTTAATAAGATTTCTAAGTGATGCCTGTGCTCATTAAAGTTTAAAAATTATTGATGAATTGCATGGGCATCAAAGCCTATTACCTAACTTCTTGTCTCAGCTCAGCCTCTATCCAGCAAGGTGGTTCTCTACCAGTCAGTTCAGTTTTCAAACTGTGTTCCATGGAGCTCTCTCAGCTCAGCTGTGATTACTCAGAGGCTCATGGTGAGGTCAGGACTCCCACCTGAGGCCTGAGAAACTCATGTTATTATTTTAAACCACTAGACTTTAAAATGAGATGCCATTTGAACAAAAGGTTTGCCTATGAAGGAAAGTGGGGCCTCCTGTCCCTGAGGAGTTCTGAAGTCATTTGCAGACCTGAATTTTCTTGAGTTATAACAGCACTCATTGATATTGAGAAATTTCTTTCATGCACACATGTCAAGTACTGAGACTGACAGTTCAGTTTGCCTCTAGGAGTTTCCATGAGTAGGAAAAAGAAATTCAGTTTGCCTGTCATTGCATTTCCTACTGTTTTTCTAATCTTAGCCATATAACTGTCTGACTTTACCCTTTTTGACACTTCAGGAGAATTGTTAATGAGACCTCATAATAGCTGTCATTTATTTAATCATTTTTATCAGTATTGGTTGTTTGGGCGCTCTCTGGCCCTTAGCCATCCTTGGCCCACGCCAGTCACTTTGCCTGCATTGATCTCAAAAGGGTTCAGAGGTCTGAGACACTGTGATATCCTATGTCTGCCAAAGCAATTTCCAGTCCTGTACACCCTGGCGAGCTGAAGAGGATCAGACTCCCCAGTTCATTTTTACTTGTCATTTGGCAATTTCTGCACCTGAGTCGCTGGGTCAGAAGCAGAGTCATAATGGCGGTCATGTTCCATGATCAGATCTGTCTGTATTCTGCAGAGAAAGAAGGCACCTTCATAGCCCAGATCTAAAGGGGTTTCCTTCTTTTCTCAAAACAGCAGCGAATATGCCAGATCCATAGTGTGGAGCCATCACCCACCTTTTAGATTTTCTATCTGATAGCTGTATCAGTCTATTACTTATTTATATGTTTATTGGCCTTACATGGCATATTTTCTCCAAAGAACTCAGGCAATGGAAGGATTTGTTTTAGCAGTCTGTAAAATATATCCTTACTGATTCACCTATGGGATTACATGAAGTTGTTTTATATTCCCTTTCATGTATTGTAGTGGGTCTATTATAAAAATACTCAAATCTTTAAATCTTCTCAAGAGTACATATATTCTCCTTTCAAAAGTTAGCCATCAAGAAAAAAGAGAAATCTTCAGAAACAACTGACCAATGTTCTTTTCTTAGAAAAATCAATCTCATCAGTAGCTCATAAAATTCAATTTCCCTGGTCAGGAACAAAGCAGATAATCATCGCTTAACAATATTTATGGGCAATAGAAATGCAGACTAAATAAAATTGGCCTCTGAAACTATCATCAAATTCTTTAAAACATTTTTGTTTATCTCCAGAGGATTTATGAAGTGCTGGTAAGTGTATTTTCTTGTTGTTTTCTCAGTTTCTATTTGGGCCAGCACACATCAAAGGCCCTCCGTAGATATTTAGTGGAAGAATAAGGGGTGAGTAAATGAACAAAGTAAAATACAGATGGCTGCTAATTTGCACGTAACGCATTGCTAGAGACTGTTGCACAGCAGAGATCGCTCTGAGGCAAAACACTTAACCGTAGGAATGCTGCTGCTTAGGTTTATAGAAATATTCGGAAATTGATAACAGATAGAGTAAGAAAGACCAAGAGTAAATATATATCTAATAAAAAATGGATGCGATGGTAAAAGAGGGGCAAGATGAGGCATGGGCGTGAGCAGAAAGTGACGTTCTAGGAAGAGATGATTGGATAAATACAGTACTCTCTTCCCTTTAGGAAAGTATCTGCTAATAAGAAAAAGGGAAGAAACTCTTTCTTCTTCACAGATGCATGCTGATCCATTCTTTACCCCACCTTGAGAAGTAGTATTAGGAGTTTTTTTCTTGCTTATGAAGAGTCTCTTGAATAAATGAAAACTAATTGCAAATCAGGAAAGAGGATGTGGTAAGGGACTTGAGGATGACCCATGCAGTCAAAGGGCAGTGCTGAAACCTTAGGAGAGGTAGGCATCCTGACAGACGGTGGGGCTCACTTAGCCTGAAAGTGTTCTGAGGCAACACGCCCGGGTGGAAACTTCTGTCGTCTCCGGAGCACACTTTGCCCACACATTCCCGTTCCTGGACAGATCACTGGTTTGAACAGGACTTTCTGCAATCCAGGAAGCACAATGAGCAGAAAGAAACTAACGAAGATCTCTAGCAGGGAGGAATGCTGTAAACAAAAGGCAAATCTGATAATCTATCAGAAAAAGAACTGAAGAAGAAAAAGAAGTTATTCTGTGTACTTTAAGATAAAGTCAATGTAAGTTATGAGAACAAAGATATCCTATAAAAGTTACACATCACATTGAGAGGAAAAACTGGTAGATCTTAAGAAAAGATGGCATGGAAAGAATAAATCTATCAAAAAATGTGACCATGTTAAAAATACAGAGAATTAAATAAGACAGTGGTAAAAACAGCATCCATGGCATGGAAGAAAGCTTGATATAAATATAAATACAGAAATGGAAATCAAAACCAATTAGAGATGAATTGTGCCTGGGTGGCTCAGTTGGTTGAACAACCAACTCTTGAATTTTTTTTTTAAATTTTATTATTATTGTTTTTTAAGATTTTATTTATTTATTTGACAGATAGAGATCACAAGTAGGCAGAGAGGCAGGCTCCCCAGTGAGCAGAGAGCCTGATGCGGGGCTTGATCCCAGGACCCTGAGATCATGACCTCAGCTGAAGGCAGAGGCTTAACCCACTGAGCCACCCAGGAGCCCCCAACTCTTGAATTCTGCTCTGGTCTTGATCTCAAGGTACTGGGATGGAGCCCCACATTGTTAGACTCCACACTCAGCCGGGAACCTGCTTGAGATTCTCTTTCCCTCTGCCCTTCCCCCAGGTTATGCTTTTCTCTCTCTCTCTCTCTCAAATTAATCTTAAAAAAAAAAAAAAAGAAAAAAGAAAAAAAGAAAACCTCAGAGACGAAAGTGATTGTAGATAATTTTATAGATATGGAAGTGTCAGACAAAGATAAAAATTATAATAAATGATATTCCTGAAAAGAGAATAATATAAAACAGAATAGAATTTTAATATTCAATAGAAGAACATTTCCTGAAATCAATTAATATCTGAATCTTAATGTTAAGAAGAAAAGGCCTCTTGTGTTCCAGGAAGAGTTTATGTGAAGCACATCTTGATGAATACAAAGAAAATGCCCTTCAGTATCCAGGCAGAAAAAGCAAGTTGGGCTAAAATGGCAGAATTAAATACCAGAACACAGATGACAAATTACAAAGAGTAATGAAAGAAGTTATTATCCAAGGTCTTTATACCCAGCCAAATTTCTAAATATAAAGGTTATAGACCAGTGAGTACTTACAGATTATAACACCCAAAACTTTCCTTAAAAAAAAAACAATAATACTTGATGAAAGAACAGAACCATATAAGATAAGCTCACTGCATCAGTATTGAATCTATACATGGTGACTAAAAATTTGTATATGTATACATAAGGCTAAAAACATCTCTAGAAATTATGATTAGAGAAACAAATATTAATATTGTAAATCTATTGCTACACTTGGCATTATAATTCAAATATTCAAGTATTAAATTGGGAGAAGCAGTGATTTGGGAAGATACTCCAACAAGATGGTTCTATTGAGGAATTTGGCATAGCTCTTCGATATGGAAATACAATAAACATTCCTCAATAAGATAGGTGACTATACAGGCAGATATAAAATAGAAATGGAAGAAAGGAAGAATGATGAAGAATTATTTCTAAGGATTAAGAATTTGGGGAGAATTGGATCCTCTAACTGGTATTTTGGAACCGTCTTGGATTTTTCAGAAGAAGAGCTTGAAACAAAATTCGGTTTGAATTATGGAGTGAGTAAAACATGAAGTTAAGCAAAGTTGTGGTCCCAATTTGAGTCGGCTTTAGGATCACCTCCACAACATTCTGGAGCTCAAGCTGAATCCCAGAGTTGGCCCCAGTTTGAGGCAAGGGCCTTGTCTTTTGTCCCTCTTGTGTTGAGCATTTATTAATTACATGGAAAGGAACAAAGAGGGGCCTAACTCTGGAGCTAGGTGGCTCTAGTTCCAGAGGGTAATTTTCTGGACAAGAGGATGACAGTGGGCCACTGGTAGCCAGTACACAAGCAGCTGGGGTTTGGGTACACCTGCTAGATAAAGGACATGTGGGCAGGGTCTCAGCACCCGTAGAATGCTAATAGCTCTGCTTCTGTTGGCTTTCCCTGTTGCCAACCAGTCCCTTATCTTTTACTGTGGTTTCTGGATGCCAGCTTTCATGTAAAGAGATGCATTTAACCACCAGAAGAAAAGTAAGGGCCTCTGTGGAGAGAAGCAGGGTGTAAAAAACTAGAGTTTTTGGAGGAAAACATGCCAGAGAACTTTGTGGGAGTTGTCCTAGCATCAAGTTGTCAGTCGTGTGGCCAGGTGTGATGTCATGACAGTCTCAGATGGTGAGTCTATGCAGCTATGAAGTGGTGCTGGATGTCTGCCCGAGACTCTGCAAAGCTCAACCCACCCACCCCTCTTCCCACACACCCCACCGACCCCACTCTTGAGATTCTGCCTTCTCAGTCACTGCCTGGATACATTCTAGTCCCCCAAAACAGTAGATGAGAAACATATGCACTTCGTGGATGATGTTGAACTGAAAGACAACATTGTCTGGGATGAAGATGAGACTAGAAAGAACCAGTTTGAGATTACCCTTTACCTGAGACTTTCCAGTGTCTCTGGAGCAGGTCCTGATAAGGAACATCGTGAATCTGTAAGAGGACTAGAATGTAACATTTTGCAAATTTATTTTACAGTGAGACCCATTACTTCCTTACCTTATCATGAGATTAGCAGTCTACAAAAATGTTCTCTAGCAAACGCTGGTGTGTCAATGAGACCCAGTGGTTTTTCAAGAAGTGTAGGTGATGGCATTTTTTGCTTTAGCAAGATAATTTTTAAAGAAATGCGGAGGACAGAGCAGAGAAAGAAGAAAATGTCAGGGAGGCCAGTTAGGGGGTAATTTGTCCTATGTAAAAATGTTCAAAGCCTGAACTAATCTTAATGATCATTATTGCAACCTCCCCACCAAATGTGGGGATCCCACATTCCTTTCGGGAGAGCCACCGATGTTCTTTCTCCACAAATTGCTAATATAAACCGATGTATAAATCTGAACATTAGGGAGGTTTTCCAACTATGCAGTTAAAATCTTTCTCTGAGAATTGTACCCATGGTGTTAGTTCTGCTTTTTGATGTTATGCAGAGCGGGGTTGTTTTTTTCTTCCTTTTCTTTTTTTTCCCTCCACTCGACAATCAGGTTTATATGCCAAGTGCTGTTTTAGAAGTGAGCACACAAAGGTCAGAAAGACATGGTTTCAGCTCTCAAGGAGCTTAAAGTCTAATGAGAAAAAAAACAAAAAAGACATAAACAATCAGGTTTTATTGTAATAAATGCCAATAAAGAAAAACAGGAGGGAATTTAGAGGAAGAAGCAAATAGCTGCCCTGGTGAGAAACCAGGATTCATGGTGGTTTTATGAAATCATCCTTCCTACATTTGAGGGAGGCAGTACGATCCACCCTGGCTTCTACTCCCCAGCTTATGCCCCCCCACCCGCCTGGCAATATACATCAATTCTTCAACTTATTCTTGCAGTATATGATTTTTAAATTCCTTTAATCCCATTCCTTTCTCTCTGGAGATTGTGCTGCTTTCCAACATATTTTTTTCTTCAAATGTGGCATTCTAGAATTGACCATTGCCTCCCTGGTGATTTGACAAGGGCCAAGCCTGCGAACAATATACCTAGTATGTGTGGGGAAGGTTTGCTGGTATTGTTACTGGACCCCAAGGCCAGGTTCTTGAGTCCCATTGTCATAGAAATGAACACTGAGCTCGGGAGAAAGAAAGCAGGTGCAGTTTATTATAGAAAGCTTGTGTACGGGGAGACATGAGAAAGAGAATGTGTTCCCCAAAGGGGAAGTGTGTGGGGCTTATAAAGGCCCTTTTCCAAAGGATGAGGAGCTGGGAGTAAGGAAGCATCCTTCAGTTCCATGGTCATTATATTGTGGTCATTACTTTATAGTGAACACAAGACAATCGCAGGATGCCTTTGTCCCTGGTTGACATTATTTCAGGGTTCCTGGAAAATAGAAATATTGTGCAAGGAGGCTCTAAATTGTTGCTTCACATTTTGCCCAGACAGCCATTACTCCCTGATGGCTGTTATCTCTCATTTGTTCTCTTTTTTTCAGAAGGAGGTATTTTTCTCTTAAGTGTATGGAAAGTTTTAACCCTTGCCTCAGACCGCTGGCTTTACCGAAGTTAAACCCCTATTGCTCATCTTATACTAAATCAGTAAATAAGCACTATCTCAACTTCCCGCTTTTGAATTGTTCCTTATGTGTTTCTCTAGACCTTTAGAAGCTCCACTCTGTCTTGTCCCATGCCTGTAGTAGGAAAAAAAAAAAAAAGAATCATTAAATTCATACACACAGATAGTAGCACATTAATCCGAGCATGATCCACCTCTATAAGTGTATTTTGGAAAATGAATAATGCTTAACACAAAGAAGAATTCCTTAAGGGAAGGATTTCAGGCATCTTGGTGAAAAATACATAGTTGGTAAAGGGGCCTTTTAAAATTATTAGTCACACTATACATTTGATTGCTGAATTCGCAGGAGGATAGCTCCTAATAAAAATTTTGAAAAAAAAGTATATTTACCAGATATTACATGAAGAACACTGTGCTAAGAAATTCTATGTATATTAAAATTCTTTGATGCCCACAACAACCCTATGAGATACATGCTGTAATTTCTGTTTTCCAGATTAGGAAACTGAGGCATGGAGGTATTGAAGTTGTATAAGACGAGGTGAGAGACCTCATTTCAGAGCCAAGAAGCTTGGGTTTTAGCTTTGATTTTATCACTTACCATATGATTTTTGAACCAGGCTTGACATTACATTGAACATTCATCCCTCATCTGTAAAACGAAGGACGTTAACTAAACTTCTTCACAGGTCTGTTCTAGCCGTATGATTTTCTGTTCACCTCCGTGGAACTATTTATTTAGCAAGTAGTCAAATCTGAGAAAAAGGCAAAACCATGAGTCTTTCCATGACTCTTTTCGTGTATATGTGTGTGCCTCTCCCATGAAGCATTGCTCTGTCTCTCCCTGCCAATATTCTCTTTGATTCCTAAACAGTAGCTGTTTTTTCCAAATGTCTCCCTCTATTTTAAGCATGAATAAGGTGTTGAAATGCTTGAGAAATATGAACATTATACAAGGAAATCGATAAGGTTAGGAATCTTCACACATTTAACTTAATCATGTCTGACACTGAAAACAAAGTCATATTTTATTGCCGTCAGAGGAATGCTCTTTGGCAAACTGTGATAGTAATCTGAGTGTGAACAATGCTTATTCATCATTTCTGGGGCAGTGGTTGGTGTGCCAGCCAAGGGGACAGCTGACCTAATATGCCTTAAGTTGCATTCCTCAACATCCGTTATATTGTGTAAAATCACTAAAGCAGAGGTAGTTTATATTGGGCAGCCAGAAAATATGGACTCCTTGCTTGTCTATTCTCTTTTTGTTGACCGTTGCGGGGAAAGGTTACACAATGGCAGCCAAGAGGGTAAATTTTTCTGGTTACTTTTAAAAGATCTTGTTTCCATTTCACAATCTTTGTTTGGATTCCAGAAGTTGGGGAAAAGATAAAAAAAAATCACAAACCATTAGGAATCTGCTACCATAAGCATAAATACAAGGCATAAGTATGTCAATTATCTAAGATATGTCATGGAAAATGTGTGCTTTTATGTTTCAGAAATGGGGGTGTTATTTTTAGCTCTATCAATGCCATTATCTTTCCGAAGGTAGCTGGGAACTGTTCACTTTTCTAACACTCCTCCTCTGATGTCATATTTTTTGTCCACCTTTGAATGGTCTGGGAGATGGTCCACAATCTATACTCGCCTGACCCTAGTGAGAGTTTGAGACCCCTTTTCAAGGCTTCTTTGGGACTCTGTGATCACCTACAATAGAGCTCTTACTGTGTAGAACGAGATATGGTTATGAGATTAATCTTTAGACAAGAGTGTATTAATCGTCTACTTTATGATCAACTCTCTGTAAACTTTGGGTCACTAAATACTGGAAGCATTTCTTTTCAACTAGGTAATTTTTCCATCATGTCCCTTTTCCCTCAATAATAATAAACATAAATAAAAATTTGAAAAAAAAATTAAAAGTTGAGTTTCCTAAAACCCAAAATTCTTGTGGCTCATAGCGAATGAATAACCAATTATGTTCCACCAATCTGCCTTTTATCAAAATCCTAATGCAAATGAAAATATTTCTCAATGTCCTGCATTGATACATTGGGAAGGTGGGTGGGGGAGACTACTGTCCCATGTAATGTTTTTCTTGTCTTCTTAGTCATGGAAATTATGCATTAATTTATTCTCTGAAATATGAGCAAGAAGCAAGTGTATCAGGTTATATGGTGCTGACATCATGCCACACAAAGAAAGAAGGACATTTGATTCTTGGGACAGGAGGAATTAGAAAGATACTAGCAGAAATTGTGGACGTATACAGAGAGCTCTAGTCAGAGGACCAACAATCAAAGTAAAACAGTGAAGAGTGAAGGCCTAGAAATATAAAGTGGAGTACTGCATGCATTGTGGGATCATATCAGGAACTTCTTTGACAGTAAGCCTGAGAAAAGAGGGGCACATTCGGTATCACGCATTTCATCCTCCTCATCCTCATTCCAGGGCACTGGCAATGGAATGCTCACCTCCTATACAGGCCATAAGCACCAGCACTACAGAGAAGTAGCTACAGAGGAGACACTAGTGAAGGGATCAGGAGTAAACTGTGATCTTATGGAAATAAAAGCCAATGGGTTCCAGAGGCAATGGGAGAGCATTGTTTTTTAATGCTCAGTAGTCAGTCAGTGCTTGAGACTCTGTCTATTCTCAGGCACAGAAACTTAGAATACCAGTGAGCATTACTGGTGTAGGGCCTAGCTACTCTTGGCCTGGTTCTAGGTGAAGACAGGGCAGCCTCATCCTAGTTAGATGCTCTTGTCAAACTCAAGGATGAGAGTTGGGTTAGAGGATGCTTTAATAAGTCCATGTTCTCTCCCCCCAGAACCTTTGTAACTCATGCTCTGGATGTGTGGCACGATCAGCCATGGTTAAGGGCCGTACCTGTGGAACTCACTGTAGTGGGGTGGTCCACATGGATTTGAGATAAATGAATAGTTACTCAAATCTCTACTTTATGGTCTCAAATACACTTAAAATTCAGTATGTTGAGAGCTGAACTCAACTCTTAACACTAGCGTGCCCTCTGATTATTTCTCTAGGATTTGTTATCTTTGTGAAAAGTATCAATATCTTTCTTATTGCACCATCATTGTACCAGACAGAATCTGAGAAGAAATCCTTTTCCTCCTTTCCTTTATCCCCACAAGCAGTTCCTCATCAAAGCCTATTGGCTTCGTCTCCTAAATATCTCTCTAAATTATTCATTCTTCCCTATCTTGAATATAGACTACTGTAGGAAACTTGCTAACCATTTGGGTTTCTTACTCTCTGTTTGGGCCCCTCTCCTTACGTCCCCTCTTGCCCCTTATCTGTCACGCCTTGATCATGACCCAGGCTCTCCAGTTATCTCTGGCTAGGGAGGCACTGGCAAGAGAGAGGTCTTAGGAAGAGGAAAGTTGGGGGAGCTTGGGTGGCTCAGTTGGTTGAGAGGCTGCCTCTTGATTTTGGTTCAAGTCATGATTTTCGTGTCCCGGCATTGAGCCCTATGTCGGGCTCAGCACCCAGTGAGGAGTCTGCTTGAGGGTTCTCTCTCCCTCTGCCCCTCTCCTTCCCACTCTCTCTGTCTCTCAAATACATAAATCTTAAAAAAAAAAAAAAAAGGAAGGGGAAAATCAAAATATTTATTTTCATTCCTACCCTGTCTGCTGGCTCCACTTTTCTCTTGGTCTGACCCTCAACTTCTTCTGCCTGCTTTGTCCTTTCAGGCTGAGGGATGCCAATGTCTGGCTATTCCTTTTTGCATCTTGATTTTGCTCCCATCATTGTAAATGATTATTTTGCTACATTTTGTCCAGACAAACCTTGATGAGTAGGCCACCCCTCTTCTCCTGGAATACTGAATGATCCACTATTTCTGTCACTTTTGCTCACTTCAGACCTCCTGCGCATCACAGGCAAGTGATACTTTTAAGTGCAGATTTGACTAAGTCACTTTCTTGATTAAAACTCTTCAAAGGAGGGACGCCTGGGTGGCTCAGTTGGTTAAGCAGCTGCCTTCGGCTCAGGTCATGATCCCAGCGTCCTGGGATCGAGTCCCGCATTGGGCTCCTTGCTCTGCAGGGAGCCTGCTTCTCCCTCTGCCTCTGCCTGCCACTCTGTCTGCCTGTGCTCGCTCTCTCCCCCTCTCTCTCTGATAAATAAATTAAAAAAAAAAAAACTCTTCAAAGGATTATTTTTGCTCTTAAGATAGAGAAAAACAATGACAATGGCCCACAGCCTGCGTGATTTGGCCCCTGCCTGCCTTTCCACTGTTACTTTCCCTCACTCCTGGGACTCTGCCATGTTGGTCTTATTTACTTCCTTGAAATTTCCACTTGATCTGCTCTGAGGATTTTCCTGGATTCTCTCCTCTCTTCACAACTTACTCTTTTTTTTTTTTTTTTTTCTTTCCCACTCCCCACCCCAGAACCTGCACTTTTACATTAAATGTTTCCCTCTGCGGGGATGCTGTTCACACTTCGTTCCACTCTTGCCACGGGAATTTGATTCTCCAGTTAAAATGGAATGTTTTCAGGACATAGGACTTTATGTTTGCTTCAGAGCACTTCATATGAAGTATAAATAGATAATATTATAGTTATATAATATAATATGTAAAATAATTGTATAATATTTGTGTACTTGTTTTATTGATATAAAATGAGTTCAAGTGTGTGGCAGAGTGCTCCATGTGTTGTTTCCTGCTGTTTATCTGTAGCACTTCACTCAGTTCATGACACGTTACCATCTGATAAATATTTGTCAGGTAAATATTTAAAAAGAAAGTATCACGAGCTACAGTCTATTTGGATAACAAAAAAGGAAAGCAAAGAACATTTAAATGAGGCAGCATTAACCGTGAAAGCAGGCTTCTGTGATGATTATTTAAACAATCTGTTGTGACTTAAGCTGAAAACTGACTGAAGGAGTTTGGGAATAAACATAACCCATTGACAGAGAAAAAGGGGCTCATTCAAAAACATGTAGCTGCTCTCAGGTCAATGGCAGGTCTTTCATTCCATTTTTCATGAGCGTCCACAATAAAACCTCAGAGCACAAGCCAATAACTCAACCCCTCAAATCCCCTCCAGAGTTTCTTCCAAGTCACTCTGCTGACCTCAGATCATCACTTTTATGTGATGATCACAGCAGAAGCGTCTGCAGCAGTCCTCCCCCTTCTATAAGATCGTCAAAAAGAAATTAAGGGCATAATTACAGTATTTAGTCATAATTTTTTAGGCCCAGCAAAACAAGAAAATATTCTTTTGGATCATCCGTGTTAGATATATAGTAAGGAAACCGCTCATGACCATTTTGAGAGCTACTGGAGAATCTACAGTATTCATTTTTACATCATGTAAATATCTCTTCAGAATCACTTGTATTAATTGATAAAAAAGAGATGATTTAATTATTTAATCAAAACCTCACTATAGGGATCCTCTCCATTCAATAATTCTGGGAAATGGGACAAAGCCCATGTGGGAAGCAAGATATTAGAGAAGACTGCTTTCAAGCGCAGACTGGAATGCCTTTTCCTCAAACATGCACCCAGTCATCCAGTCATTGGTATTTATTGAGTTTCTATTATATTCTGAGTACTGTACTTGTCTTGGTGAGGAAAAGAAAAAGGTATGAATACACCATGATACTTTCATGGAGAAGACCACCATGCTCTACTTTCCTTCTAAGTGGCATCCACTCACTTCTGGAAACCTTCTTTAAAATGTTTCTGTCTGAAGGAATCTCTGTGATGACTTCTAATGGCTGCTTGAGCATACATAACCTCTTCGCTATGGTGACCAGATAGGTATTTAATATCATATGTAAAACAGAAACAAATAGAGGTTCATGGAGAATCAATGGGATCAAAAAGCAAAGAGCTTTGAAAAGCATATGGCGTTTATTTTTACTTTTGCAGCTGCTGATATATATATATATATTATATAGAGTATATAAGATGTATACACAGTTTATAAAAAAAGCAATGACCTATCCATCCATTACCCAGCATAAGAATTAGAATAGGGCCAGTGTTTTAGACGTCACCTGTGTGCCTCTCCTTGACTGCCTCTCCCTGTTTCACCCTCACCACCCTGACTTTTAGGTTAATTACTTCCTTGCTTTTATTTCTGATATTATCACCAGTCTATGTATCTGAAAGTAATATATAGATTAATTTTGAAATTTGGGCAGCTGTGTGAGGAAGGCACGATGTTAACACTATTACATGAGGGCTCCCAAGAGAAGATGAATAGAGTGCAGTCTGAGTAATCATGTAACTTCATCTTTATTGGATGTTCATGACTTTCCCTTGTAGGGCACAAGACAGGGTTAAGGTGTGGACCCTGCACTAGACATCCTGTAGTAATGTGACCTGAAAGTGAGTGACTCTGTATGTTCTGCTTTGGAACTCATTATACCCCACCCACTGCTCTCAGCAGGGGGTCTAAGAGAAACATTTCTATGAAGCAAAATGAATGTCTTCAGTTGATTCAGGAAGAAGCAGGGCAGGGTGAAGAACAAGAAATTTATCAGCACATTGTCAAGACAAAGACCAGCTATGTATAAGGGTCAGGCTTACCTGTGTATTTTTGCTATGGTAAAAGGTATGTAGGATTGCATTGGCATCTTACTAGTCACAATCTTAAGTATGTCTGTCTCTTTGGGATGTATTGGTCCAAAGTCTACCGGTAGCCCTCTGAATCTGCTGCACAGCTGTTCTACTGAGACAACAGGTTTTGATTTCTTAAAGCACCCCTCATTCTTTCTCCTGTGTTGGATGACCTATTTCTCATGTCTTCATCTTGTTTTGTTTTTTGGTTTATTGTTTGTTTGTTTTAGTCTTCCTTTCTTTCTCTTTCTTTTTTTGGTTTGGGGGAGAAGTTCTACTCTAGTAACTTCTTGAAAAAGGGTGAGAGGGAAGTATCCTTTTTAAGCTTGCATGTTTGAAAATATCTTTATATAACATCATATTTATTGATGCTTTGTCTTGGTATAGATTTCAGGTTAGATATAACTTTCAAAATGTTCAAGGCATTTTACTAAGACTGTTTGCTTCTAGGATTACTGTTGAGAATCTTAAAGCCATCTCAGTACTGTGTTCTTTGTGTAAGTCTATTCTTTCCCCCCTTTTTACAGCTTATAGATGATTCTACTCCGTTGGACACTCATTAAACCATTTATATCTACAAATTCTTATCCATTTCCAGGAAATTTTCTTTAATTATTTTATTGATGATTTTCTCCCTCTGTTTTCTTTCACTTCCCTTTCCAGAAGATCTATTATTTGGGTGCAGCCAACTAACTTTCTACTTCTCTATTTTCCATCTCTTGTTTTCTCTCCTTTCTAGTATATTCCCTTTTTTCATAAGTCTTCTGTTGAGAGTTCCATCTTATTTTCCTGTTTATGTCTTGCATTTTCAAGAATTTATTTAATATTTTAATTTTTTGTATATTTCTGTTTGTTTCATGTCTGTATTATCTTATCTCTCTGAGACTATGAATAATTGTTTCCTTTTTCTTTCTTTTTCTTCTTATTTTGGCATGATCTTTATTTCCTCCAAGTTGTTTTTATTCTGTCATGTTGGTCTCTATATTTCATGTTCAAGTGTTTTCTCTAATTTAGAGGCTTTCCTTTAACTCTGATGTCTGGTCAACTTAGTAGTCAGTTCATGAAAAAGAATTGGATACTAAAAATGTTATGTGAGCTTGCAGTTACCTGTAGGTTATCAACTTTGAGCTTGTCTGTAGGAGAGCATTCAGTGTCTTTGGGACTTCCTTTTGCTTGTCACATTTCCCATAAAATACACTCCTGCTCTTGCTTCTGGAGTACTAGAAGTCTGACTGCTAGGGCTCTTGGGGAAAGAGCTGACTTGGGGTTTCATCAGTCAGCATTCTTGTGCATGACAACTGATTTCCTTTGTTTGGTATCTACTCTCTCAGTTGTACCTGGTATCTCCAAAGACCCCTCTGTTTTACTCTTTCCCCCCTGCCCCTAGGAAATGAGCCTTAAGAATTTTATGGTATAGCAGAAATCTTCCAGTATCATGGGGCTGGGGAGAATGGCAAGTAGTGATCTTCCTGATTCTCAAACAGTTGCACCCAAACCTTCTTTACTTTAACCTCTTCTTGGTCACCCCACCTCCCCTATAGTTCCAAAACTGCCTGGGACTAGTGTGTATATATATATACACACTATATATATATATATATATATATATATATATATATATATATATATATTTTTTTTTTTTTTTTTTTAACCACCTTGAGGATTCTGTGATATAACTTGTGCTGGTTCTAAGTTTTCCTCAATACTGACTTGGGGTCCGACTTTCTCAGTTCTACTAAGTTGATTCTTGCTCATCTGGTTTTCAGCCTCCAAATTTTGTTGCTTTTATCTCCTTTCCTGTTGTCCCCATTTATGTGGGCTTAAGACTTTACAAACAAAAATAACTTACCATACATTTAGTAGTTTCGTGATGGAACAACATTAATCCATGTGTTTAATTTGCTATGCAAACTCATGACTCAGCTGGCATAATTTTAATGTTAAGCTTTCACTCACTCAACAGATATTTCCTGTTCTCTATTAAGTAAAGGGTAGCACTATCTTGCTTCCCTGAATTCTAGAGAATTATTATCTATACTATTAAGATGCCCTTTCCTTACTGAGAATAGTTGAGCTTTCTAGTACTAAAACTAGTAGGTAAAAATAATAATTAGTTAATTAGTGAAAGCAGGTCAACTCTTTGTCTTAATTTCTTTCATATCTTAGTGATTTCCCCCTCAGGTTAGCACCAGAATATGATACAGATTAAAATAATCTCTAAACTAATTAGTTCTGCTGCATCCCACCCCCCCAACCCATATACTGATTCTTCCTCCAACTGCCAATGATTTACTAAACCTGGGAGTGGTTCTAAATCACTCCCTGTGTCACCACTCCCACATTCAACCATTCAGTGAGTTGGATGATATTTAACTCTTGAATACCCTCTGCACTTCCTTTGTCAAATGACAACACTAGAGCAGTTTTGTAGTGAGTTTGATGTCATTTATTTAAGGGCAAACCATCCATGTGTTGGGGAAGTACAGTGCCTCATCAGGAGTGAAACACTGTTTCCCAGGGATATTGGGTAAAGGTGCATGTTTTAGAGCATTAGAGAAGACTATGGAAACAGGGCATGGTTGGTTGGGAGGTCAGGGATCTCAGCATAAGACTAGCAGATTCTATTATTTAGGGTAAGGTAAACTAGCTAAAGCTGAGTTGGAAGATTATAATTGATGTAGGTCAAGATTCCTTGACAGTGAGGCATTTCCTGTAAGTGCAAGGTGACTGAGATTTAGATCTGTGGCAGGGCCAGGCCACTGGGCCTGCTGTCGTTTTGTTGGTCCCCATGTACAAATTAGCTTTATCAGTTCCTTCTGCATTTTTCCTGTGCACATCCCTCAAATGCATCCACTTCCTTTCGGCCAGACTTAATTTTCTGAAATAAAAACATGACTATTTCACTTTCCTTTCTGATACGTCCCAGTGAATCCTAATTGCTTTACTGAAGTCCAAACTCAGTGCATGGAGGGAGCTCAAGGATGCCCCTCTTGAGCAAGTCTCTTGTCCTCCATTTTCATCATGGCCTTCGTGGTATGTGGCACTTCAGGAAGATGACAACCATTCGTGCATTTCCATGACACACACCACACAACTTTGTGTTGTTATGTCTTTCTACATGCCTCTCCTCTGCTCAGAGCACACTCTTTGCCCCTTTCCTTCTGGACACAACCTTCAAGAGCAGGTTGGGTGCCTCTGGGAATCTCTCACCAACCCTCCCAAAGCTGGGCTCCAACTTTTTTCTTCACCCATCCAGAGTATTCAGCCCCCTTCTAGTATTGCAACCTAGTATTGCAACCTTCTAGTATTGTAACATGAATTGCCTAAATTTTCATGCTGCATTAGAGCTGCCCTATTTTTATATCCCACATGAACTGCATACTGTCTGACACACAGTAGAATGTTTTCCGCTAAGATAATATTGAAATTGAGGGCTGCCAACAGATGAGGTTTTTTTTTCCCCCTTAGGGGGATACTTTACCCACTTCTAAATTATTTAAGCCATTTTGATTTAAAATTCACTCACTGTGCTGGGATTAAAGGAACTTTGGTCTATGCCTAATTAACTATTTAACCTTTTTGGTACATAGTTTTGTCATTGTGATAGTTATTTCTTTCAGATCTCTATAATTCAAATCTAAAATTTGTATTTTCCGGATAATCTGTTTGTCCTTTTCTGCTGCTCCCCAACCCCCCTTTTCTGTTATCTGCTAGTTGAAGCTCATTCTCAGCAAGCTCTCACTAAGTCCGTCCACGATTTTAGCTAACCGTTTCAAATACACTCCCTAAAGTAGTTGCATTACTAGATAGGACTCAGGACTCTGGATGCCTGAAAAGTCCCAGATGCCCAAAGACAGAAACTTCCTCAGGAAAGGGAATTTTATACTGTTTATTAGGATTTTTATTTTTACAATCCTAATATTTATTTTATTTTTTTATTTTATTTTAATCATTTATTTTATTATTTTATAATATTTCTTTTATTGGGGGATTCTATAGTGTTTATTCGGTTATTGGACAAAACCTATGCCAGTAACCTTCCCCTCTCACCACTTATTTGATCTTATAGCAATTAGGCCCATAAAACCTATTAATATAGACCCTTGTCTCCAGCTCCTTTGGCTTTTTGTTATTTCAACCAGTGGCCCTGTGGATAAGATTTGGGTGAAAACAGTCAACTTAGACTCCCTTGAGATCTGTGGAATTGATATTTATATTAGTAAGTTGATTCAGAGAATGGCAAACATCAAACTGGTTACAGAGTAAAACAGGTAGGATCTCTCAGCAGGACAGGAATGCATGTGTGCTCAGAAAGAAAGTAAAACAAAACAAAACAAAACAAAACAAAAACAGTTGTTCTGTGTAAGGAAAATCATCTCAGTGGAAATAGGTTGTTTACATTTTTCACGTTGGCAAACTCCCTTCACAGCTACACCATGCATCAAACAGGGAAGGGAGAAGGGAAGCTCTTATTTAGCAATTTACTTATTTTTTGGTCCCTGATATGGGCAAGGAAGGTCCCTTGAGATGACTCATCTTGAGCAGAAAAGATCATAATAGCAATAATAACAACAGTGCATCAAAGATTCTCAAATACATCCATGGTGGCAAAGTATGCTTCTCTAAAGACATTTACTTCTATTCCATCTCATTTGATCATTATGACAACCTCAGGAAGTACAAAAGGTGAGTGTTACTATTACTGTTTTACACATGAGGATCCTGAGCCTTGGAGGATATACAGTTAGTTGTCCGGAATAACAGAGCTCCTTAATGGAAACTTTGGAGCCAGACCCCAGGTTGTGGGAGAAAAGCTGTCACATAAATGGATTATATGTGCAGTGTGCAAACAGAAATGCCCAGGACATGGAGGAAGCCCAACCTCCCTTTCCTTTAGAAGTCCAACTCAGTGACTCTGGAGATTTTCAGATTCATCTGGCATTTCTCAAAAGAAATTTCTTAGGAGGAGTTTCTTGACTTTTATGACCATCTTAGTCAGAAAAAAATGGTGTATTCTTTTACCAGGTTAGCTGCTGGGCTTGTAAATTCTTAGAAATTAAGGATTTGTTTCATGGCCTTGGAGGAATTCTGAATTGTTCACTTTTTTCTCTATTCAAAGAAGAGCATAGAGAAGTGTTAGTGGCCTAACTCCTTGGGCCATATGTTTGTTGACCTGGTATCCAAAGAATCTTGATGAAAGAAAAGGAAGGAAAAGTGCTGTCCAGACCTTCCAACTACATGGACTCCTCTGCATTTGTTTTCCCATCACTTTAGAGTCCTGAGTTATCGGAGTCATGGGGGTCTGGCACAAACTCATTTAACAGAGAGGGAATTGAGACTCTGATCGCTGGTTACCTGGAGTCCGGAGGGCTAATCACACAGGTGAGACTGAATCAAAAGAGTCAATGATAATAGTTTCTATCCTCCATTTTCTTAGCATCTCCTGTGCCCTTGCTGCTGTGATATGTACTTATGTATTTATTGTTTTGGGCTTTCATACTTACAAAACTGATGGCTACTATCCCCCTGTATTAGGGTAAATTAGGCCAGCTTGATGTGACAGAATAATGCTAAAATCCCAGGATAATTAACATAAAACAGATTTGTTTCTTACTCATGCCTGAAGGTTTGGCAGGTGGTATCTTTTCTCACAGTCATTATAGAGCCAGACTGAGAGGGCCTCCAACTTCTGGTAGACTTTCAACATGGAGCACAGACCTCCATATTTGCTAGGGCAAGAAGGGAGAACACACAGAAAACTTATACCCATCTCTATACTCCGAGTATAGTGCTACATGTCAGTTTTGTTCAAGGGCCCTTGGTCAGCTCCGTCATGTAGATCAAAGGGCAAAAGTGCTGGGAAGTGACTATCTCCCTTGTCCTTCAGAAGAAAACAGATACAAATGAGCACAAGAGATGATTACCACCCTAACCTCCTCAGTCTCCAAAGAGAAGTCAAAGTGATACATTTAAAATAGAAATTTTACTATCTCACAACTCTGGTGGAAACTCTGTATTTCCTTCCCATCACCTTAAAATAAAACCCAACGTATTCCGTGTGGTGTGTAATCCTTGGATAATCTGGCCCTTCCCATTCTCATGCCATTCTCCCCTTAACAGTCATTTCACTTTATCACATTTGCTTTCTTTCAGTTCTTGGATATCTCAAGGGCTTTCTTTGCTCAGGGTCTTCCCAATGCTGTTTCCTCTCCTTGCTTTACCCTCTGCTTTCTCTCTGCTTGACTAATTCTTAGGCATCTTTTATGTTTCAGCTTCAGGGTCATCTTTGACCAACTGCAATGTTCCATGTACATGTTCCACGTACATGGAGATCATGCCTCTTTTGCTCTCCATTTTCTTCAGTGCATCCTACAGTGCCTGGCTCAAAGAAAAGGATAAATATTTGTGGAATGATTACACATAAGAATGTATGAACAGAATCCTCACATATAGAATACTATCCTTAGTCTTCAAATCCATAGTAATGTAGCCATAGCAGAAGAATCATTTAGAATGTAACTTCGTGGTTGAAGTCTTTAATAATGTCATTATGATAATGATGCCCATTTTCTAGTTAATAATTCCAAGTATTTAGAATTCACTACCAGCCTATCGTACACTCTCAGTGTATATTTTATTTTATTTTTTTAGTATTAAAGCACGCAAGAGGGGTAGAAACCTAAGGTTTGAGTGACAGAGGGAATGTGGAACATATTTGTAGAGCAAGATACCACCAATTCAGCTTTTTTCAAAGAACTGACAGAGTGACAATATTTTTCAAGTAAAAATTCAAATATAGTCTGACAAAGGATTTTTGTGTCATTTACAAGTGTGGAGAATCATCTAATAAGAGTAGTTTTGACACCATTATATTGACATATCTGGGCCAATTTAATGATTTGGAAGGACAATTACATGGAATATATGTAATTAGAACTGTCATGGGAAATCTGAGACAGATGGTTTTCATCTAGTCAGAACTCAACAGAAGAAGTCATTGGGAGTTTGGTGTGCCTATTTTTAAAAGGTTACTTTTTAAAAGTGGTATTAACAATTAAAAATATATATGTATGTCTATCTATCTATTTATCTATCTATCATATGTCTATCTATATATTTGATACCTGGAATGTTTTTATATAAAATAGCAAATCCTTATTAAAAGCATTTTGGAGATTTCTTTAGTAGTAGTGGTCATGGTTTTAAAATTATTAGGAAAGTCATTTCATGGAAATAATTAAAGTAAAAACTTCATATTGAGTTTCCTTAGCAATAGAGCATTCAGAAGGAGTCACACTAAATATTCCCCTGTCTCCTGCAGCCATCTCCTTAATGACATTTGTCAGCACATATTACACACTAAAATTGTTTATGATATTTTGTTATTGCTGACTTTGATTTAATTATATTGGGGCTTAAATGAAAAGGAGTTATAAATTGAGAAGCTTTACAAACACTTTGTTATAAAGCAGTTCTGTGGAAGGTCATCCAAACTTTTCCCTTATCTCTGAGTCTCCCCCTACCCACCTCCCCACTTCAAAATCCAGATATAAAATAGCATTGGCCAGTCTCTTATAAGTCCTCACTGCAGAAACGATGATGGGCTGCTCTCAAAAATACCATCCTGGAACTTACAGATACCTTGCATCCTCTACATTTTGAGGGGTGAATACATCTTTTGAGAGTATTTCTGATTAGAACACAAACACTTCTTTTTTTTTAAATTTTTTATTTTTTATAAACATGTATTTTTATCCCCAGGGGTACAGGTCTGTGTATCAGCACTCACCAAAGCACATACCCTCCCCAATGTCCATAACCCCACCCTCCCTTCTCCCAACTCCCCTCCCCCCAGCAACCCTCAGTTTGTTTTGTAAGATTAAGAGTCACTTATGGTTTGTCTCCCTCCCAATCCCATCTTGTTTCATTTATTCTTCTCCTACCCACTTAAGCCCCCATGTTGCATCACCACTTCCTCATATCAGGGAGATCACATGATAGTTGTCTTTCTCTGCTTGACTTATTTCGCTAAGCATGATAGGCTCTAGTTCCATCCATGTTGTCGCAAATGGCAAGATTTCATTTCTTTTGATGGCTGCATAGTATTCCATTGTGTATATATACCACATCTTCTTGATCCATTCATCTGTTGATGGACATCTAGGTTCTTTCCATAGTTTGGCTATTGTGGACATTGCTGCTATAAACATTCGGGTGCACGTGCCCCTTTGGATCACTACGTTTGTATCTTTAGGGTAAATACCCAGTAGTGCAATTGCTGGGTCATAGGGCAGTTCTAGAACACAAACACTTCTTGATGGAGTTCTTTGCCCATTTGGGAAATTGCTTCTCTGGTGGATGATGAGGCCAAGTCATAGAAATTATAGAAATATATAAAAAAATAGAAATTATAAAATATAGAATTTCTATAAAATAGAAATTTTTCTATAAAATAGATTTTATAAATTTTATAAATTATAAAATATAGAATTTCTATAAAATAGAAATATTTCTATAAAATAGAAATTATAAATAATAATAATATTATTATTTTTTTATTGTACAGGAATCTAATTGGTGACCTCTCCTAAAACAGGTGACCTCTCCTAAAACAGGTGACCTCTCCTAAAACAGTATTAGGCTAAAATTAGCCTGATACTCTCTGAATGTGCCCCAGAGGACTGGATTTGGGGGGTTGAATCTTGAGCATTGAGTATAGTGGTTTGTGTGAGGGTAGAGGCAGGGTGGTCAGCACTGGGAGATTGCTTTTGTGGGCCTGACCTCTCCTTTCTGTGCCATCTGCTCCCCCGGAGTGGGACTCACTCCAACTGACAGGCACTCCACGTCCTCCTGCTTTCACATCCCCACCCCCTTTAAAACCTGCTTCTAGGAAAACACCTGGCAAACTCTTCTCAATATACAGATGGATCATAAGATTTTATATTCCAACCTTCCTAAGGCATTGAGAAAAGCAGAATGCTAAGCTTTAAAAATTCATCTTTGTCATTTATAATAAGAAATAAACGGAAACAATTTAACCACCGACATTTTCAGAACTAGGTAAATTGTGGCGGCATGTGACAGTATGTTCCTTAGATGTTAAAATCACATGTACAAAGTATTTTGTTTTTTTTTTTTCGTATAAAACTATTAAACATTTTAAACTTGTAGAATTTTAATGGCAAAATATACTTACGTCTTATGTTGAGCAAATGCAGCAGTCTGATGAAAAGTACAGTATGACGAAAAGTATTGTAAACATCACAGAAAAAGACTAAAAGCAAATAGTTGCCTTCGTGTCACCGGATTATGGTTAATACTTATTGAAACCTCCCTCTGTTATCTCTGCTGTAAGGGACAGAAAATGTAAGTGTACAGAGAAGAAAGAGATGAATTGCCAATGGGAAATTTTTAGCAAGCAGTTTGTGCTTGTGTGTGTCTCTACACCTTTCTGGATATCTTTATGAACTTCTGCCTACATCGCTTTTTGGTGGGAATAGCATGCAAGTCTCCCGAGCCATGCTTGGGGAGGGCTTTCCTCCACAAAGCTGCCCCTGGATGAGGCTCCTGGAGGTTTCCACGTAAGTCTTACCTAATACCTCCACACCTTAGGATTTCTGCTCCCCAGCATCCTCTCTACTGCTGAGGTACGCAGTTTCTGGCCCTCTCCTCTCAGTATAGAGGAAAAAACTTTGGCACCACATAGCCTTCAGCTTACGGTTGATTCCCCAGACTGCCCGCTGTATGACCCTGGGCTCTCTACCCTGTCAGTAAACCATAGCTTCCTCATTAGTAAAGTGTAATGAATGCTACCTTGTTCTAGTAGGACAAAAATGAGGAAAACCATGTTAACAAACAAACAAACAAACAAACAAAAATCTTAGCACAAGTTCTCAAAAAGGGATAGTTAATTTTTTTTCTCCTGACTCATTGTTGTGCCATGCTTTCAAGACGAAGCATCCTGGTGTGCGGATTTTATTAAGAGTGGCGTCTACCTGTCATTTCTTAGAATGAGGTGGTTGCTTTTTGTTTTGTTCTTTTGAGTCTTTTTGACTTTATTTTTTCTTCTCCAAACATGACTAAAACCTTGAATAAACAAAGTCCTGGCTTCATTCTATTAAGCTCTGGTTTTGCTCAAGAGAATAGTGGGGTTTTCTTTTCCAAGTTAATAGAATAAAATTTAAACTCTGTTTTCTCCACAAAGACTTGGTGAATTCTGCTAGAGGCTTTTTCCATTTCCTAATGAGACCTGAGGAGACCATGGCATATTAATAACATTACTAAGTGTTAAAATTCACTTGTTACAAAAACAAAGGTTTCATTTTCTTACCGTTAACATTTTTCTTTTATAAAAATAATTCACATAATTCACCTAACTTATCTTAAGAGGTGGTGCCATCTTGTTTTCAGTGCTCAGTCTGGTATAAATGTAAGCTCTTAGTTAAATTCTCTGGCCAAGTTGCTAATTTCTGTTGTTCACAACACGCATATTGATAGCACCCACAATCTCTCTCAGCCGGGGAGCCATTGTTGACAAATATGCAGAAGATAGCCACAGGTAAAAGGCAATCTACTCTATCTCTTTCCAAGGAGATTTATTCCTTCATGGAAACCAGTTGAGGGTAAATGTTATTTTTATCTTTGATATAATGCTTCACGCTGCCTCCTGGTGGTTGAACAGGATTAGATTTTTTTTTTTTTTTTTTTTTTTTTTTTTGGCTGTCCTTTGGAAATACTGCTCATGGCTCCTGTGGGCTGTGGTAGCAGGGAGTCGACAAAAAGATAAGGTCTCAAATCTCTTCAAACACTCCCCATACTTGCTCTGCTGCCAAGTCATTAAGCAAGGCAAACTCCTCTCCCATATGGGCTGTTAACTTTTATTTGTTCAGCGCTGCTCTTAAACATGGCTTGGCTTGAACTCTAGTTTCTTCCTGGATTGAACAGAGAGTTCCCAGCATCTGCTTTGATTACGGCAAGGTGTGCTAGTCTGCTGGCCTGTCTCAGGGATATAGGTTGGTTCTTCTGGCCTCACTCATTCATGCATGAACTCATTTTTCGAATTCAACAAATTTATTCTGACCACCTAGAATTCAACCATGCTAGGGGCGGGGATATATTACTGAATATAGCAGATTAAAAAAAATAAATAAAGCAAACAAACAGAAAAACAGAACAAAACATAAATCTTCGTCTTTCTGGAAAGCTTATTGTCTAGAAGGAAGATGGGTGGAGAGTTGGTGTACTGTATAAATTTCTGTATATCAAGTGTGTTAGAATGTGGCAAGTAAGATGTGGTCCATATACACTATGGCGGGGGGGTGGGAGGTTGGGGGAACCAGGTGGTGGGTATTGGAGAGGGCACGGATTGCATGGAGCACTGGGTGTGGTGAAAAAATAGAGTCTGCTAAGCCTCTGACTTTGGCTTGGGTCATGATCTCGAGATCCTGGGATAGAACTCCTTTTCAGTCTCCCCCTGTTCCCCGTGCCTGTGCTCGCTCCCTCTCTCTCCCTGTTAAATAAAATTCTTAAAAAAATTCATCTCAACTCTTTACTTTTTAAAGTGTGGCTGCTAGAAAATTTAAAATGACACACGTGGCTCACATTATGTTTCTGTCAGACACAGCTGGCCTTGATTGACCAAGCTGGAGGCCTGGTTTCATGGCTCCATACCTCTTAGAATGCCGGTAGGAACCAGTCCTAAGTAGAATGCCAGCGTGGAAGCAGAGTAGGAAACCTTCAGCCTCAGGCCCTTGGACAATTCAGTCACAGTAGGTATTCACCTCCTGAGAAGCCCTGGTTGAGATTCCCCACCTCACTCAGGGAGATGATGGAGGAGGGAAAAACTCCATTTATTGAGATTAACAGCGAATGTCTTACAAGTGCCTTACATTATTTTTAATAACCTGTTGAATATTTCTCATGCAGGGGATTTGGATAATGTGTGTGTGTGTGTGTGTGTGTGTGTGTGTGTGTGTATTTTCTGCATGATCTTGCAGCAAGTGTATCAATTTATGTGACTCTTCATCTTGAGAAAAATAGTTCAAGTTTTACCTGTTGCATAAAGTCCATTCTCTCTTCTTCAGTCCCTCATGGCGTTCATTTATCATTTCACACACATTAAGCACAGCTGCTGTAAACAACTCTTTATAGCCCAGCTGCTAGGATCAACTTCTGCGAAACAGTTCTGATCTCACCTGCAAGAAAACTCAGTTCCGTCTTGGATTTCTTTGTCCCTCAGCCTATGAAGCAGATCCTTTCTATGCAAGACTCTCAATGAGCGTCTTGTTTCTCTTGCTTCCACTTCATGACCTGGGACACCTGTGCCTTGTATTATGTATGAAAAATTCACAAATGAATTCCACGCGGAAACATGTTCCTGGCTGGCGGACTCCTATTGGCGGTCTTTGTTTCTTCTGTCAGTTCAAGGCTTCTTTCCCCTGCCTCCACCCACACTAAATAGCACTGTGGTTCCATTCTTGAGAGTCAGAATTCAGTGCTACTCAGGCAGCCGAAGCCCCCTCAGTCTCCCTGCAGGATGCTCCAAGTACGGAAATGCTTTTCCAACCCGATGATATTGAATTTCCCCAGGACGGAGACTTCTGCCTTCAGTAAGAGTGGTCAAGTGCGCTGTTCAGGTTTCAGCGGTTGGTGACGTCCCTCTCTCCTAAGGCAGAGCGTTCTAATTAGTCATTTGCCACCTCTGAGAGGTGTGTACCCTTAATGGAGGCTCAGCGTGTATCCACCGCCAAGATTAGAAGTAGAAAAGTCAGAGAAGTGTTGTCAGGCTTAATTAGAAAGGAAAGCAAAACACCCCCCTTCCTTGGCTAACAAAATGGAGGATGTAGTTGGGTTATAGGATTGGGAAATTGAAGATGTGATTTGTCTTTCCAGGCAAGCTCTTTCCCTCATCCTCATACTTCTCACCAGGTGTGAGAGGCTCCTGTTTCCTGGCTCCAGAAGGCTAAGGGATCGCATGGCGGAGGCACAGCTTTGAGAGTCAGTCATGCCCCAAGTCCTGGCACCATCACACTATCTGAATGTATGGCCAGCCTTTGGGGATATAGGAGATAGAGGCACAGGGCCCCAGAAGAAGGTGTCCTGTTCTTGTTTTTTTTTTTTTTTTTTTAATTAATTAATTAATTGATTTGACAGACAGAGATAACAAGTAGGCAGAGAGGCAGGAAGAGAGAGAGAGGAGGAAGCAGGCTCCCTGCTGAGCAGAGAGTCCAATGCGGGACTCAATTCCAGGACCCTGGGATCAGGACCTAAGCCGAAGGCAGAGGCTTTAACCCACTGAGCCACCCTATACTTGGGTTTTAATGCCTGGTGGCTGCCATCCAGAAATTCTTAATATTTTTATCTTTGGATTTGTGTTCAGTCGGTGAAGTTTACCTGATCCCTGGAGCATGCCTCTGCTCATTGGCCTTCTCCCCTCCCACCATGTCTCACCTCCCCAGGGCACCACTTTGTTGCCTCCTCACTCCTGACCAGTGACAGCTGCTGTCCGCTCTGCTTCAGGGGCTTGGAGGCAGGTGTGGGGGAGGACTGAGTTGAAAGAACTTGTCTGACATGCAAACTTATGGGTTGGATGCCAGGTGCCACAAGAGTCTGTATTTGCTCCCAGAGAGTACAACATTAAATACCAAATAAAATAAATACCATGATAAGTCAAGAGAGAGACCACAGAAGAAAAGAAAGAGCTTTTTATCGTGCTTTTTCAATAAGAGACCTACATTTTCATTTTACACTGGGCCCTGCAAATTTTGTAGCTTGGCTCGGGCTGTGTGATTGTGGGGAAGTCCCTTAGCCATCTGGGCTTCTGTGTCTCAGTTGGATTTGGGGTATAATCAGAAAAGCACTAGGATGTGTTTATGGGGTATATATTTGTTTAAATGAACTTATGTTTAAATACATATGCAGGTATACATATATGTATGTGAGTCATATCTACATGTATAATAAAGATAAGAGCCTTTAGAGATTATCTGACTTCTTTCCACAATACTGGTATGTCTTTACCAGCAGAGCACAGTGTGACCATCAGAACCCCAGGTTTTCTGAAGCTGTCACCGTAGAAGAGAGTAGAAATGGGCCACTCAGCAAGAGATGTCACCTCTTTCAAGGAACAGAGTCATTATCATGCATTGATCCAGCGGGACAGGAGAGCTGGTGACCACATTCACTGACCTCTCTCTTCTCCTGTCCTCTCTCCTACTGCTGTCTTCCTCCAGCAGAGATGGACCAGAAGCCACCCTACAGGGATCACCACTGATATGGTCCACAGTGATCAGCCTCCTTGGGCCAGAGCAGGGTGGCAAGAGAAGCCAACAGGGGGCAGAGGGAGAATGGCCAGCTTGAGTTCATATGGTCACTTTGAAGATTGCATGAGATACAATTTGTAAAATATTTAATGACTATAAACTAGTATTATTGAACAGAAGCAGATATTTACTATTAGTTTTCCTATTACATATCTCTTTGGAGAAGCTGGAGCAAAAGCTGAATTTAGGTAGCGGGATTAATAGAGTGAGGAAAGTCTTGCTGCTTCTTGATTCTTCATACCGTCCTGCTCAGAAGTGGTGGTGATGCTATTTTAAGGCACAAAACAAAATTTTGGTGACATAACCTCAAAATCAGTAATACAGAGCTGGAGTGTATGGGGCCACTTGGGTTCTAATCCTGCTCCTGACATATTTCTGCAGAATAATTGAGCAAGTCACTTACTTCTAACTCTCCCCTTCTCATCTTTGAAATCAGATGACTACTAACACACTAATTGTGGGGCTCAGGGAGAGAACAAGAAACTGCTTTTTAACACAAGCTCCTCTTCCTGGAACAGGCCTGGAGATCTAGGTTGATGAGTCTCTGAAGCAGAGACTTGTTTTTAATTATCCTCTACTTCACTTCTGAGCCTGCTTTTCAAGTGATGTTGAAAACACATAGAATTGGTGGCTGTGGGGTCTTTTCATTCTCGAACCTGTGGAGAAGTGACCCCTAACAGGTAGAATGAATTGACATCCTGTCTCTCCATTCCCAAATGTTCTATGGTACCAATGTCTTGTAATGTGGGAAGGAAAAGTTGAACTCATTTTTTTTTCTTTTTTTTTTTTTTTTTTTTTTTTGTGGCACAAATTCAAAGGCTTACCTTAAGAAAGAGGAGTTGCAATGAAAAACATCTTGTTTAGATTTTTTTAAGTTTAATTTAATTTTTTTTCAGTGTTCCAAAATTCATAGTTTAGGTTTTTAAAATACTCTGATGTGGCTTTAAAAGGGGAACCAGGGAATACCTATTAGTCAAGCGCACATAAAAAAGTATAGAAATATAAATCAAAGCAAGTACCTTATGTGATTTTCTTACTGACTAAATTAATTTTGTGTCAGGTGCACATGATGAAGGAGAAGGTTAGGAATACTTTGGGTTTCCATTTGGATCACTGTTTTTGGCCTCCAGGGAACTCTTACTTCGTGGTGTACATATGCATAAAAAGCCTGGGTGGACAGGGCAGAAGAAGCAAATCACTCTTGGTGGCGCAGATCACTGACTGACTTCTTTGTCAGTGGTATAGGGCAGGGAGGGATCCAAGGGTAGGATGACACGCCACTTGGAGAGCCATTTGCAATGCTCAAGACCTGTGTCTGGGCACTTCACATGTTAATCTGAGAGGAGGCTGCCACCTTAGAGCCTCAGTTTTAAGCCGACCATGAAAAACCGTGTGTGTATAAACAGGAAGAGAGACAGCGAGTATGGCTACCATGCCGCTTGTCAGAAACAGCTGGACTCCTTCCTGTACGTGATACACAAGGGCTCTTGGAGCTAGAAGGGCCAGTTGGAGATTACATCCTTGGAAAGCTCTCACTTTACACAGAAAGAAACAGCCCAGTATGGTAGGTATTCTTAGGTGGGGTGCCAGGGATCCATCCAAGTTCCTTAGCATAATACAAAAAGACCTATGTGACCAGACTTGTTTTTAAGACACAGGTCAGGTCAGACCACATTACATATTTGCCAGCTGTCAATGTAAGTTTCCTATAAATATGAGCACATTCAATCATCCTCACAACTCTGTGAGACATGTGTATTGTTCCTATTTTATAGATGAGAAAACTGAAGCACAAAGAGGTTAATGACTTTTCTCATAGCTAGCAAGACTTAAACTAGACATTTGCTTTCAGAGTCCATACCCATGACCCCTGGGACCTGCTGCTGTACACGTCGAGGTATTAGCCACAGAGCCTTCCCACCTCTGGGATCATACACAGGCTAGTCCTTCATCTTGAAGTGGTCCTTGCTCCTGCTTTTGCCTGGATATCTTTATTTATTATTTTATCATTATTATGACCTTGTATTCTTTTTAATAGACTTTAATTTTTAATTTTGTTTTACTTTTATTTATGTATTTGACAGAGAGAAAGAAGGAGACAGCACAAGCAGGTAGAGCTGCAGGCAGAGGAGAGGAAGAAGCAGGCTCCCTGCTGAGCAGGGAGCCCAGAGTGACGTTCGATTCTAGCACCCTGGGATCATGACCTGAGCCAAGGCAGAGGCTGAGCCACCCAGGCACCCATTATAGACTTTATTTTTTAGAGTAGTTTTAGATCAAGAGCAAAACGGAGTAGAATACTCAGATTTCCGCTTGCCCCCCGCCCCCTTCACAGAGCCTCATCCTTTATCAATGTCACCCACCAAAGTGGTACATTTTTTACAACTGACGAACCTGTGTGGACACATCATTACCATCCAAAGTCCAGAGTTTACATTAGGGTTCACTCTTGGTGTTGTATGTTCTCTTGGTTTGGACAAATATATTGTGACTTGTCTCCACCACAGTATACAGAGCAGTTTCACTGTCCTCACCGTCCTCGGTGCTCTCCCTGGTTAGTCCTTCCTCCCCACTAACCTGTGGAAGCACTGATTTTTTTAATGGTCTCCAATTTTTCCTTTTCTGCAATGTGGTACAGTTGGAATCACGCAGATATAGTCATTTCAGATTGGCTTCTTTCTCCTGATAACATATATGTAAGTTTTCTCTACATATTATCATGGCTTGATAGCTCATTTCTGTTTAGTGCTGAATAATACTTATTCAGTTTATTTACCCACTCACTTACCAAAGGCGATCTCCGTTGCTCCCAGGTTTTGCCAATTTCAAATAAAGGTGCTGGATACATCTCCTTGCACCTATTTGTGTGCCCTTTTTTGGGTGGATACCCAAGGGCATGATTGCTAGGTCACATGATAAGAGTATGTTAAGTTTTGGAAGAAACTGCTGAGCTGTCTTCCAAAGTGGCAGTACCATTCTGCATTCATACCAGCAATGTATGAGAGTTCCTATTTCTCAACATCCCAGCCAACATTTGGTGGTGTCAGTTCTGTATTTTGTCCATTCTAATAAGTGTCATGGTATATTATTATTGGTTTAACTTGTATTTCAATGATGAATCATGTTATAGGGCATCATTTTATGTGCTTCTCTGCTGTATGTATATCTTCTTTGGTGAGGTGTCTGTTAAGGTCTTTGGCGCATTTTCTGTTCAGGTTATTATGAAAAGTTAAGAATTTTTTGTACATTTTGGCTAAAAATCCCTTCCCAGATGTGTCTTTTCAAATACTGTCTCCCAGTCTGTGGCTTGGCTTCTGTTTAATTTTCAAGGCTTACTTCAAGTACTGCACAGGATCATCCATAAACCAAAACTTTGTCTGAATTGGTTGCCATGACACATTATATCAGATTGAAATCCCCAATAAATTTGTTTGTGTTCCCCAAGCAGGCTATGTACTCCTTGAAGCCAGAGAAAATATTTACCTTTGTGTCAGTTGCATCTGACCCATGTAGACACTTGAAATGAAAGATGGTATGGACGGTCTTTCACGTCTGGCTCTGTCTCTTGGTTACTGGAGAAATTATTTTATCTCTGAATTTCTCTTTATAATGGGGATAGACAGGGTCCTTTCTTTAATACAATTATGATGTGTCAAATTAAACAATGATTATAAATGTGCAACCCCTGAATGTGTGTATTAGATGCACCTCTGTTGAGTCAGGCTGGTGTCATTGTAATACCGCCCCCCAGCCCCCTTGGTCTTTTCTAGCTTCATTTACCACTGGGACTCTTGTTCTCCAGCAGAGATCTTCCCCTTTCATCACAGTTGTTTTAAAATCCACCTGTTCCAAGAAGCTGTCTTCACCTTGCTTTTTTGTCTCTCTTTATCTATGAGCTAAAACACACCCACTGGTCACCATCTCTGGCATGGTCCTGACACTCCCCCTCACCCCCAACTTTAAAAAATTGACTGGATTTCTCTCTCTCTCTCTCTCTCTCTCTCTCTCTTATGTCTTCACTGAGACTATACATCCTCGAGTGGTCAAGACTGATTTCTGGTCCGTTACTATATTCACAACTCCAGCAGAATGCCCCGTCTTCACCAGAATGAATACTTCCAGAGCTGAAGTTAAGTGGAATGAGTTCCTTTCCCAGGTGCTTTGCTGCCTCCTAGCGTTGTGGCCAGGCTGCGGGCTGAGCGCTTTCCTCGGAGCTCCAGCTCGCTCTGCGCCTTCTGGGTGTGTGATGCCCTTCGCAGATGGCCGACTTACGCTGGGACTGATGGCTGGGCCCGGCTTCCTTCAGACTGCTGCTCTGCTGCCAAGGAGGGTGCTGTCACCTGCATCCTAGAATGGGTCCCTTATGGCTGACCCTTTTGCTTTTCCCTGTGCTATTTGTGGGACTTCTGTGGAGTTTCCAGGGATGCCCTTTCCTCCCTCGAATACCTCCCTTCTCCCCTCTCAGCCAGTTCCAGACCCAATAGTCCTTTGGAGGCTTTTATTTATGCTTTGATCTTAAGACTCCAGGGCAGCATGTGTTAATGTTCAGAGACTGTTAAGAAGAATTTTGCTTTGCCTCTTCCCATTATCCAGATTGTAAATATGTTTCTGATCCCGCTAAGAGAGATTTGAAAGGCACCTGCTCTGTAAGAAGGCAAGATGGGGTCACTTCGTTGGGAAATAAAGCACAAGAAAGGGGAAGCCGTGTAGATGATAGATTTGCCAGGCATCGTTTTTGGCTAAGTGTCCACAGAGCTAACACAGTGGAAAGAACACAGGTTTCAGAGCAAACAGTGGGTTCAGATCGCAGCTTCTTTAATCTTCAGCTCTGTGCATGTGTAAGTGTCCCAGAACCTCAGTTTTGTTGCCAGTATGGGGAGGAGGCAGCAATGCATAGCTCTGAGAGAGTTGAATGAGAGAGTTTATGGAGAAGTAAATAGTGATGCATCAAGGCATTCTTGTTCCTTACATGCGAAGAGTGTTGCTTTTGTGGGAGTGGAGTGCATAGATTCCCATGGCAGAGTTTGTTCCTGCATTCCTCACCTGCCTTGTGTGAGTCTCTCCGAAGAGCACAGTTCCTGGCACTTAGGTGTGTAACAATCTTTACTGAATGAATAAAATGCCTACAGTGAAAGATGCTGACGTGTTTTTTTTTTTTTTTTGTCTTTTCACTGTGCATTCTCCTAATTCTCAGAGTTTATCTCTAACATTTTAGAATTGGCAACAATTCACCCCCTCCATTTGCACCCTAATTAAATAGACTTTTCCCCGTGTGTCACCATTCCTTTGATTTTCCCATTCAAAGCATGATCCAGCCGTCATCTCCTCCTGCTGCTAAGACCTTTCAGCAGCTCTCAGTCAAAGCTCCCAGATGCAGCTTTCATTGCATGTGATGTTTTTTAATTTCACGTGTCTTATCTATAATCGCATCAGCCCCCTTATTTGTTAATAGGCTGTTTGGTGACTTCACATTTGGAATTACTGTACATCACATTGCATTTCCACAAGGGCAGCCTTTATTCCAGTCTGCCTGAGCATCATTTTTCTTTTCCTCTTGCCAGGCTGAGCCCACTGTACCTCCCAAATCAGCTGTTCACATCCCCCCCTGTGGTTGTCACTGATAATTTCCAGGTTAAATCTTATAAGTGAAAATTGGATCCACAGCTGGAGTTGAAACACAGCTCCTTAGAGTTATTACTACAGTCTGTTCCTGGGTAGGTAGAAAAGTTGAAGATGATAGATTTCCAGTGCCTAGGAATTATAATGCCTTCCACCGGATGGTAACCAGGGTGGGGATTGCTTCCCCCTGGGGAGAGCAATATTTGTACCTTTTCATTCTGGATCTGTATCAGGGGGATTTAAGAGAGGTGAGTGATTTTCAGTAGTTTTCTGCCATTTATGAGAGATGAGTTAGATAAAGTGATAATGTGGGCTGGACAGCAAATAAGTTATAAATGATTGACCAGCCATCTAGGCTGCCTGCTATCTCAGACAGAGAGAATCTTTTTTTCCAGAGTAGAAACATGTGATTTCTTAGATTCAATCAGTAAAAGTAAGGGGAGGATCAAGGAATAGTTTGTTTATGAAACAATATTTGAGGACTCCATGCTACCAAAGGCAAATCCATACTTTTGAATTATTGACTATTAATTAATTCAACTAATATTTGTTAAGTACCCATCACTATTGTAGGATTGGGATTAAGAGATCTATAGAACACCTAAGCTCCCATCCTCATGGAGCTGACCTTCTACTAAACAAGGCTGATAATAACAAGAAAACAGATAAATTAAATGATTTCTGATGTACTAGGAAGAACATTAAGCAGAGAAATATAACACCATCTTGGATTGGATGGCCAAGAAAAAATTCTTATAGGAGGGTTGATGTTTGTGAATCCGCAAGTGGTGAGGGACACTTAAGTAATTTGATCTACTAAATTGGGACCAAGTGTGTTTCTTTTATCCCTATCCCATGCTTTTCTCTTTGACCTATTTCAATTCCCAATAACCACCCAGAGATCAGGAACCCCAAAAGACTTTTCCTTAAAATTTCAGCAACATCCACTGAACTTTTAAATGGAAGGTACCAGAACTTGCCCTATATGTAGAAGGTGGTAAGAATTGAACTCTGAGATGCAAGGGAAACTGGGTTCTGCTCTGACCTATGACCAGGGCTGAATCATCCTGGGCACATTTGTCCCCTTTCTGGTCCTTAGTTCCTCATTCATAGAGTCAGTTGAGTGAGATGCTGTATGTGAGCTTCATAGGGAGGAGCTAAATACAATCTTAAGCAAATAGTCTATGTGAGAAGAAAAAGGGAGCAGAAGTTGGCATAAGGGATCAGAATGAGGCTCTCAGTGCTGCACCAGTCCTTTCAGCTTCTTCACAGTGTGCCTGACCTGGTGGGTACAGAGAGGCACCAACTCTTATACGATGCAGTATACTACTATCAAATAAGTAGTATGATAGCATATCTTCAAATTACCTCCCTTCTTGTCCACCTTGGCTTTAACAACTTCTCCCCACAACATGCACACCCTACCATTACCTTGACTCTTCAAAGGTTTTAAATCTATCTTATGGTTTGGACATCCCATGCCCTCTTGGATACTGGAGCATACACATAAGTTTGCCTTTTCTGGTTTATCTCTTTTTTATCACCCTCAAGTGAAAGCAGTATAGGTAGGAAAAGGGATTCAGAGAGGTAAGTATTAATAAAGAGAGGAGATGAGATACAAGGAGCACAGATGGTATCCGTGGAAAGCTGCCCCTAGCCAGGAAGTCAATCATGCTGAGAAAAATGGAGGGAAAAGTACTGAGACAAGTTCAGTCATTGTCAGTATTTCCTGGGATTGGTCCTTATATAGAACAGAGACTCTCAGATAATTTTTTACCTCATCTGGAGCATAGTATATAGTGTATAAACTATCATGTATACACATAAAGTATAATAGCAGTGCATTTCTATGTGCAGAGGACTCTAGCCATAGTGGTCTTATTGGACATGTCATCTCCCCTTGTTTGTGTTAGAAATACAGATTGGTCAGTCTGAAAGTATTACATACCATGCACCATTGTCAAGAGTAAACAAGACCTGCAAAAATCCCTGCCTTCCAAGGGAAGCAAGGGCAAAAATGAACTATTGGGACTTCATTAAGATCAAAAGCTTTTGCACAGCAGAGGAAACAGTTAATAAAACCAAAAGACAACTGAAAGAATGGGTGAAGATATTTGCAAACAACATATCAGATAAAGGGCTAGTATCCAAAATCTATAAAGAGCTTAGCAAACTCAACACCCAATGAACAAATAATCCAGTCAAGAAATGGGCAGAGGACATGAACAGACATTTCTGCAAAGAAGATATCCAGATGGTCAACAGACACATGAAAAAGTGCTCCACATCACTCAGCATCAGGGAAATACAAATCAAAACCACAATGAGATACTACCTCACACCAGTCAGAATGGCTAAAATTAACAAGTCAGGAAATGACAGATGCTGGCGAGGATGCGAAGAAAGGAGAACCCTCCTACACTGTTGGTGGGAATGCAAGCTGGTGCAACCACTCTGGAAAACAGCATGGAGGTTCCTCAAAAAAGTGAAAATAGAGCTACCCTATGACCCAGCAATTGCACTAAAGATACCCTAAAGATACAAACGTAGTGATCTGAAGGGGCACGTGCACCCGAATGTTTACAGTAACAATGTCCACAATAACCAAACTATGGAAAGAACCTAGATGTCCATCAACAGATGAATGGATCAAGAAGATGTGGTATATATACACAATGGAATACTATGCAGCCATTAAGAGAAATGAAATCTTGCCATTTGCGATGACATGGGTGAAACTAGAGGGTATTATGCTTAGTGAAATAAGTCAATCGGAGAAAGACAACTATCATATGATCTCCTTGATATGAGGAAGTGGAGATGCATCGTGGGGGATAGAAAAAGAATAAATGAAACAAGATGGGATGGGGAGGGAGACAAACCATAAGAGACTCTTGATCTCACAAAACAAACTGAGGGTTTCTGGGGGTCGGGGGGTAGGGAGAGGGTGGTGGGGTTATGGACATTGGGGAGGGTATGTGCTATGGTGAGTGCTGTGAAGTGTATAAACCTGGCGATTCACAGACCTGTACCCCTGGGGCTAATAATACATTATATGTTTATAAAAAAATTTAAAAAATTATTTTAAAAATGTCCTTGCGGGGCATCTGGGTGGCTCAGTGGTTTAAGCCTCTGCCTTCAGCTCAGGTCATGATCTCAGGGTCCTGGGACCGAGCCCCACATCGGGCTCTCTGCTCAGCAGGGAGCCTGCTTCCCCCTCTCTCTCTGCCTGCCTTCTGCCTACTTGTGATCTCTCTCTGTCTATCAAATAAAGAAATAAATAAAAATCTTTAAAAAAAAAAGAAGAAGAAAAAAAATATCCTTGCCTCCAGGGGGCTTAAATGTGGTGGGAGAGACAGGAAACAGGCGAATAGATAAAAGCAAATAAATAGACAATCTCAGATATATTGATGAGTACCCTGAGGAATATAAAATAGATAATGTACATCTGTGTTGCTTTTGATCTCTGAGGGGTAGACTATTTGAGTTCATTCATTTAACACAGATTATTAAATACCTCTTATGCTCCAGACCCTTATCTAGGATGAAGGGATTTATCACTGAATAAATTTAGCCACCTCATACTCAGAGAGCCTTCTTCTAGGAAGAAGACAAAGACAAGTTAAATTCAAAGTATAATTACTATACAATAGTAATATAAATATTTAATGATTTATAGAATTGATATATAAGTACATTATAATTATTCTTATTGTTTTGTTATACAGTAAACATTGTGAATAAGTGTGGTTGTAACTTGAAAGTTGAGAGAGCAGAGCTGCTGAGGTTTTGAGAACAGTGAATCCCAAGGAGAAGGGTTGGAAGCATGAAGCTCTGAGATGGGATGGCATCCTCAAGACATGGGAGACGCCTTGTGTGACTGGATCACAGGGAAGCATGGATGGAATATGAGGTTTTGGATAGAGAGTGGGTCAATTCCAGGGGAAAAGATGGAAAAGTTTGAAGGCAAGGAATGACAGTGGTGAGATCTGACCCAGGGTTTAGAAAATTTTCTTTCGCAGCTATTGGAGCATCTACCTGGGGTGAGAAGGGAGTCAGGAAGGTTGCTTAGGAGGCCACTGCAGAGGTCTAGGGGAGAGGTGGTGGCTTGAACTAGGGTTTGGTGGAAAAATGGTGAGAAATATACATAATGCAGAGTTATGTGTCTGTCTTTACTGTATGTATGGTTGATGTGTATTGTATACATACAATGTAGACATGGCAGTGTCATAGGCTGGGAAGGAAAGAAATACATTAAAGTTGTTCCCTGAGTTTGGCCAAAAGAGTTGGGTGAGTGTTGATGCCATTTACCAAAAGAAAAAATTTGTAGGTGGTGAGCAGCAAAGTTAGTGGGGACAGATTAATAGTTCGGTGTATCAACCTTTTCAAGTTTGACTTTTACAATGTACAGGTGGGGGTATGAGGGATATGGACAGAAGACTGGACTTTTGAGGAGAGGGGCTGGCATCTGGGAAGCATCAGTGTCAAGATGGTACTTCCCAGGGCAAGGATGAACCAATGAAAGGAAGTGTATAAATAGGAAAGAGAAGACATTTGAGGATCGAACTCTGAGACATTTTAGGATTTGGAGGTTGAAAACTGAGTGAGTATCATATAGGAACATTCTAGACCCATGTTATGTGATGCTGAGAAGTTAAGTAAGAGGACAGAAAAGTAAAGCATTTTTCTTGAGCAGAGTTATGGTTATTGGTGACTTTAAAGAGTCTGTGAGGGGGACAAAAACCAACTGGAGTGAATTGAGGAGGAAAAATGGAAATAAGAGGGTGTCAACAGATGGTATATAAAAGTTTTTTTTTCACTTTCTTAAAAATAATTTTGCTGAGAAGTAGAGAGAAGAGCTATTTATTGGATCCCTACCCAAGGTCTAGAATTAAAATAGACTCTGAGGGATATGTAAGGGTGATTCAAGGGGGGCGCTGAATTCTGAGGCCTTTTCTTCTCTCATTGGAACTGGTCCCTACATTAGTCTGCAACACAATTTCTTTAGCAAGAGGGAGGAACCTTTAGCAAGGTTCCTTCAGAATGCTGATGGGCTCAGTTTTCTTGGCTTTTCTTCCACAGGGAGCTAGTGAGCAAGATGTTTGCTTCCCAAGTGAAAGCTTGTTTTCTTGACAGATGCTTCTCCGCAGCCTTATAAAATAGAAGGTAGGCAGGAACATATTAATAACAAAGCATTTAATAAAGTGTCTTAATTGTGACTTGGGACACAGAAGAGGCAAATTGAAAGTAGGAGTAGATATTAATTTAACACAGACATCTCTCCATAAAAGTGACTCCAAGAGGCTGTAGATCCTATGTCTGCCCATCAGATTCTCATCCCTTCTCCAATTAACAGTCAGCATGGAGGAGCTAGCTTGTATATTTAGCTATTAACAATGGGTGTGCACTTCATACCCCTTTGCCTGGGAGGGAGTAAGGGATAGAAACCTCGTGGTCAGCCTTCTATGAGTAGAAATCTATTAACTTTTATGTATTAAATGTATTAAAGAAAGCACATTATCAAGCAAGGATATATCAACTGGAATGAGTTGAGGAGGAGGGTATAGAGGGTCGGTCCTGGATTGTCTGAAAAATTGAAAGGAGAAATGCAGATAATTGCCAAGTGTTGATCAGTTTGGGGCTCCTTCAGACCCCAATTGTGAAAGTCTCCTAACTGGAGTTTAATCCCCAAGCTGAATCTTCTCACGGAGCTCTTCACATGGGATGCACTTTTGACCTAGAGTACAGTCTTCAATTCTGTTTCCAAATGTCCATTCTTCTCCCTTTGCCTATCCCTCAGCACCTGATCTTATTATAGGCAGAGAACCTCTTTCTTGGCAATCTTTTCCATCCTCCAGTTGGTGAATTAAAAAAATCTTGAGCATGGCTGGTCACAAAAGATTTGGGAACCACTTGCTATTCAGGAGAAGCTCAGAGAATAGCAAACTTCTCCTTGCAGTATTTGTTGACCTCCCAAACTGATAGCTGATGTAAAGGCAGAATGAGTTAAAGCACACTCAGCCACCTTGTGATTGGCTGGTAGGCCTTTGGAAGTCTTCTGAGAAGATCACTTTAGGTCAACCAAAAAACTTAAAAAAAAAATTACAACTATCTCCTGCCCCAATTTTGTACCAGATAAGCATACCCTCTTTCTGGCCTCAGATGCATGAAACTTTTGTCTGGTTTCAGGGCCTTTGCACTTTTGTTCCCTCTACTCAAATGCGTTTCCCCAAGACCTATGCAAAATTAGGTTTTTTTTTTTCATCTACTGGCACCAATTTAAATGTCTCTGCCCAGAGAGGTGGTCTCTAGAGGACAATCAGTTTAAAGCAATCCCATCCACGTCCCTTTGATTTCCTTTATAACCTCTATTTCAACATTTTTACTTCCTTGTTCATTTCTCTATCTCCCCCATCAGAACAGAAGCTCTTTCAGAGCCAGGATTTTCATCCTTCCCGCTGTATGCTCAGTGCCCGGCATAATGCTGGGCACATGGTTGGTGGTAAGTGAATATATGTCAAACAGAATAGCAAATGTGAGCTCTGTGGAGAATATTACATGTTCAAAGATAGACTTCAGAGATTTTCACTGACTTCTCCCATGCTATAAGCATCATGGGAGTAGGGACCACATGCTCTTCACATCACAGATGATAAATATTTGTGAAATCAGTGAGTGATTCAAAATTAATTTGTGTTTAGTAATTCAGTATAGTCAGAACATGTCTTGTGTCCAGAACATCACCTTATTCTGATGGGCACAGCTCAGTGTGGGAAGCAGAATAATGTCCCCTCCCCCAAAGATGTCCAGGCCTGCATCCCTGGAACTTGTGTAGGTTACTTACACGACAAAAGGGACTTTGCAGATGTGATTAAGGTAAGGACCTCAACATGGGGAGATTATACTAAATTTCACTGCCTGGGAATATATAATCACAAAGGGAATGAGGGAAGCAGGAAGGTCAGAGAGAGAGGAGGTGTGATAACAGAAGCAGAGGCCAGGATGATGCAGGGGGGGCTATAATCTGAGCAATGTGGGAGCCTCTGGAAATTGGAAAGGGCAAGGAAATGAATTCTCCCTTAGACCTGTACCCCTGAAACAAATAATACATTATATGTTAATTAATTGAATTTAAATTAAAAAATCAAATTGAGACTAAAAAACAATTTTTTTAAAAAGCTTCCACAAGGAATATAATTAACCAACACTTTGATGTTAGCTCATTGAAATCCATTTTGGACTTCTAAACTCCAGAACTATGAGATAATAAAGTTGTGTTATTTTGAGTCGCTGTGTGGTAATTTGTCAGAGCAGCAACAGGAAACAGATATACTTCTTACCTCAAGCCCACGCTAGCTCTCTTCATCCCCTGTTCCCTATCAGGGAGATTCCCTAATTGACATTGATGGCATGTCAAGACAGGGACTTCTGGATTGTGGGATTATTTTACCAATCTCCATGAATTGTGAGGAAGTAGATCAGGAATTTGTGGAAGACCATAAGTGACTGAAGTTGGTAATGAGAGGGGATAGGGCTTAAGCAGTGAAGGGGTATTATTCGTCTTCCAAATTGTTGAGGAATGAACTCCTATTCCTGGAAACTGACAGATACTGTCATGGATTATAAAGAGAAAGAAGAAAGTTGAAGGGAGGGAGGAAGGGAGAAAAGCAAAGAGGAAGGAAGGAGACATGAAGGAAAGAAGGAAGAAGACAATTGTGACAATATGTCTTTTTCTGATACATAGCATTCCTTGGCCTCTCCAAACCTGGCCTTAACTCATGTGCCACTTACATAAATGCTGTACAATGATTTCTTTAAGTTCCTTTTTAATGCAAACCTTATTCAATTCTGTCATCAGAATGATGGGTTTTCTTTGGAGGATAAACTTTTGTCCCAGTGATTTAGAATACTGTGCAATTGACCTTAGAAGTCATCTATTCAGGGTTGTGATTGACATGAAAAAGCTATTGCTGGTGAAGACAGATCGTATTGCGGAAGTTGGAAGGAAGAGGAAGACAGTGAAATAGAATGAATTCAAGATTTTGCATATGTAATTAGAGGATATAGTAGTATTAACAGAAAAATCACAAACCTTGGAGTCAGAGGAATCATCTAGAACATGCATAAATGAGGTATGGCCCTCCAGCCATCAAAAAAGCTTTATGAAAACACAGCCTATGTATTCATTTCCGTATTGCCTGTGACTGTTTTCCTGCTCCAGTGGCAGGGTTGGACAGCTGTGATGGACTGTGTGGCCAGTAATCCCTGAAATATTTAGTTTTTGCCCCTTTACGGAAATTTGTGCTAACATGTTACCTAAAAGAATGTAATGCACATTTGTCAGTGTGGCCAAGTGTAAAAGAGGGAGAACCCCATAACTGTACCAGTTACAAAGTTTGGATGCATGGGTTGGTCCATCAGTCCCTCTCAGCTTTAGTTCCTCATAGTAAAATAAGATTAATAATTCTATCAAAATGTAAGTTCCACGAGGGCAAGGATTTCATATTTTTACTCTTGTACTGTGGTATGTAACACATTGCTGGTACTTGTAGGCATCAATAGATTCTTCTCAAAGAATTTGTGATCTCACAGGATTGTTGGGAAGAATATAAATGATATGTGTAAATAATTTACCATAATTCCTGGTATATAGTGAACTGAAAAGAACTGGCACTAAGTATTTAGATATGCATGTTGAGAATATTCAGGTAGCAACATACAATAGCAGTTGAATGTATGGGAACTCAGGAAAAAAAGCTTGGGTCTAAAAATACAGACATGGATGTAACCTCAGAGGCAACTGACAAAATCACAAGAGGAGATGGGTTCTGGAGTCCAAGTGATTTTAAACTCTATCCAAACCCTGAGGAGGGTTTGGAAAGAGTGCATGCTATTTAATGTTCCCAGGATAGCACATGCCCAAGACCTCCTTAGGAGGACCTAGGGTATCAGGCCAACAGAATTCAAAGATTCTGGGGGGAGAAGCTATAGATTTAAGCTACTGTTGGTAGGAAGACCTTTACTGGTAGAAAGCCAGAGCATAGGGACTGGGTGGCTCAGTCAGTTAATCATCTGTCTTTGGCCCAGAGCCCTGGGATTGAGCTCCACATCAGGCTCTCTGTTCAGAGGAGAGCCTGCTTCTCACTTTACCGCTCCCCTTGCTTGTGCTTTCTCGCTCTATCTATCAAATAAATAAATAAAATCTTAAAAAAAAAAAAAGGCAAGGCATACAGACCCTTTATCTTCATAGGCTTAATACTGGCCCAAGATGAGAGAGAGTGGGGCGCAGTGATGGGGTGGGGTGAGGCCCCCTACAATGATGTTCCCGTGATCTCTCACTTGTCCTGTTTCTCTCCACCACCTCTCGCAAGCAAGCCTCAATCCTCAGATAGCCAAGCATTAAGGGGTATGTAGTATTTTACTAGGTTACTGACATAAGGTAATTAAGGGCTACACAAATCTTCCCACACCTCTAAAAGAAAAAGTATAGCTGATCACTTGCTAACGCCAGTCCTCCATGGGGTTTAGTGTTGGAAGGTGTTCGTTTGATTAATCAGACTTAACTACTTATCCTCACTGACTCTTTGGTGTGACTCAGGTCATGTAATCATTCACGAGCATCCCAAGCTTGTCTCCTGAGCAACATCTCTGGTCTCATAGTTCCCTAGCAGGGAATCCTAAGGAAGCCCTGGGCGGATCTGCAGCACCTCCTTTCTCTTGCCTTGACGTTCCCACCAACCTAGACAAGCTCTGTCTGCTCTTCTGGGTCTCACGTGTTTCCTAACCAGCCCCATGGGATCTGCCTCCCTACTGCCTCCTAAGCCCCTACCACCAGCCACATTCCTGGCCTCTTGAATCAGATTCCAGATTCAGGTGTCTGCAGAAAATCTTAGCTCTCTTGCTGTCTGTATGCCACAGGAACAAGGAGGAGGAGGACTTTTGTTTGTCGGTTTGCTTGTTTGCTTGTTTTAAGGGGAGAAAGGGTAGGTGTCTTTCTCCGAAGTAAAACACAGGCGTGTGTGTGCGCGCACGCACGCGTGCTCTCTCTCTCTCTCTCTCACACACACACACACACACACACCTTTTTGCTGTAGATATGTCCTTCTTTTAGCACCCATGCCTCACTTTGAGACTACTCCTCCTCACTTCCAATTAGAGAAAAGGAGCTTTCCAGTTTGCTTTTAGAGAAGAAATAAATATCCTTCTTGAGCATCTATTCATCACTTGTGAGACAGTTTTTTTTTTTTTTCCTAATTAGAAGGAAGGAACTTCTAAGTCTATTTTAGAGGAGAAATAAATATTCTCCTTCTCAAAATGCATTTTCAGCCAAAATATGCCAGCTGGGGGAAAAGTTAGAAATTTTACTAGGTTTATCTTTATCAACTACCTAAGCTGCACCTGTTATAAATGGCCTCTGACACAAACTATTCTAGAAATTTCTGAGACAGCATTGAATCAAGACTTTTTGACTACAGACTTAAAGCTATTTCATCACATGCATATTACAGAGAGCTAAAAGATGTTTAATTAAGAGCACGAAACTGTTTAACCTAGCAAGTAAGTAATTTCAACTAGCAGAAGATAAAGCATTCGACTGGAGAAAAGAAATATACTCCACTCCTTGGGCTGTACTTCGTTGCATGAAGAGAGTCAGCACTGGCTTGGCTTGGAAATTTAGTCATTAGTGGACTTGACTAACCTTACAGGCACACGGTTAAGAGTGAGTTAGCTGGAAATCAGAGGACCATCTGTTTGAGATTCAGAGAAAACAAACAAATCTCACCTTCCACTTTAACTTGCCCTTTCTGTTTTGGAAGAAGCAGCCTCTAAATGTGTGTACTTTCACCGAGAACATTTACTGTTACTTGGATGTGTCCTTTCAATTCCAATCCGTTCTGAAAGCATCTTCCCTTCACCAGTCTGCTTTGTACATGTTTATACCCAGTTGTGTCAAGCCCATTGGACTCCATCCCATGTGTGTTTCAATTATTTAAAATCAGCATAGCATCTCCTGGGCAGCTAATGAAGTCTCAATAGATATACATTATTGAAGCATATTGTTATTTATTCACCTAATAAATCAAACCTTTTGGGGAGAGTAGATGCAATTCAAACACTAGAAATGAGGAATAATGATGGCATAGATCATTTCTGAATCACTCTGGCCCATTTTACAGCCTGCAAAATACACGGAATTCCATAAAAGTGACAAACGACACAATATTGTAATAAATGGCTGTAGCTTGTGCATTGTGTTTCGGGGCTTCGATTCATACTGAAGCTCTCTGTTGAAAGGGAGGGTGATGAATTAAGTATTGAAATCATACTCTGTAAAAAGGAATCCTATGTTTTCCATTTATCTTGATTTATTATGTGGCATCCTGTGCTTAAGTATATGTAACCTTTCCCAATTGAGTTGATTTAATATTAAGGAAAAAATTGTTACAAAGGAAAATTTGGTATGTTTGGAATTCTTTCTTTATTTCCCTGCTATATTTTTATAAGACTTGTAAATACTCCATGGACAGTTAATCATAATAAAATTTTTTTGAGTTGAATTCCTGGAAACATGCAGTAACATTTACAGGGCTCGTGAAAAATGAAACTGCTGTGTCACAGTTAATATTATTGTTTCTCATTCAAATTTAGATGTTTGCATATTAAAAATATAGAAAGTTTTCAATTAAGTATTAAATATAAACCAACAGAGCCACTCTGCTCTGAAGGGTGAATTTAGATTTCCAAAAGTATGGATTGAAGAATGGATATGCTTTGAATTTATCCAAATTGCTGTAAGTTGAAGTGAAGGATCTACCACTGTCTATTATTGGAAAATCATAACTAGAGGAATAAACACAGACCAACAGTATTATATTGATCCCTGCTATTTCTCCCTCCCCCCTTAGCAACAGGGCAACAAAATGATTAAGAAGAGGAGCAGCCCCAACTTTTACTTCATTGCTTCCTGAGATTATTTGATTTTTTTTTCCCCTAATCATAGAGCACTGACTTTATTTATTTATTTGTGTTTTCTTAAGTTTGCTTTGTGGCACCCTTCAGAAGACTGGAATTTATACAAGCTGGTCCGAACTTTAGCTTGCAAGTCAGGGGGGCACAAAGTGAAGTAATGAAATGTATCTACTTTCCCTAGTGCCTGTCTGACATCACACCTTCTGTCTGCCCTCTGCTTGTAAGCCTCTTTTTTTTTTTAATAATTTTTTATTTTTTATAAACATATATTTTTATCCCCAGGGGTACAGGTCTGTGAATCACCAGGTTTACACACTTCACAGCACTCACCAAAGCACATACCCTCCCCAATGTCCATAATCCCACCCCCTTCTCCCAAACCCCCTCCCCCCAGCAACCCTCAGTTTTTTTTTGTTTTTTTGTTTTTTAATTTTTTATTTTTTATAAACATATATTTTTATCCCCAGGGGTACAGGTCTGTGAATCACCAGGTTTACACACTTCACAGCACTCACCAAAGCACATACCCTCCCCAATGTCCACAATCCCACCCTCTTCTCCCAAACCCCCTCCCCCCAGCAACCCTCAGTTTGTTTTGAGAGATTAAGAGTCACTTATGGTTTGTCTCCCTCCCAATCCCATCTTGTTTCATTTATTCTTCTCGTACCTGACAGAATGGGAGAAGCCTCTTCTTTGCTATATTCTTTTTTCTTTTTTAAGATTTTATTTATTTATTTGACAGAGAGAGAGAGATCACAAGTAGGCAGAGAGGCAGGCAGAGAGAGGTGGAAGCAGGCTCCCCACCAAGCAGAGAGTCTGATGTGGGGCTTGATCCCAGGACTCCGAGATCATGACCTGAGCTGAATGAAGGCAGAGACTTTAACCCACTGAGCCACCCAGACCCCCCTCTTTGCTATATTCTCGAAGCCTTACTCAGTTCTCCCACTGGTGGGACAGAGCTCTCAGTGGGATCTCCAGTGGATGGAAGGACAACTGGGTCTGGAATACAGAGACCCCAGGTGTGCTACTTTCTCCTGCAGCCTCAGGCAATTCACTTAGTGGTGCTGTTTTTCCAGATATGTAAATGGATCCCGTGCTTCTTCCTGTGAGGAGTAAGTGGGGTACTATCTGTAAAGTTTACCACACAGCTTTGAAGCGATAGTCTACTGTGAAGTGTTATTTATTAACACTCTTTCCCTCTTAACCTCCCCGCTAAAAGTGTAGATTTTCTGGTTTGAATTCCATCAATAGACACTGTACTTTGGGCCCCTTGTCTGAACTATATGGGTCCCATAATATACCATATTTTTAAAATTCTCACAACAGGGGCACCTGGGTGGCTCAGTGGTTTAAAGCCTCTGCCTTCAGCTCAGGTCATGATCTCAGGGTCCTGGGATCAAGCCCCGCATGGGGCTCTCTGCTCAGCAGGGAGCTTGCTCCCCCTTCCCCATCTCTGCCTGCCTCTCTGTCTACTTGTGATCTCTGTCTGTCAAATCAATCAATCAATCAATCAATCAATCTTTAAAATTCTCACAACAGCAAGAAGGCATATATATTCTCTTTTATTTTATTTATATTCTCTTTATATTTATTATTTATATCTTATATATGATATTAATTATATTTTTCATTTCTATTTATTTATATATATAATATATATATTATTTATATTCTCTTCATTTAACTGATGGTAAAAGTGGCCCTCAGGCAAGTTAAGGGGTCTGCAGGTCATGGAGATAGTAGCAGTGTGGAACTCAAGCCCAGGGCCGTCTGATAGTAAAATGCCTATTCTTCCCAATTAAACTGTATTGATCCTCACTAACGATTATTACTTATTTAGAAACCGTACCTTACACAACATAAGCTTACATAACATAAACATAGTGCATGCCCTCATACCACTTTTAAATGAATGAATCAATAATCGAGGACACAGATTTTGCTCTTGACATTCTGTGTTCTCCCTTGACACCAACACAGTGCCTTATACACAGTGGGCAGGAGGGAGGCAGAAAGGAAAAACAGGGGAGAGATGAAATAGATGAAGGAAGCACGGTGATGGTGGAAAAATGAGAAAAGACAAGGAGGGGGAGGGAGAGAGAATTTCTCAGGAAATTCCCATTCCCTCCTTGAAAAGCTTACACAAACATTTTACTGCTTTCAGGCTTCAGTGAATTGCTTTTGTTGTATTTAAGCTCAATGAAGAAGAGAGATAGAAAGATTTTCACTTACAAGATATTCTTTCTCTCCTCTCACCCTTTAATAATTTCATTCAGTTTCAATCACTTAGAGTGGTGTGGACCATAGATGCTCTTATTGCCTTCAAGGAACATTGCATGGGTCTGAACGGTGTCATATGAGTGATACACCCAAGTGCGTCTAAGCTCCATAGGGCCTCGTCTTGGAGTTGATAGCAGGAATGCATGTAAGCTTTGGTGCAAGGGCTCATTTGTTTTGGTGCTCTTGGCTGGATTCGTGTTCCACCAAGACGGGGGCCACTGTTGCGCCATCCTAACCACAGTGGACTGAGGAATAGTTAGGTCTTGTGTTTTCCTTTGTGTTGCAGCCACTGGTCTTCTCCTGTCATCCTCAAAATGCCTAGTATAGTATAAGGTATGGAACATGTCCTCAGTAAATACTTGTTTGATTGGATTGAATTGAATAAGTGGGAAGCAGTAGAGTAATAACTCTATGTTACCATGGTGCCTGCCTGATTTAGTCTCTTGTTTTGTCTCCAGTACTTAGAATCTTTTTATTCAGTCATGGAGACAAGCCACCCTCTCTGCATGGGGCTTCTTGAAATGGATTTTAGTTAAATTTAACACCAGTAACCATTAGGAAACCCACCATGTAGAGGCACCTGGGTGGCTCAGTGAGTTAAGCCTCTGTCTTCTGCTCAGGTCATGATCACAGGGTCCTGGGATTGAGCCCCACATCAGGTTTTCTGCTCAGTGGGAAGCCTGCTTCCTCCCCTCTCTCTGCCTGTCTCTCTGCCTACTTTTGGTCTCTCTCTTTGTCAAATAAATAAATAAAATCTTTAGAAAAAAATAAAAAGGAAACCAATAATGTAAACACATGTCTCCTCTGTACTTTGATTATTTAGTGAGATCCCCTGTAGTTCTCTGAGAGGAGTGAAAGCAGCCATGAAAATCAGGGGGAGGAAAATGGAACTGCCCATACCTACTCGGGGTACAGGGCTTGGCGTGATGAAATGTGATGTGTAAAATGTCCGACCCAGACATCAGGAAGCCTGCATTCTAATCTCAGACCTGCTACCTATAAGCTTTGTGACTTCTTGGTATGTAGGATTCCTTATATTTATAAGGATATATAATATAGTATATTATATACTATATATGTATTTATAAGGATATATAATATATATAAATATAGGATTCCTTATATTTAAAGTGGGTCAGCACTGTGCTGTGTACACATGGCTCACTCAATGAATCACTCATTCACTCAACAAATATTTTTGAAGTATATTCTCTACACCAGGTACTTTTCCAGTTGCTAAGGATACAACAATGAACAAAATGAACGAAATAAAATATATTAGCCTTTATGGTGGCCAAGGTAGACAACATGTAAGATAAATGAATGTGTCATGTGTTTGACAGTAATGAAAGCTAAGAAGAAAGATAAAAGAGGGATAAATACAAAGAAAGAAAATAGTACGGGTTTTGTCACAGTTCTCAGGAGTGGGGATTTTTCCTCCCTTCCTTTCTTCCTTCTCATTTCTCCCTCCCTCCTCCCTTCTAGTTTCCTTTCTTTCCTTCCTTCATTCCCTCCCTCCTTTCCTTCTTTCCTTCCCTGTTTTAGACAGCATGATGGGGAGATGATTCACTGAGAAGGTGACACGGACAGAAAGTCCTGAGGGTGGTGATGGAGCAAGACATCTTTGTACCTGGAGGAGGAGTATTTTCGCCAGAGGGACAAGCAAGTGCAATGGGGCTAAGGCGGAATGAATGTGACAGGGTCTTTTATACTATGCAATGAAAGGTGAAAGTAATTTGGGATTATTACAGTAAATGGAAAAATCTTACTTTTAAAATGTTTTTCTATAGAAATAATTTTTGATGGACAGAATAGTTGCAAAGAGTGTACAAGGAGTTTCCATTTTGTGTTAACTTGCATTACCCTGGTGCATTTGTCCAAACTAAGAAAGTAACTTTATTCTTATTCTACCAGTTTTTCTATTAACATCCTTTTTCTGTTCCAGGATCTAATCCAGAATGTGACATTACATTTAGGAGAGACAGCATTTTACATGTAGGTATTGAACAAATGGAATCTTATGCCCTTGAACCATATGGCATGTGAAAGACGGCCGGCAAACACAAGTGAGGCCATTGAGTCTTCCTTAAGTGGGATCAGACATGGTAGAAAGAACACTGGGCAGGTGGTCTGGAGACCTGGGTTCTTGTTTCAGCTCTGCCACTGACTGTGTCAGCTTGGACAACTTTCTCTCTGGATTGAGACAGGCAACTCCTGCAGGAAATGTAGAAATTTAGGACTGTTTTCTATGACCACTCCAAGCTCTTAAATTCTGCTCTGGCATTATCACGGCATCAGTGTCTTCATATACAGAAACATAACAATCTTGGGACTGATTTCCCTAGTGCCAAGCAGCGATTTGCTGAAAAATCACGTTGGGCTGGAGAGAAATTTCTATCTGCCTCTGCACACACAACTCCCTCCCATCCTCCATCCATGCCCTCTCCCCTCCCCCACACTGGTTCCACTCAGTAGGTGCTAAGGGCTAAGACCATCAATAAAAAAGGGACTCTTCTCAATGTTTTACTTGCCTTTCTCATAACACTCTTGTGAAGTACTATTTCCACGCCCTCCTTGGTTTACCCAGTAAGGTAGACAGAATAAGGGCTTTCTAAAGTTGTTCTTGCTCTAATCCTCAGAGCCCATGAATAACTCCCCTTCCATGGCCGAAGGGACTTTGTAGATGTGATACTGGTAAGGACCAGGAGATGGGGAGATCACCCTGCATCATCCAGGTGGACCTAATATAATCATAAAGGTCCTTGTAAAGGAGAGATTAGAAGTCAGAAGGGAGAGGAGATGCTATGCTGCTTGCTTGGAGAGGCAAGAAGAGGCCACCAGCCCAGGAATGTAGGAGGGCCCAGGGACCTAGAAAAACGTAAGGAAACGTACTTTTTACTGGAGCCTCCAGAAGGAATGCAGCCTCCAGACTGTAAAATTATAAATTTGTGGGCTTTTAAAGGCACTAAATTTGTGTTAATTTATTACATCAGCAGTAGGAAACCAATACACCCATGGAGGTTAAAATACTGTGTGCAGGATTGGGTAGCTGGCAGGTGTTGCAATCTAAATTCAAGCCCAGGCAGTTTATATTGAGAACCTGCATGGATAGTTCCCAGGCTATGCTGCTTCAGTGAAGCAATAAAGGGCCTTCCCTACATGCTTTCTGTGGAGCTTGAGAAACTGCACAGAGAATAACACAACGTTCAGTACAACCAAGTCGTACCCAGTGTTAGTGTTACAGTGAACCCAACAATGTGCAGTACTGTTAGCTCTCTGCTTCTCCATCCTGCACACTCCCCAACCAGTCCAGAACCTCCTTAAGCCTGAGTCCCACATTTTTATGCTCAGTTCTGATCAGTCTGAGTCCTAAACAGGGGCAATAAGAATGACAGTGACAGGAATAACCTCAAGGCAATTGAATAGCAACAGAACTTCTGTGTTTTTAATGTAAAGATATAATTTATGTGTTTTTACAATATAAGGATAAGAGAAGTAGAAGGTAGTGTTATGTTTCTTGTAACTCCACACAAGCAAGCACAGCTAAGTTTTTGCTGTTGTTGTTGGTGGTGTTTTTTTGTTTTGTTTTTTTGTTTTGTTTGTAACGTGGCATTCAGCTGCGTTCTGTCATATGTATTAATAGTCTGGGGTAGGAAAAGTACCCCTAAGAAGGAAAGGATGTGTGGTGTGTGGTCATAGAGTAATTGAGGCACAGAAGCCTGGTTTAGACGTGCTTTTACCATTGACTGTGAGTCTTTCAGAGTTGCGGAAGATGAAAGTGTAGATTGTGGTTGCTAATTCATCTTCTTCTCCCCTTGTTCTTGGTACAATGAGGAGGTACAAGACAAATCCTGTGAGCACGGGGAAAGGTGCCCATTTTTCTGTTTGCTCTACATTTGGGCTTAAATTGCTGCAAAGTCATTCCCTAGGGGGAATTCTGGAGTAACTGTAGGTTACAGATAAATACTCCCCACTTTGCTTTCCACAGCCTCAGCATTTTCAGCCCCATAAGAGATGTCCTGAACAAGCAAATGTGCTTTTAAGTTAACTCTAAAATATGTCCCTATACGTGGGAACTATTTTTAAGACAATAGCGAGGACCTGACAGACTGATATTTGCTGAAATGCAAATTGCCTCATATCTCTTTTGACCTTGCCCTACTATGAGGCCCTATCAAGTTATCATTGTCCTCTGGGAAAACATATTTTGCATTGTGCTGTGCATTAGTGGTCCCCTGAAAGATACTGGCCATTTTTAAGCTATGTAGTGAGGAAGACAAAGTGGGTGGCAGAACAAAGAGATGGGGAAAGGCAAGGACCCCACAAGGGAAAAGCAAACAAAAAAATGCAAAATGAAACAAAAGTGAAAGAGCGAAATGATAAAATAGAGTGATAAATAACACATATTGTATGCATTTATATCCATCAATTAATCAATCATCTGTCATCTAGCAATGATGTATCTGTCAAAAATCTATCATCTACTAGCCGATTATATATCTATGCTTCTGTCATGTAGGGGGCTGGAGGAAGAATGGTTTATTTGAACTGAAGCAAATAAGAATAGGAAAAATAATCTTCATATTTCTTTTGTCAAACAAGGTGAATGTGCCAAGAAAGTGCAGTTGGGTCTGGGATGTTTGTCTCCTTCTCTTCTTTACTCTCAGCCATTCCTCTCCCCTACTTTTTCTGTCCTCATCCAAGCCAGGTGCTAAGCTTGAAAGCAGGATTATGAAAACTATTAAAATACTTGTGAGAAACTAGTTTTGTCACCAGAACTTTCCAGGTGCAATCAAACCCTTTTCTTATCATAAACTGAAAAGCAAACTGTGAAACGAAGCTAGGAAACATGGTGTATTATAGCTTACTTAGAGGAACTGCAGATATTTTCTGTATCACCAATGTCCATACAAGGGGGGACCCTTAAGTCCTACCAACATACTTCTAGGTGTTCAACCATCCAACTCGTTGTTCGGATATATTTCAAAAGAATCCAACACAAAGCATTTTAGTGAGTGACTTTGACAAAAGGGCCACAGGAAGGAGAATGATAAGGAAAGTTGAAATCATGCTATAAAGAATAGATGAAAGAATTAGAGATATTTAGATTGGAATAGGAAATACTCTTAGGGGTTGGGATCTATGAAATATATGCAGGGCTTTCATGGGCAGGAAGAACTGAATTTGTTCCATTCTGTTGTAGACTGGTAGTTCTGATACTTTTCATCAGGACCCATCTTAGTGCACAGTCCTTACATCCATGTAAAGGAGACTCCTAGCTGGACACTGCTTAGAGAAGAAAGCTTTTGGGTAATGTGTAATCTAAGCCTTTTGTGTCATCCCACCAATTTCTCTCCCAATAGTATGCCGTGTCATAGAGTTGGAGCACATGGGAAGGACAGATGGAGGGAACCAGAGGGTGGTAGGTTACATCTCTATGGAAGAATGAACTTTCTAGTGACGAAAGCCCTGATAATGAATTTAACTACTTGGTAGGCAGTGAGTTCTCTGTCACTCATGGTGTTCAAGAGAAGTTTGATGACTTTCTGGTGGAAATGAGGCCATAATTTCCAAGTTTCCAATTTTATAATTCCAATTTTATAATTCTTGACAGAAGATATCAAATATGGCTTTAAAAAACCTTCGGATGAGTAAGTGTTCAAGAAAAATAATGGATTGGGTGATTACTATGTGCAGTGTATTGTCATCTGAAAGGAAAGAGAATCTCCATTTCAGGCTGGATACAGATTAAAGTGGGCACAGGAGCAGCAAAACTATGCTGGACATGTGGCTCAAGAAATCAACGGAATATGAGGTGCACTTGCACGATCCTGAGAATGGAGAACAAGGATAGCATAATTTTTTATGTAAAAAAATTACAAGTAAATTTTGTAGTAAAAAAAAAAAAAGGTGCATTTTGCCCAAGAGGGGATTAGTTCTATTTAAAGGCAGGCAGTATACCAAGCATTATATGCACATACCAGATTTTCAAAATTCTTTTTTTTTTTAAAGATTTTATTTATTTATTTGAGAGAGAGAGACAGTGAGAGAGAGCATGAGCGAAGAGAAGGTCAGAAAGAGTAGCAGACTCCCCATGGAGCTGGGAGCTCGATGCGGGACTCGATCCCAAGACTCCAGGATCATGACCTGAGCCGAAGGCAGTCGTCCAGCCAACTGAGCCACCCAGGCGTCCCCCAGATTTTCAAAATTCTTATAACTACCCTGTGAAGTGGGTTACTCATTAAAGAAGTGACAAAGCCAGGATTGGTAGGATGCTAAAGGAGGTATGTGTGTGTGTGTGTGTGTGTGTGTGTGTATTTCTTTTTTTTTTTTTTTGCCAATTCCCTACTGTGCCCCTACGTCTCTTTACACTTGTCTTGATCACAGCATGTGGCACAGTGTACTATTGTCATCACTTTCTTGACTCCTGTCCTCCTTACTTGAGAACAGGCATCCTTTTATATCTCCCTGTATCTCAGTATCACCAGAACCTCTCACTGGTAGCAGCATACAGTTAGTGTTGCATAAATGTTTGTGAATAATTGTGTGCGATGGAAAAGGGGCAGACACAGAAGAACTAACTTGAGAAGGCAGAAGTGAAAAGGAGATCAGAAAAATGATTTTAGTGCCAATAATAGATTCACCACTAGCCTCATGTGCCTAGTTAAATATAAATTAATTCTAATTAGATAAAATTGAAAATTTTATTTCCTTAGTCACTCTACCTACAAGTGGCTAGTTGGCTATGTTATTGAAGAGTGTAGATCTAGAGTATTTCTGTCACTGAAGAGAGCTCTGTAAGGATACACTGAAAGAGAATCAAAAAGCAATATTTCAGAAGAAATAAGGAGAAATTTTAAAAGACAAAAGTTTAAGTTTTGTATGGATTAAAACATAGCAGGAAAAAAAGAGTAGGGATGAGGAAGAAGTACAACGGGAAGAAAGTCTTTGAAGAGGAACAATAAAACAAAGCAAAGCAAAAATACCTCAGAAGAAACAGATTAATATGAGGTGCCCCAAGTCTAATGAGGCTTCCCTTACTACCCAGAAGTAGAGAATACCCGCAGAATCTTTCCCAGACCATGATGGCGTACAGTGAAGGAGCAATTACCATATCATAAAGCAAAAGTCTTCTTCAGATTTCTTTCAGTTAATGAAATCGGGTACTAATGGAAGTCTTTCATAAAAGGGAAGTGGCAAAAGTTAATTCCTGGGTAGCGGGGGAAACCTGCAGTTCCTTAAATCATAGGGACCCTAACATTCATCTGTCTTCCCCGATTCCTTAGTTCGGGTCCACTTTCAATCCCACAGTCCTCTAGAATAATTACTCTCTTTCTGTCACCTCAGATCCTGAGTCCTCTTTTATGTCATCGTGCTTCTCAGTAACGATGCCCGCCTGCAACCTCCCAGCCTTCCCCTCCTCATGCCTGCACCTGCGCAGTCGAATGTGGCTGGAGAAAAGCCCATTATCACGCTGACCGGTTGCACATTAAAGTCCCGATGACCAAACTGATGTCTTTACCTTATGCCCACAGCACTAACAAACAAGCACAGAGCATTTCTGTTGTCCATGCCCTCCCCCTCTTTGGGGTAACTTCCTGCACCTGTGTCCATAGGCTGTCTTCTCCTTTCTGTTGCTGTGGGTACCTTGTTCTCTGAGGCCAACCTCCTAACCAAGCACTGCACCTCCTGACTTTCTCTTCCTCAGTTACTCCAGAAATTGTCCCATTTCTCTCCTGTACCACCAACTTATTTCTATTGATTATTACAAACATTCTGCAATTTCTTCCATCTTAAAAAAAATCCTGGCTTCATCCTTTATCAGTTTTCCTTTTTAGAAAATCTGCTTGGAAAAATTGCTTATTATAAAGGGCACGAATTGCATGGAGCACTGGGTGTGGTGAAAAATAATGAATACTGTTATGCTGAAAATAAAAAATAAATTTAAAAAAAAAATGCTTATCTTTTCTGTCTCCACTTTCCTCATTCTCTTGTAATACCAACTTAATCCAGTTTTCTTTTTTCCTACTCTCTCCTCATGTGTCTAGTCAAGGAGCCAGTAACCACTATAGTTAAATTTAATGACAATTCTTAACCCTCAGCTTATTTGATCAGGCAGCAACGTTGGGTTCAGTGGATCAATTCTTTGAAACATCTTTTTTTTTTTTTTTTTCATTTTTCTTCCAGGACACCCAGCTCTCCTGGTCTTTTATTTCCTTGATTATTATGTTTCAGTCTTTTCTCTCAGTCCTCCTTCTCATGGCTTCCATTACCTGTCTCCCTCCTGTATCTCTTCCCAGCCCTCCAGACTCACATATCCTGCTGCCGCCTCTCCTTTCCACTCAGGCATCTAACAGCCGTGCACATCCAGATGTCCTCTTGAAGCATCTTCACAACTTCAGTTTATGGCAACTCCTCCAAAAGCTGGAATCCGCCTCGTCTCTTATCTGTCTCTCACATCCGACAGACACCCATCTGCAGATCCTATTGGCTCCATCCTCAAAATGTTCCTGTAGTCTGAACCCTTTTCACCACTTCCACCCTGTCTGCTCAGGTTTCAGCCGGCATTCTGTCTCACACACGTTATTACAGACTCTTCCTGACAGTTCTCCTCGCTTCCGTGCTCTGTCTTTATGACTGTTCACCCGGCAGCCGTAACAATACTGTTAAAACAAGGTCAGATCATGGCTGGTGAAATTTCTCGGTTCTCTGTTCATTAAACTCTAAAGAGCTCTCCTCTCACTCAGTGAAAACCAAAATCCTTACAGTGGCCTGCAAGACCTTACAAAACCTCCCCCTCCCCCTAAATTCCAATACCTTTGTTATCTTATTATTCTCATCTTGTACTTCCTTCCCTTGTAGTTAGTCCACTGTAGAGAAACTGACACCCTTGTTGTCCCTTGAACTTACCAGGCTTGCTGCTCTCAACTCAGGGCACTTGTTTTTTTTTTTTTTTTTTTCTTTTTCCCTCTGCCTAGGACATTCTTCACCTACATATTTGCATACCTCATATACTTCAGATATTTATTAAAATGTTCCTTAGTATAGGATTCTGAGAGAAAAGAGACCAAATGCAATTTTTTTCCCCACGAGACTCTGGTGAATACAATAGGAATATATATATAGCTGTCAAAGAACTGAGTGTATAGGAGAAAATCACTCAAAGACATGGTTTCCATTTAACACTCATCATGGAGATTTTGAAAAATAGATGATTATCTTAGTTGAATGATGAATTGTGATAAAACTTAAATCATTGCATTATATTATGGCATATATATCAAATGTATACAATGTAATACTATATAATATTATATACCATATTATACCACATAAATGTAGATTTTGAAAAACAGATGATATCTTATTGGATGATGAATTTGAATTGTAATAAAACTTAAGAATTTCTTTATATAAATAGGCTAACAGTCTGGAACAAATGCAACAAAACATGATGTAGGCCAGTAGACTTTGGATAAATTTTTCTCTAGAAAAGAAAATAGGTTGTGAAATAGAAGACAAAATATCTATCATTCTGTAATAATGTCCAAAATCAATTCCTTGAAATCTCAGAGAGACTGTAGTGACAGAAAGAAGATAAATAAATTCCTCTTGGAACATGAAAGGCTTAGAAATATGGGGAAACTGATCAGACGTCTCTACCCTATTCAGTCCATGAAGTGCTATGACATTAGCTTTTGGGGAAAAAGGAAAACCATAGCAAGTGATATAAATGTCTCCTGCTACTTTTTAATGAGAAGAAAAAAGAAAACAAACACAGGTTGAAAGGTTACAATGTGCCAGGCATTATGAGAAGATTTTAAAATGTGATAGTGGTCTAGTCACTTGGGTGGCTCAGTCAATTAAGCCTCTGCCTTTGGCTCAAGTCAGAATCCCAGGCTCTTGGGATAGAGCCACATGTGGCCTCTGCTCAGAGGGGGAGCCTGCTTCTCTTCTCTGCACCTCCCTCACCCTAGATCATACATAGTCTCTCTCTCTATCTCTTAAAAGAAAGCAATAGTCCTCAAAATGGTCCATGTGGTGGATGATGTTATCTCCTATTACAGATGAAGAAACTGAAGTTTTGGGGGGTCCAGGTGACCATTTTGGGGGTCATGCACTGTCCATTACAGAGCCCGTTCTCCTTCTCTTCTACCATCTTGAAGAATTTAAAGACAAGCTGAAAGCATAGAAGTGAAAAGTACAATATTCAAGGAACAAATAAATGCATTGGTATGTTAGGAACTAAGAAGATATGTAAAAAAATAATAATAAAGGAAAGATTAGGCCAAATATAAATAAAGTCATGACCTACATGCATGTCAGAGTGTGGAAGAAATAACGAGAATGGTCCAAATTCATTCTTCCGTATGTGGCTGTCCAATTATCATATGATTTCATTCATATGTAGAACATGAGGAATAGCATGGAGGACCACAGAGGAAGGGAAGGAAAACTGAATGGGAAGAAATCAGAGATGCAGACAAACCATGAGAGACTCTGGGAACCAAACTGAGGGTTACAGAAAAGAAGGGAGGGTGGGGAAATGGGGTAACTGTGTGGTGGGTATTAAGTAGGGTACGTGTGGCGATGAGCACTGGGTGTTATATGCAACTAATGAATCACTGAACACTACATCAAAAACTAAGGAGGTACTATATGCTGGCTAATTGACCATCATCATAATCATCATCATCAAGAAATAAAGAGAGGGGCTAATAGGATTACTTGATAAAAAGGGGATTTGAAAGATGATTCTGAAAGAACAACTGTGGCTAATGGAGAAGTTCTTCATAGGTTAGTTTGGGGAACAAGAAAGTGCAGGGAGAGGAGCAAGAACATTGCTAAAAGCTAGCATAGAAGCAAAAAAATAATCCACAAGCAGGCTTCTCAGCTCAGGAAAACAAGATTATGCATGGCCTCTTGGAAATGGAAGCCGTTCTTAGGCCTACAGACCCAGTTCCTGAGTGCTAAGGGAGTTTTGAGGGCTGCTAGGAAAATGGTCTTTATCATCTTGGACCACCACCTAGGGGAAAAAGCAGATTCCCAGATGGAAGGAATACAATGAATAATCCTTGACTGACTGATGGTGTCAAAAGTGGTGAGACAGAGGAAAAGGAGTAACTAATACTAACTACAGAGTTATTGTGGGATTTGTTTCAGGAGCCTGCTGCAAAGCTAACATTCCTCAAAGTTGCTGGAAAGAGATGACCCTTTGCTGAGAAATCTTCACTTTTCCAGGCGGTGGAGGCATCAAAGAATGATTATTTCATTTGTTTATGTAGCACCGAGAAGAAAATCATGACACGTGCCTAGAGGTGGTGGAGAAGAAACTGATGGAAGAGTGTGGCAGTGGGCCCAGATGCCATGCTTAACACACTGATGGGGAAGGGATGTGAGTCCCAGGGCAGTTTTAGGCCAAGGACAGTAGTGTCTGCAGGAAACATCAGACAAAAGAGAACTATCCGTATATATGTATACTTGGCCCTAGAACACCACAGGGTTAAGGACATTGATCCACATACAGCTTTGACTCCCCCCAAGCTTAACTACAATAGCCTTACTATTGACCAAAAGTGAATTAACACATATTTTGTTTGTTGTATGTATCATATACCGTATCCTTACAATACAGTAAGCTAAAGAAAACGTTAGTGAGGATATAATAAGGAAGAGAAAATGCAGTTATAGTACTATGATACCCCCCCCTTTTTTTAAGATTTTATTTATTTGAGAGAGGATGAGAGTAAGCACATGCAGAAGGACCAAAGGGGAAAGGAGAGGGAGGAAGATTTGTAAGCAGATTCCATGCTGAGCAGGAAGCCTGACCTCATCATCCTGAACTCATGACCTGAGTCAAACCCAAGAGTGGGATGCTTGACTGACTGAGCCACCCAGGTGGCCCGGTGCATGTTTATTTAAACAATAACAAAAAAATCCATGTATAAGTGGACCCATGCAGTTCAAACTCATGTTGTTCTTAGGTCAGGGGTGTGTGTGTGTGCGTGTGTGTGTGTAAACTGAAGAGAGGGGCTAATAATTGTTAATCCCCTACAGTATGCTATTTCCTTCACTTGTATTATTTTATTTGTTCTTCATTGTGAATCTGTGAATATTATACTCCTGAGACTGATGGAGTATTCATGTTTTGCTCAAAGTTACAGTGCTCATACACACATAAAACCTGAACATCTGAATCCAAGCCCAGCCAGCTGGCCGATTTACTGTCCCTACTCCTTCCACTGGGCCAGACTGCCTTCAGATGACAGGCTTAAAGAAGGTGGAAAGAAGTGGAAGAAAAGTTGAAGAATATCAGAGATGAATAACGGCACAGTAACAGATAAGCTGGTGGTTGTAATATTAAAAGCATCAGTAAAATTTTTTGGCATATAGATTAACAGGGTTAAAGTAGAAATTTCTACTGGTTACAATCAGTGTGGTGATTTAGAGGGGGAGCTGTCAGTGCCAGGATGGATGTGGTAGCCAGATACCAAAGTCCTATCAGTAAAGAAATGGCATGCTCCATGGGTTTAAATGGAGACTTTTACTGAATGGACTGTTGACCCAAGTGCAGAAAGAGTTAAAGGCTAATGAAACTTTCAGGGGTGAGCAAGAGGGCAAGTCTCCCAATTTTTTTTAAGGAATGGAGGTATTAGAAAAACGATATTTCATTTGTTTATGTCACTACCCCTGGTCCCGAAAAAGGGAGGAGAAGGAATGGTATTACTGGAATTTGTCATCTCTAGAATTAGGTAAGAGCTATAGCTTTAAGACAGGTGTTGCTGGAAAGAAGCTATGGTCTTAGAAGAACACAAATACTGCTGAAAACATAACTAGGCATAGAGGACCTGGAGACAGAGAGGATCAATACCCTTGCCTCTCTTTCCTTCAACCCTATGATCTGCCATCCGGACAAGATGGCTTGGATAGACAGTCCATAGAGATGCCCCTTTTGGGGCACAGAGCAAGGTAGAAGGAGTGGAAAAGAAGAAAAGACTACAAAGGGGCTTTGGTATCATGCACGAGCTAATGAGCACACCTACTGTGCTGGAGCCACCCCAAATAAAACAACACTAAATAAAAACAAAGCACCTGCTCTGCAAATGAGGACTCAAGACATGGCCTTTGGCAATGTCTTTCTGACAAAATTACTATCTACATAGAAATTTTTCAGCCGTCAATGGGTAGGGGAAAATGCTTTACCCAGAGAGGGATGAGAAGAGAAAACAACACAAGTAATTGTCTGACTTAAATAAGAGAAAGTCAGGAAGACAAAGCTAATGGGGATGCTATGGTTAAGGGAGCATAGAAATTAAGAGGAAGAACAGGTCAATTATTGTTACAAAAAAAGTTTTAATGGCACATTATTAAGACAGAAGTGAAGGAACAAATCATGATCTCCCAAATCATAATCTGGGGAGAAAGTCTCTGGGGCTGCAGAAAGGTGATGTTCATATTCTTTCTCCCTGGCCTCTACAGCAGCATTCGACACAGAGTTAGATCAAAGGTCTAGAAAAAGTGAGCAGCATTAATTCATTTATACTTCATAATAGCCTACTGAAAGAAGTTTCATCATCCCCACTTTATAAAATGGCAGAGTTAAATCATTGCCCAAGAACATGTATGTATTAATAGGTAAAGCTAGAGACCAACTTTCTACAGCCAAGTCCCTTGGTCAATCGGTTTATCTCCAGAGAACATCAGAAGATATCTCTGTCCAGTATAGGGACTGAAGCCATGCTAGGTCAATATCACACGCCTAAGGGACTAGTTGGGCACATCAGTTTTCAACAAGTTACCTTTACTATAGATAAACAGAGGGTCCATCCAATGGCTACTGGATGATGCAGGGTTCTCTTTTGTCTTACTTTCCTAAAAATCCATGACAATATACTCTCAGACATGTCTCCATTCCTACAGTAACAGGCATGGTTGCAACTGTATTAGTTTGCTGGGGCTTCCTGAACAAAGGACCCCAAACAGGTGGCTTCTGCAACAGAAATGTGTTGCCTTGCAGTTCTGGAGGCTGGAAGTATCAGATTGAGGTGTTGGCTGTGTTGGTTCTTTTTGAGGTAGGGGTAATCTGTTCCATGCTTTTCCCTAGCTTCTCATGGTTTGTTGACAGTCTTTGTTGTTTCTTAACTCGAGAAAACATTGACCTGATCTCTCTCTGCCTTTATCTTCATGTGTCATTCTCCTTGTATGCCCACCTCTGTGTTCACATTTCTACTTTTTAGGAGGACACAGGTCATATGGGATTAGAGTTCACCTTAATGATCTCCTTCCACCTACTTACATTAGCAATGAACCTAATTGCAAATAGGGTAACATTCTGAAGTGCTGGGGTTTAGGATTTCAACATATGAATTGAGGGGGCTATCGGTCAACCCTTAAAGGCAACTTATAGATGTGTTGGCAAGTTTTTTGGTTTTTTTTTTAGATTTAAAAAAAAAATATTTGACACAGAGAGAGATCATAAGTAGGCAGAGAGGCAGACAGAGAGAGAGGGAGCAGGCCTCCCTGCTGAGCAGAGAGCCTGATGCGAAGCTCCATCCCAGGACCCTGAGATCATGACCTGAGCCGAAGGCAGAGGCTTAACCCACTGAGCCACCCAGCCGCCCCATGTCAGCAATTTTTAGAAATTGATTTGTAAGGCTTCATAAGGTGGAAGATCTAAAAGAGAAAATACAGATGAAAAGAAAACAGTGGGCATTTAGAATATTACTCATAAGAACTATGGTAGCTGATACTTGTACAAATGGAGTTGGCTTTGGTGCTGAAAAATCAATTATATGAAAATGTATAATGTGCAAATACATTTTATAATAACCTCTGTGAATCAAATGAGATACCATATGTGATGGCACTTTGCAAGCTGTGTGCTCTTCAAATTAAGGCATTAATTTTATTGCCATTACTATGTTTTTATTTATATAGGTAGCTTACATTGTTACACTGAACATTTCTCACTTATATGGTCCATTTCTTTTTACTTAGTTACATCTTTGGTTAGTAGCATATATGTCTCTTTCCTCCTAGGAAACTGAGCCCCTTTGTATTTTTCCCTTGTTTATTCTAAAACGTTTCTCCCTATTCTCATTTAAAGGCAGAGAAAAGTTTTGGTACTGGGTTGTTCAAATGGCCAACTCTAACTAAACACCAATAAACTCATCAACAGAAGGAAGTTAAATTGTCAGCATAATCAACACCTTGACTGCAAAGTAGTTCACATACTGACCTATTAAAAACTGAGAAAAATGGGGCACCTGGGTGGCTCAGTCCTTAAGTGTCTGGCTCAGATCATGATCCTAGGGTCCTGGGATAGACCTCCCAGTTCAGGCTTCCTGCTCAGCAGGGAGCCTGCTTCTGCCTCTCCCACTCCCCCTGCTTGTGTTCTCTCCCTCACGGTCTCTCTCTCTGTCAAATGAATAAATAAATCTTGAAAGAAATTTGAGAAAAATGTCTTGGGTGCTTCGGTCACATTTAGGTAATGCCTGCAATGACTTCCGGTTCGCTCTTTGTCTACTATCACGGATTTGCCTTTTCAGTCATAACCTGTTCCCAGACTGACATGTATTTAATACCCTTCTATTTAATTAACATCTCTGTATAAAATTTAAAAAAAGAGAGAAAATGTATTATTGGATGTCTGCGTGTAACTTGGAACTCAAATATGAAAACGTGACTTTGATTTATGTAAAATGAAAATTGTAGCTAATACAGGCCTTATCACTTGTACTTTTCTTGGCTGTTCCCTTACCCTCTAAGTTACTCTCAAATCCGGCCACTCTGCCCAGAGGCTCTAGTAATTTACAGTGTAGTTCATTCATGCAGGATCTATCGAGTGTCCGTCACATATCGTGTGTTGTGCTGGGAGCTACAGCAAAGATGAGGCTACTTGCTAAGTTTAGGATGTAGTGGATTTAATGTTACTGTTTTGATTAATGACCAAGCACGCGGGTTGCTGATAAGCAGTCCTCTGCAGCTTGGGGAAGGTGCCTACGTGATCTTTGCACCGTTGGGCTGAGGTGGGAGCCCCTCTCTCCTGAGGGAGCAGAATTGACTGCTCAGCACCCACAGCTCAGTGGCTTGTTCTTTGCTTTGCCACAGCCTTGACTCCCATTAATTTTTAATTTCCTCAATTTTATAAGGGGAAGTAATGTCCTGTAATGACAATCACGGCAAGTCTTAAAGTGTGTCTCTCTAAAAATGCCACATCTCGTTTCCCCACGTAAAATATAATCTAGATTAGGAGTTTAGAAATATGAGTCTTGACATTTTCAGCCCCTGAGAAAGCCCTCCCCACCCTCGCTCTGCTTCCTGAACTTTCTACAGAATCTATAGTATAATCTCACCAACCAAACATCAAATTATTTCTCTTGCAGCTGTGTAAAAGCTGGCATATTTTGTGGAAAGGGGCTTAACAAAAATAGGAATAAAACCTGGCTGCTATCTTTAAGGAGTTTATAATCTAGTTGGGGAAATGAGACAGGTTTCTTTTCTTGGCACCAACACAAGTCAAGAAAGCAGAGGATGATAAGTAACAAATGAATAGCTCTCCCTGTGCCTGATTCATTACCAGGAGTCTTCAGAGCCAGGCTACCTTGAGCCACAAAAATACCTTTTTTCCTAGAGCCATAGAATGAGGGGTCTTTAAGTAGGCCACCTGACAGAGTGGACTTATCAGTCTAGAAGCAGGGGTGATAAGGACACAGGAGGCAGCCGTTTTGCAATTGGAAATGTGAATTTGTTTTCTAAAAGGCTTTCATTAACAAAATTATGCACAGTGAAAGGGCAATGATGGAAAGCACCTACTTCCTTCCCTTGTGGGTTAGATAACATTTATGAGCTTTAAATTTCTAGGGAACTTGAAAGTGCTCAAACTGGGCAAGGATGGAGATTAAAATCACCTTTGATGATGATGGAAAGTAGTGTTACTATTGAGGCCTCGGTCCTCCCGCTGGTGGACACAAATGTATTTTCTCCATTTAAAAGGATTTCCTCTGGCTCCCACCTTCCCCGGGCATTTGGTCGTGATGGGGTTCAGTTTGACTGATTAATTTTAGTTCTTCTGCTTCACACAAGGTAGACAGTGATGAATTGATATATTAAAGATGTGATTAATGGTTACTTTCTATTCAGCGTAATTATCAGGTGATAGTTTCAATGAAAAATGCTAGAAAATGAAACTTTTCACTCCAGATAACTATCCACCCTGTCTGGAAAGAAAAATGGGTCTCTATTTTCAACATATTACTGTAGAGCAAGGCCATGAGAGAGAGAGACAGCACGCACACTAGTTTTGTGAGTTTTGTAGAATAAGATAGATTTAGAAGAGTGGCTGTCTCCAGAGAAATTCTTGGAGAGGGAATCTCTGGCTAACAGCACTTTCTTTTACCTTAATCCTGGCTTATTTTACCAGCCCTTACCTAGACTTAACAGTCATTTCTGGCACATAATCCACTGTGCATATTGTGTTGGGTTAATATCCCTAAAGTACTGTATTAATCATATCACATCTTTTTCCAGAAACTTCTAACAACTTTGCATTAATATAGCAGGAATAATGAAAATTGTCAGCATGACACTTAAGACCCTGTGATAAAGGACAAACCCTCTGTTGATGTTTCATTTCCAATCCTTTGATCTCTCAAGACATATCACCTCATAGTCATCTCAGCTAGCCCTGTTCCTACTGAACTCAGCTTGACCTTGATCTTTTTTCCTCCTATTTCTAACTGTGAGGAAAAATTGTGGACACCTATAAAATGAACCAAAAGATTATTATGCGACCTCAGTACAGAAATGGTTATATTGTGTAGAACACACCCTCTGAATTTTCTGTTCCTGTGTGGTTTTGTATCTCTTTGTTTTGGAGATATTATACAGCTTTATAGAGTGAGATCTTAAATGGTAGAAATAGATAGTGATACAAATTATTCATTTTTTTGAACTTTCTTTTATTTTTTCAGTGTTCCAAGATTCATTGCTTATGTATCACACCCAGTATTCCGTGCAGTAGGTGTCCTCCTTTATAATCCCCACCAGGCTCACCCAACCCCCCACCCTCCTCCCCTCCCAAACCCTCAGTTTGTTTCTCAGAGTCCACAGTCTTTCATGGTTCATCTCCCCCTCGGATTTCCCCCAACTCACTTCTCCTCTCCATCTCCCAATGTCCTCCACGTTATTCCTTACGCTCCACAAGTAAATGAAACCATACGATAATTGACTCTAGAGAGAGTCAATTATTTCACTCAGCATAATCTCCTCCAGTCCTGTCCATGTTGATACAAAAGTTGGATATTCATCCTTTCTGATGGCTGAGTAATATTCCATTGTGTATATGAACCATATCTTCTTTATCCATTCATCTGTTGAAGGGCATCTTGACTCTTTCCACAGTTTGGCGACTGTGGCCATTGCTGCTATGAGCATTGGGGTACAGACGGCCCTTCTTTTCACTATGTCTGTATCTTTGGAGTAAATACCCAGTAGTGCAATTGCAGAGTTGTGGGGAAGCTCTATTTTTAACTTCTTAAGGAATCTCCAAACTGTTTTCCAAAGTGGCTGCACCAATTTGCATTTCCACCAATAGAGTAAGAGGGTTTCCCTTTCTCCACATCTTCTCCAACACATGTTGTTTCCTGTCTTGCTAATTTTGGCCATTCTAACTGGTGTAAGGTGGTATCTCAATGTGGCTTTGATTTGAATCTCCCTGATCGCTAATGATGATGGACATTTTTTTCATGTGTCTGTTAGCCATTTGTATGTCTTCTTTGGACAAGTGTCTGTTCATGTCTTCTGTCCATTTTTTTGATTTAATTATGTGTTTTTTGAGTGTTGAGTTTGAAGAGTTCTTTATAGATCTTGGCTATTAGCCCTTTGTCTGCAATGTCGTTTGTGAATATCTTCTCCGATTCCGTGGGTTGCCTCTTTGTTTTGTTGACTGTTTCCTTTGCTATGCAGAAGCTTATACATGCAGGTAAATTCTGTCTACTGGAAGTTCAACTGCCTTTCCTCCCACACTGTGAGAGAAACTGGTTTTGCTTCTATCAAACAAATTCATTTCAGCATTTCTGATGACCTTGTATGTTTGGTCTGTGGATTCTCCTCTGAAGTTGTTATAGCATTTGTTTTCAGTTTTCTTACCATGTAATAAGTTAAACATTTTTTTTTTTTGCCATATGTTTGTTTTATATCTGTATCAGTCATGATTTACCTTTTTTGAAAATCATACCTCAATGTCATCTGCCCAATTTTAAAAATAGACTTAATTTTTTTTTAGAGCAATTTCAGGTTCAGAGTAAAATTAAAAGTGAATTGCAGAAGATTCCTATATCTCACCTACCCTGCATAAGCACCTCCTCCCCCACTAACAACATCCAGCACTGGACTGGTACATTATAATTGCTGAACTTACATTGGCACATCAAATCACCCCAAATCTGTAATTTACATTAAGGTTCAGTCTTAGTGTCTTACAATCTATGGACTTTGACAAATGCATAATGATCTATATATACACCATTGGGTATCAGGTTATGTTTTGTGTCTCTGTGTGTTTTTTTACCAAAATTATAAAAATTGAAATAAAAAACAATAGTTACATTGCCCTAAAATCCTCTATGCTCTATCTATTCATCCCCTCTCTTTTCCCAAGCCCTGTCAATCACTTATCTTTTTACTGTCTTCATAGTTTTACCTTTTCCAGAATGCACATAATTAGAGCCATACAGTATATAGCCTTTTAAGGCTGGCCTCTTTTACTGAGCAATGTGTATTGAAGATTTCTCCATGTTTTCCATGGCTTGGATGCCTTTCTTTTTAGAATAATATTCTGTTGTCTGGATGTACTGCAATTTATTCATTTATTCACCTATTGAAGGACATCTTGACGGCTTCCAAGTTTTGGCAGTCATGAAAGAAGTTGGTCTAAACATCTGAGTGCAGGTTTTGTGTGGGCATGTTTACTACATATTTGGTAAATACAAAAGAGTACAATTTTAGGTCCATATGGTAAGAGTATGCATAGTTTTGTAAGAAATTGTCAAACTGTCTTCTGCAGTGGCTCTACCATTTTGCAGCCCCAACCACAGTAAATGGGAGAGTTCATATTGCTCTTCATCCTTACTTAGCATTTCAAAAACTTCCAGAAGTTATTGGTATTGTCAGTATTTGAAATTTTGGATGTTCTAGTAGGTAAGCAGTGGTGTCTTGTTTTAATTTTCAATTCCCTGATGACATATGATACAGAATATTTTTTCATATGTTTATTTGCTACCTTTTATCTTCTTTGATGAGGTATTCATTTAGATCTTTTGCCCATTTTTTAATTGGGTTGCTCATTTTCATACTTCTGAGTTTCAATATCTATCCAATTGTTAATGTTTAACTCAGCATTTTCAGTGTTAGTTGTGTATTAGAATTATCTATGGAACTTTCAAAAAATAAAGGTCTGGCTTACCTACTCTTTCTTCCAGATCCATGAGTCTCAAATTTTGTAAACAACAGAATCACTAAAGAGTTTGTTATAATCCAGATTGCTGGGTCCCACCCCCAGAATTTTTTATTTCTTACTTTGGGTTAGAGCCTAAGAATCTGAATTTCTAACAAGTTCCCATAATGGCACTATATTTTGGGAATCAGTACTCTAACCAGTAAATCAGTTTCTCTGAAGGTGCTTGCTAAGTATGGGTATTTTCGAAACTCTTTGTAGGTGATTCTGTGAAAAAAACAGTGTTGAGATCAACTAGAAGATTGACCTCATTGTGTCTTCCCTGTTTAGTACAGGTTAAGTAAATTTTTTGAACCTCTTCTTTTTTTAGATCACCCTATTTTAATATCAATTTTATGTCTTACGTTTTGTTTACAATTACTTGTTTAAGTACATGTGATTGTAGTCATTATTTGAAATTGTCTTTTCTAGGTTATTTTTCAAGGGATTGTTTATTTGCTGCCATATTCCAGCTTTATATACAAATATATATATATACATATATATATATATTTGAAGTATCGCTCATATACAATGTCATATTAATTTGGTATAACATAGTGATTTAACAATTCTGTACATTACTCTTTGCTCACCACAGTAAGTGTAGAAGTGTAGTTACCATCTGTCACCATACAACATGATTACAATATTATTAGCTATATTCCCTATGCTATAGTTTTCATCCCTGTGACTTATTTATTTATAACTGGAAATTTGTACCTCTTAATCCCCTTAAACTATTTCACCCATATCTTACCCATCTCACTTCTGGCAACTACTAGTTCTCTATGTTTATGATTCTATTTCTGTTTCTATTTTGTGTGTGTGTATTTTGTTTGGTTTTGTTTTTAGATTCCACATACAGGTGAAATAATATGGTAGTCTTTCTGGGTCTTTCACTTAGCATAATACCCTCTAGGTATATCCATTATCCATGTTGTTAAAAATGGCATGATCTCATTCTTTTTTAAGTGTGAGTAGTAGTCCACCGTGAATCTATACCACATCTTCTTTATTCATTCACCTACCACTGGCCACTTAGTTAATAGACCACTATCAGATGGGCACTGGTGCCTAGGGAAACACCCTCCTGATCTTTAGAATTATTCTTCTAAAGGCTTAACAATGTAGGTAAAACTGAACAAATTCTTACTTGATTTGTCTATTATCTTTGTAAGCAGAACTGTCAAAACATTTTATACAGGCAATGAAATTAAGCAAAGGATTGTAGATTTACCCACAGGGTTATAGTCTATTAAGGCCACACTAGAATGTATATACTAAGATTTTAAAATGAATATAGGTCTGCCTAATATAAAATGTAGATGAGTCTACCTCTTTCTTAAATTTAATCCCATAGCTTCTTGCAGAGAAAGCTGAGGATATTTAAATGAACTTTTGACTTTTTAAACTGGACTCCTCTGAGGTAGCAGTTGACAATATTTAAGGTGGCTTTATTACACCATAACTCTGAGTCCTTTCACTAAAGGAAGGAGTTACCTGCTATTTTAAATAAATCCAAAACAACAGATCTGCAAAGCTGAATAAAGTCTATTTTCTCTTGTATAAGATAACATATTTCAAAAGATGATGGGATATGGAGTAACCTCTAGATAGCATTTTGTTCTCTTCTCATTGATGTTCAACTGTTATGAATCACTGTTTAATATAATTCTCATTTTCCTTCTAGGCTTTTCTTTTATCTCACTATAAAAATTTTTGAAAGCAACTATTCTGGAGTGCACAGATATATAAAAGTCCTGGTGTGTTAAGACTTTAGATATTTGTCTGGTGAGGAAAGAATAAGAGAAAAGAACAAACAAGAAGAAGAGGATCATAAAGGATTCAAATTTATTTTGCAAACATCAGCTTGTCACACTCGCACCCCAGTTGGCATAGTGAGTATGCATTTGCCTCTTTTGCAGGTTACTTTGATTTTTCTCTGAGGCAAAGGCTGAAAAAGAAACATATATGTGTATAAGCATGTATGTATTTTTTTTTTCCTTTTCTAGTTACCAAGAAGAATTCACAGGTAATAGTGTACCTGTTAAAACCAAACTTAAATACAGGAGTAATTGAGTGATGAACAACTTCTTTGCCTAGAGTTGACAGTCTCAGGTCATATGATACATACTTTTTTTTTTTTAATTGAGAAATCATTTAACACTAGGTAGCCAACGACTTGGGTAAAGAGACTGCTTTAGAACTCATTGTAACCTGACAAATGGTGGTCTTAGACTTTATCCCTGGGCATGAAGAACAGTTCATTTTTGTGAGGGAGAGATGGAAACCCAGCAGGAATACTCAAAGAGGGTGGGCTAGCACCCTAGCCTCAGCAGGAAGAGTTGAAGGTTTATAGGATAAAGGAGTTTCTCAATCCCTGGAGGATCCAGTTTCAGCATTTGGAATGTGGAGAAAACCTTCCAGATTAGAGTGTGAACTAAGACAACTGGTATTAATTTTCTCTTTCTGTGTAACAAGTTGCCATACGTCTTGCAGCTTAAAATAATGCACATTTATGAGCTCACTGTCTGGCACTGCATAGGTGAGTTTTCTGCTCAGGGTATCATGAGGCTTAAAGCAGGGTGTGGGCTTCTTTGGAGACTCTGGGGAAGAAGCAACTTCTGGGCCCAGTCAAAATGTCCACAGAATGATGTTTCTTCTGGTTATGGGATAGAGTTACCCAGTTCCTTGCTGCTGCTCACAGCTTCTGGGGACTACCTGTTCTTTATGGCATATGTCTCCCTCCACCTTCATCTCCCTCTTATTGAACTGTTCATTCTTCTAACCTCTTTGGCTTACTTGTCTCTGACCACTGGACTCGGACTTCCAGGGCTCAAGTGATTAACCCAGCTCTACAAAGTTAATCTCTTAATCTTTAAGTCAACTATTTGGGGCTTTAATTATGTCTGTAACATCCCTTCAAAGCAATGCCTAGATTAGTACTAATTGAATAACAGGGATTAGGCATGAGGGGTGAGGAATTTGGGGGACTATTAGAATTCTGTCTACCTCTGAGTAACAAATTCAGATTCAAGTGGTCTGTGAAGGGGCAGTGGCTCAGTGGGTTAAAGCCTCTGTCTTCAGCTCAGGTCATGATCCCAGGGTCCTGGGATAGAGCCCTACATCAGGCTTTCTGCTCAGCAGGGAGCCTGCTTCCCTTCCTCTCTCTCTGCCTGCCTCTCTGCCTACTTGTGATCTCTGTCTGTCAGATGAATAAATAAAATCTTAAAACAAACAAACAAACAAAAAAACAAGTGGTCTGTGAAGCTGACAGATCATCCAGGTAAGGAAGCACCACTGCAAAGTAGACATTTATGACCATATTAATAATCAGAGCATTTCGACCATCACAAGTATATCACTAAGAAACAGTCAGAAAGTGCCATCAGAATTGGGTTTATTCTCAGCTTTGTGTTCCTATAAGGTCTGATCTCCTTTGCACAGAGTATGCCTTCATATTTTGTTGCAATTAAAATCCGGTAGGTCCTCAATAGATGATGTGATAGTGGGCTTTCTGTCAAAAGGATACATAGAAATTTGAAAATGTCATAGCTATTTGCATTGCAAATACATGCAGGAAGTCATAGCATTTATTACTATTTTTTAAAGATGTATTTATCTTGAGAGAGAGAGCTGGGAGGTGGGACAGAAGGAGAGAAGAGAATCTCAAGCAGATTCCCACTGAGCCCAGAGCCCAACGTGGGGCTCAATCTCACAACCCTGAGATCATGACCTGAACCGAAATCAAGAATCAGAAGCTCAGCCGACTGAGCCACCCGGGTGCCCAAGGAAGTCCCAGAACTTAAACATTGTTTTATTAACTTTTTATAAGATCTTACCCCATATTTGGGGTAATATTGTAATATTGACTGTTTACTCCTAATATTTGCTGTACAGCATGTGAGGACAACTTGGTATGATTAAGGACATAGTGGGATTTTTTATCGACACTGTGTGATTCAGGCAAATTAATCTTAATATTTAGTTTTCTTTTCTGTAAATTGGATAACAGAGTAGTACCAACCATGTAAAGTAGCTATGAACAGTAAATCACTTGCAATATGTAAGGCTTACAACAGACTTCAGTTAAGTGTTTAAAGAATGTTTTCTATGTTGAGTATAATTTATCTGATTACTAGGCCACGTAGATGCTTGGTCATTTTTGAACTACATTTCCATCCCTGACAATAGGATTGGACTTGATTCATTCATTTACTGTCCATTTGTTCATTTAGCATCCAACCCATATTTATCAAGTCGCAAACTAAACAATGGAGATACCAATTTATGTAAGAAATAACTACCTAGTCCTTGAGGCACTTACAGCTTAGAGATTCTAAGAGGAATCATTTGTGTTCTCATCTGACTATTCTCCCTCAGTTTTAGAGAAAAACTTAGAACATAATGCAGTTTTAAAAATACAGAAATAAAGCAATTTTTTCCTTTCTCCAAAATACTATAAGCTCTTGGAGTTTAGGGATGTTATATTACACATTTTTTATTTCACCAGAATTTGGAATGGTGGGAAGTACATACTTAGTGAATCAATTTAAGCTAAAAATACTAGATACAGGTATTGTGCTTAGGAAAATAAGCAACAGTATATGCCAGTACCAGTGTCTAATGATGAAATATCATCTTAAATAAGAAACATATTGATTTGTTACGTCAAGATTACGGGCCTAAAACACAAGTCAGAATGAAGCCACATCGACTGCAATCAATGCTTTTATGCAGTGCTTCTAAACAAGGTCCCAGTGGTTTCAGAAGCTTTGCTGTTGTAGCACAAAATAGAACACCACTAACTTTCCCCCCATTTCTTCTAAAATAATGATCTACTTTGGTCTCATTGATGGGACAGACAAAGAACACTTCATTTGGTGAGCCAGCAAATAAAACTCATTTTGAAGAGAAGTTTGAGACTCTATCCTAAAAAATAATTGGACAGGAGAGCAGATATTTATAACCAGGGACGTTGCAGCATTAACGTTTGTGGGAAAGTGAAACTTAACTATGTGATTAGCAGAAGAGAAGTGGGGAAATAAAATTCAGTGGTTAAGTGTAGGACAGTCGTACAATGTCCTTTTAGACAGCTTGTGCAAATGTTTATGAAGAATTTTTATTGGTGTGGTGAAGGACAGCATAATGTCAAATGAAAATGGCATCAGGGTGCAAAATAGATGGAACGTTTTCAGTTATATAATCCTATTTTAAAACTTTTTTCTAAGTAAAGTTATGTTTTCCCAACCAGATGTTACTTCAAACAACTGGCACCATGGTTGGTCCCATTGTGATGGGATTTGAAGGAGGTGGGCAGGCTCCCATAAACATCTGGCTAAAAGCAGAACCTGGACAGTTAGGATTTTTGTTGTGTGTTGTTGATTGGTACTCAGATACAGCTCTGTCTCTTCCCATTGTGTTTTTCTATTGTGTAAATGTGGGGAAGCTAAAACTCACATTTCATTCACATTTCATTCTCCCTTGAAACTATGACTCTGGATGTGAATTCGATCCTGACAGATATACATCTGTGCTATTTAGAAGTAAAAGAGAGGTCATTTCCCTGCTTCCTGTGACTGTTTACAGAAACTGGAGATGTAAAATTTTATAGTAGTACCTTACTAGCGAGCATTCTGTAAATCTTGTGGGTTTGAGGGCAGTGGCATTTTTTTGATCCAGGTACCCATATAAGTCTAAATCCAAGTGGTGGCTTGTAGCAGAGGAAACATTTCAAGTAGGTCACTTCTGTGAAGTTCTGCATCATTATTACTAAAGGCACAACCTATGGAATGACCCCTCTGTGCCCCAGTGATGCTCTAAGTACCTGATCTTTATTAACTCCTTTTCTCCTAAAAATACCAGGAGTGGTTTCTGTTTTCTGTCCTAAGCCAAATGAGGCACAATGCTAATTTTATAGTTAAAGGAAACTTTTACAATTTTAGGTAACACCATTGCTATTTAAGTAGCACCATGATATTTTGGTATGAATATGTTTTCAGCTCTTTTCCCATGAGAATGTGTGTGTATATATGTACATATATACACACACATATATATATACACACAGATACATACATACGTGTGTGTGTGTGTGTGTGTGTGTGTGTGTGTGTGTGTATAAATCCATGGGTATGGGGGAATGGGTAGAGAAACATGCTTGAAGATTATATAACTGTATCTACTACGGACTCTAAAAATAATTTCAGTCTGTCAAACTACTTTAAATAGTTGTCTTCTGGTGGCACAAGGTGCAAACATAAATTTAATAGGGGAGTTGTACTTTAGCCAGATATTCCTTCTCATTCCCCATTCCTGTCTAATCAGACAGGATAATTAGTCTCCAACTCCCTAAACACCTTAGCCCAGGTGAGAACCATGCCATTATCTCTGAGATTGGAAAGACTCTGCAAATCTATAGTTGGGAATGCCACTTTTCTTTTGACTCAGTAAGCATTTATTAAGTACCAACTGAGTAACAAATGACTACTGAAAACCTGGTGATGATTCAGATGTAATACTAACTCTTAAAAGGGCAGAAAACAAACAAAATGTTCTGCTCTCTTGGCAAAGGTAGGTACCTGAGATGACATAACAACAAATGTTCAAGAAACAGCTTTCTTGGGTGAAATATGAATGCATATATGCACATAACCTTATACTGGTAGGAAAGGAGTGTTGCACACAATTTAAATCCTTTATTGTCAATTTTATGTAGCTCATTGCCCTTCAAAGAATGCTCACCATGGTTTTGGCTAAACTCTTATATCTATGGCCAACTTATGGTTGGAACTGACAAACAAGTGTAAGTCCAACATGAAGAACAATTGGTGTTCTGTTTATGATAACAGGTAAGATGGAGAAATGACAAAGATGTGTCACACCTTTCCTTATTCATCATGACGGAACATCTTTGTTCAACTGGATAACAATCTTCAAATCTTTTCCTTTAAATCTTTAAATTTTTTGTCAATTTTTTGTATCCTTCATTATGCAACATCTAGAAACAACACATTTTAAGTTTAATCTGTATTACTAACACTTTCTCAACCATTTTCTTAAGTCTAGATGATCAATATGACATCAAGAAAACCGTGATTTGCAGTGTTTTGTCTGTTTCCAATGTATACATATTTCTATCATGGTTGATTTTTCAAGATGCAAATGGAATGTTAATGAACCTGGAGATGGGAAGAGATTCACAGTAGTACCTCACTTGCAGTATTTTGAACTTACATTTGAAATAGAAATAAATACAAAGATATATATAATAGAAAAATGTAGTAAGAAATGGTGAGCATTGAACATTTATTAATTTCCTTAATGTAGTTTATTTAAAAGTAATTTTCTAGAAGTTACATTTTAATTAATTACATTAAACAACTGGCTCTCAAAATTCCTTCAGATTTAAGGATCAACCCTTGTGAGCCTGAATGGGCCAACTCTAGCACACCACTGTGATGTGACTGACAGCTGCTAACGGTAGAGTGAATCATAAAGACAACACTAGTTATTTCTAAGGGTCATCAGTAAATAAAAAAGTCCTGAAGGATGAATGAGTGTCAGGCAACATGGGAGTGTGCAGTAAGGAGTGTCCCACATAGAAGAGCAGAATGTCAGCGGAGGAAGGCATACATCAGGAAGCTGGAAGGCCACGCTGGTCCCATCACAGCTGTACCCTCAATGCTGATATTGATGCTTGTACTTGTCTTTGGTCGGCAGCCCTGCCATTTTATTTTATTTTATTTTTTAGTGTCTGATGCAAATTTGATTCTCTCCTCAGCAAGTCCCAGATTCAATCCCAAGCAGTTCAGGGACTTTTATACCCACCTATCCAAACTGAATTCTCAAAATGTTCTCAACCTCTTCCTAATCTATGCTAATTCTATAGAGTGATGACCAGAGAGAGGTTGTTCACTGAAAGTTCACTCTACTGCCAAATTAGGAGGAGGAGGAGAATTCAAATCAGGCAGTATTTGTTGGTATCATTAGGGAAAGTAATACTAAAGACTTTAAACATATTTGCCTTAGTGATGATAGTAATACAGGCAGGCAGTGTTAAGAAACTGACTCAGAAATTTTAGTTTATTTTAATTATTTGAGATGTATGTAGCTCAAACATAAACTAATCTTTTGTAATTGGATGGGTTTTCTTTTCAAAGAATTCCAGCTGCTGAATTTTAAAAATTTATTTATTTGTTTTTAGGAAGTTAAAATTAGAAATAAAAGACTTGTGGCTTCTTGTGACAGAAAGAAGAAATGTAAGCAGCCCTGCCTCTGGGGCACTTTCCAGATTATGACTTAAGGCTGCTGGGTCCTTGGGGTGCCTGGGTGACTCAGTGGATTAAAGCCTCTGCCTTCGGCTCAAATTATGATCCCAGAGTCCTGGGATCGAGCCCCGCATTGGGCTCTCTGTTCAGCAGGGAGCCTGCTTCCTCCTCTCTCTCTGCCTGCTTCTCTACCTACTTGTGATCTTTGTCTGTCAAATAAATAAATAAAACCTTAAAAAAAGAAAAAAGGATGCTGGGTCCTTGCCTGTATTCTAGACATCTGTCCCTTCTTGTTTGTCTCTTGTTTTCCCTTCAGTTTATAAAGGAAAATGTGACATGACATTGACATGTGGAGAAACTGCTTGGACACCTGAATTTATTTGAGGGAGACTAGCATTTCTAGATAGTTTTGGTGCCTAGGTAATGAAGCCAAAGCAAGAGAATAAGGATTGAGCTTTTTGTTTGAAAATGACTGAATCTAGTTTTCAGTCTTAAAGCTCTGCTTCCCAGTAGCAGGAGCTCTATAGATGCCCACTTGTAACAGTAGAGCTACAAAATCTGTCCACTTGGACTTGAAAGTCAAAGGGCAAGAGCCATGACCAGTTTCATGGGTTTTACTGACTTAGCATGTGGGGCTATAATGTATGACAGACACGTAATGGCTCACAAGCCATAGCAGCTTGAGTTACATGCACTAAGGAGTGTCTGAGGCTGCTTTCCTTGGAGCATCCATCCCTTGCGGTCAGAGGAAATTGTTTTAGCCATTCTTGCCCCAATCTTTCATTGGATTTCAGTGCACATCATACCCATTGCCTTTTGTTGTAGCCTAGGAAACAAAGGGATCTAGTTTTCCAGCTCCAGGGAAACTGGAGGAAGGGGCCAAGGGGAGAAGCAACTGGATACATTTGTCTCCTCGTCCAGCTGCCTCCCTCCCTGGCTTTGTTGCATGCCCACTTGTAACAGAGAGTTACACTGGGGTACTGTAGCCTTTGCCTCACCAGGCTGTCAAGGTCTTCTTTTCACCTTAGTGGTGAATAATCAGAAAGTGGGTGTGTCTGGAGTGTATCAGGAGGAATTGGAGCTACCCAAAGGGTCATCTCAACACAAGACATGTGGAAAGGGATTGGAGGCAGGGCTTATAGATCTACTGCAGAAGGATTAAAGGACCACATAGTTTTTCACTGAAAGTCTTTGTAGGACACAGAGTAGTAGACTAATCTTTTCATCCTTCAGCCAGATATCTAACATGCCTTTATAGCTATCTCCTGTTTTCCCAATGATCAGCTGTCACCACTTGGACCCTCTCTGTCTCTTCGGGGTGTACTCAGCCTCTCTCTGCTTTAGTCTTTTGGCTCTATGGTACTTGATCGCTTTTTCATTTTCTCTCCACCAGTATCTTTTGTCAGTCTCTTTTTCCCCTACTCCCCACCTGATTTTCCTGCTTGCCATCTCTTTCCAAATCATTCCTTCTTTGTATCTTCTCCATGCTTTTTTATGCAAATTTGGCCTCTTTGGACTTTAATAATTAATATATCTGGTTAGGGAGGAAAAGAATAATTACAAACATTACTCTTTTTTTTTTTGGTTACAGTTCAAATTTCATTTCTCAGTCTACCTCAAACTTCCAGCTGAATTCCCTATTCCTACTTTTTTGATGGTTGAATAAGCAACTTATAATATATGTACAGACAAGATATTTAGGAAGAAAAAGAGCCTATTTGAAATGTCAAAAAAATTTTTTTAAAGTGTTCATAAAAGTTTTCCTATGGAACATAAACCCATCCCCACCCTCACTCCATTTAGGGGACTGGGAATTTATTTCTAGTCATCAGAAAACTGACCAAAGACCCATTGTAGATTATGCTTTGTCTTTTTTGTTTTTTTAAGATTATTTATTTATTTATTTGACACAGAGAGAGAGATCACAAGTAGGCAGAGAGAGAAAGGGGGAAGCAGGCTCCCTGCTTAGTAGAGAGCCTGATGCAGGGCTCCATCCTAGGACCCATGACCTGAGCAGAAGGCAGAGCCTTAATCCCTGAGCAACCCAGGTGCCCCTGTTGATTGTACTTTGTGAGGATAGAGGTCTCTGGACTTATTAATAATGGCCCAGCAAATGTAGAAAAGAAAGAGTCTTGCAGAGTCTATGACAAGGCCACTGCAATGGTACCACAAGAAAATATTTTTACCTAACTATATTCTGTTCTGATTAATCTTTGTTCTCTATTAATGACAGAGAGTTTTGATTTTTAGTAATATTTTTGTCATCACAAAAGGTGAAAAGCCAGCCCATGTGGTCTGAGGTAGACGATGGAGGGGGAGGAAACTATCTATTTAGTGACATTTCAGTAGTCAGAGATGAGGCAGTTTCCAGATGCTGGGGCATGCATCCCAAATGAGTCTCTGGGAAAGTACTTCTGTGTAGAGCAGAGACCGTAGCCTCAATGAATAGCTTTTCTATGACCCAAGAAGAGTCAAGTATGCTACCACAGACACCTAGAGAGATGGATGACCTCCATGTCCCCCCCAAATGATTCTGGATCATTATCTTATTTTCAACTAGATTTTGATAAGAGGAGATTTAATCAGTGATTCGTGGGCCCCGAACGTTTGCCAAGGGTTGCTATTAGTAGGAAATCAATTTTGAAATGTCATTTGAGGATGAAGCTCCTTGGTATTCACAAAGGCAAGAAGCATTGCATTATCAGCCCTTCTGAAAAAGCTCTTGAGTTACCCAATTTCACCTGAACTTGGGGGGCATATATCCAAAAATCACTTGTGAATCAAAGCCAACTGAAAATATGCAGCCTTTTTTTAGCTACTGCTTTTTCACTGAGCTATTTCTTGAAAACCGTGGGGAAATTTGTACTTTTTATTGGGCCTGTTTATATGAAATATGCATATTTTTATATCTATTTCATATTTATCCCCTATCCTACAAGCTTCTCCATAGTTAGACCCTCCATCTTTGTGTACACTCATGGTGACATGGCAGTTTTCACTTTTCAGTCATTTAAGGGAAATGAAAATTTCCAGGGTCATTGAAAGGAGAAAAATTAGGTATACGTTAGTCGATATTTGTAGAGCCTTGGATGGCAACTGACTTCTTTTTTTAACAACCACAAGTAAATATAAATGTTAAAACATAAGTGTTTTACAGAGTGAGAGCTCAATGATAAGAAAAACACATGGATTTCTTCACCCATGGATGAATCATGGGGCCTTTTAGAATTTTCTTTGTATTTTTGTGTTAATTTTATAGCAATACAAATAACAAGAGATGTGACTTATGGAGTATTCACTCCAGTGCAGGAACTCTGCTATACGTTTTATGCACATTATTTCATTTCTTTACAATTATTCTACAGAGAATGATTATCTTCATTTACCTTTTCTTCCTTTCAAAACTAAAAAATATATACTGAGGTTGAGGGATGTTAAGTGACTTTCTAAAGGAAATCCGGAAGTCCTATGACAAACTACCAATTTGGGCCTCTTGGCCATTTTTCTCTGCTCTTGTCACTGCCTCTTCTTAAATCTGCTGATTGTGTTACTTCAGTGAAGTCAACATTTGCTGCATGTAGCCATTGTTCTAGTCACTGGGGTTACAGGATGGATGTAACAGAAATGAGTCTGCATTTGGGGTTACTTAAGACCCTAAGTAAACGGAGCTCATATTCTAGGAGGCAGGTCAGAAGAGCAAACAAATGAATGTAATAACAAGTAGTACAGGTAATAACACAAGTGACCACTAGTTAACCAGAGGCTCAGATCAGGGAAAGATGAACTACATTATGGTGTCCCAGAACGTTCAATGGGCTGGCCTGGCAGAAAAGAGTAAGGTCAATGGCATTTTGGAAAGAGGGAGAAACATGTGCAGTGGCATCTAGTGGTGAAAGAGCATAGAGCAAAAGCCAAGCATAATGGTGTTTGATCATCTTGACTGTGTAGTTGGGAATGAGGCTAGAAGGTGATTGGGTGACAAAAAAGAAAGAAGGTCATAATCCACTCTTACAAGTTTGTATTTGTTCTTGTAGGTCATAAAGACCCCAAGAGGAATTTTAAGCAGGGAAATTATTAGAACAAGACATACTTACAGTAATTATAGGGCAGCTACATCCCCCCCCCCCCGAAAATAATTCAGTAGTTTTTGTTTTGTTTTCCTGGTAAGAACATACTCAGTAGAGTTTTCTTTTATCTCAGTTGACGACTCATCAGATGTTAGGAATGAAAAGTTTTGGCTGGTTTAAAAATTATGGTGAAGAGGGGCGCCTGGGTGGCTCAGTGGGTTAAGCCGCTGCCTTCGGCTCAGGTCATGATCTCAGGGTCCTGGGATCAAGTCCCACATCGGGCTCTCTGCTCGGCAGGGAGCCTGCTTCCTCCTCTCTCTCTCTCTCTCTGCCTGCCTCTCTGCCTACTAGTGATCTCTCTCTGTCAAATAAATAAATAAAATCTTAAAAAAAAAATTATGGTGAAGATCTTCTGCTTATCAAAGAGTAAAAAATTGTTCAACATTCTAATTACATAAATGATAGAAATTTACTCCCTTCTTCCAAGAATGCCACTTCCTTTGAGACCGTCTTGACTGAAGTCTCCATCCTCCTGCACTACAGTATTTTCTTTTTCTTGTTTTAAATTTTTTTTTAAGATTTTAATCTATTAATTTGACAGAGACCACAAGTAGGCAGAGACGGAGGGGGAAGCAGGCTCCCCGCTGAGCAGAGAGCCCAATGCGGGGCTTGATCCCAGTACTCTGGGATCATGACCTGAGCTGAAGGCAGAGGCTTTAACTCACTGAGCCACCCAGGTGCCCCTACAGTATTTTTAAGCCAGCGGAAAAGATTGGTATTTTCCAGGAAACGATATATTTTATTTTCTCTTGAAGTTCATGACCCTCAGGTTAATCCACTTTTCTCCCCAGTGTCTCTGTCACCTATCTATTTCTCAGTTACTACCCTACAGTTAAAGATGACTTTGGAAGTGGTCCATTACCCTCCTTTTCACCTGAGTGACCCCCATGATTTTCAACCACTTCAATATCTTTGTGGTCAACACATATGATATAATATTGTGAGAGTTTGTAGAATAAAAAGTATACTTCTGACTTTGGAAATAAGGGAGAAGTTTCAGTAAAGATATGTCATGTCAGGACGCCTGGGTGGGCTCAGTTGGTTAAGCGGCTGCCTTTGGCTCAGGTCATGATCCCAGCTTCCTGGGACAGATTCCCACATGGGGCTCCTTGCTCAGCGGGGAGCCTGCTTCTCCATCTGCCTCTGCCTAGCACTCTGTCTGCCTGTGCTCATGCACTCTCTTTCTCTATGACAAATAAATAAATAAAACCTTAAAAAAAAAAAAGATATATCATGTCACTCTGCCCTTCCATTTGTAAGTGAAAGTCTAATGCTCAAACACTGGGGTCTGTGGAGATTTTCTGGGTCGAAGAATCAGCATAAGAAGTAACACAAAGTGAAATGAATGACGGAGACCCACAGAACCCTGTGTGACTGGATCATAAATGATGTAATAAAGAGCAGTATGATACTGGACTAAGAAAGTTAATATGTTTCTACATTGTGGAGGATCTGGTTTTAATATCAGGAAAAGAAGTCTGAGTTTCATTTGGATGGCAGTGGGGGAAGGTGAAGATGTTGGAGAAGTAAAAAAAAAGATCAAACGGGCGCCTGGGTGGCTCAGTGGGTTAAGCCGCTGCCTTCGGCTCAGGTCATGATCTCAGCGTCCTGGGATCGAGTCCTGCATCGGGCTCTCTGCTCAGCAGGGAGCCTGCTTCCCTCTCTCTCTCTCTCTGCCTGCCTCTCCATCTACTTGTGATTTCTCTCTGTCAAGTAAATAAATAAAAAAAAAATCTTAAAAAAAAAAAAAAAAGATCAAACTCTACTTTAAGAATAGAGACAGAGAGGAGAGATTGATACATACCCAGGTCATGTAGAAGCTTCCTTGTGCTTTTTTTTTTTTTCTTTTTTTAAGATTTTATTTATTGGGCGCCTGGGTGGCTCAGTGGGTTAAAGCCTATGCCTTTGGCTCAGGTTATGATCCCAGCATCCTGGGATCAAGCCCATATTGGGCTCTCTGCTTAGCAGGGATCCTGCTTCCCTTCCTCTCTCTCTGCCTGCCTCTCTGCCTACTTGTGATCTCTGTCAAATAAATAAATAAAATCCTCAAAGATTTTGTTTATTTATTTGACAGAGATAGACACAGCGAGAGAGGCAATACAAGCAGGGGGAGTGGGAGGTGAAGAAGCAGGCTTCCTGCCACCAAGCAGGGAGCCTGATGCAGGGCTTGATCCCAGAGTCCTGGGATCAAGACCTGAGCCAAGGGCAGACACTTAACCCACTGAGTCACCCAGGGCACTCCCATTCTTTTCCTCACCCTCGAAGTTTATAGTTTAGTTTTTGTGTTTAGGTCTGTAATTCATTATAGATTTAATTATTGTGTGTAGTTACAGTTGAGTGTAGAAGTTCATTTTTTTTTTCCTATATGGATATAATGTGCTTCAGTGCAGTATTTGGAAAGACTATTCTTTCTCTGTTGGATTGTTCTAAGAATTCTCTCTCTCTCTGTTTTTCTTAAGGAATTTGAGTATAGTGCATCTAGATATGGTTTTCTTTATCCTGCTAAGGTTTTATTGAGCTTCCTTTAATTAATATTTTAAGAAAACTTTGGAAAAATCTTAAGCCTCTATTTCCTCAAATATTTCTTTCTCTTCCAATCTTTTTCTCTGTCCTCTGAGAGACTACACATTTATTAGACTCTGCAGTGTTGTCCCTTAGGTCACTTAGGTTCTATCCATTTAAAAAAATTTTTCCTTCTTTGTATCAATTTATAATTTTTAGTTCTCTTTCTTGAAGTTTACATATAGTTTCTTCTCTAGTATCCAGTCATGTTAAGCCAATAAGATATTTTTACATCTCAGATATTATATTTTTGTTCCTAGGATTTCCATGAGATTCATTTATATAGATTCCATTAATTTTCTGAGAACTCCTACCTACTCATTTATTATATGTACCTTTTGCAAAATGCTTGAACATATTCATAATAGCTATTTTAAAGCCCTACTAATTTCAATCTGTGTGACTTCTTTGGACTTATTTCTATTGGGTAATTTTTTTCTTGGTTATGAAAGAAACTAAAGGATTTCATTGTCATGGGAATTATGACTTAAATATTGTCCTAATTTGACTTGATGTAATCCTAAGTAAATTTGATATGTCAGAATTAATTTATTCCAATTGAGTGTTTACTATAACAGTGATAGTATTTATAGCCTATATTGGTGTAGAATAGAAACCTCAGCTATTATTCAGGGAAATGGAAAAATATGATTACACATGATAATAAAAAGCACATATTTGGATTTGAACTCTGTTTTATTAAACTGACAGTGCTAAAATTAGAAGAGTAGTATGACATTGGATAAATGCTACTTTGACAGAATTTGTTGAATTTATATGTTTAAAAGTAGAATAATGGAGGGAGGGGCACCTGGGTGGTTCAGTCAGTTAATCATCCAACTCTTGATTTCCACTCTGGTTGTGATCTCAGGTTGTAAGATCAAGCCTTGTATCCTGCTCTGTGCTGGGCATGGAGCCTGCTTAAGATTTTCTTTCTCTCCATCTACACCCCCCCTCCCCGCTCATGCACTCTCACTCTCACTACATAAATAAATAAATGTTAAAAATAAGGTTTAAAAGTTTTTTAAAAAGTAGAATAATGGAGGAAGAAGCAAGGATGTTTTAGAAGAGTATATGCAAAGATAGACACCTAAGCAGAGAAGATGAAATGCTCTTCCCTGTTCTCTTTGTCTTCCAACTTACCTTTCTACATTAAAAGACTTGGTATTGCAGTGGAGAACTCAGATTTTCTTTATAGATCCTGTTGGAAATTTTTCAGAGCAATTACTCACCATGGAGGAACCTAGCTGTTTTTATACAGCATGTGCTTCTTAATCCATTCAGTATTCTCTAGATAGCTGTTATGTGCTTGTCATTCTAATAGCCATTGGAATAGGTAGAAACAGACATGGCTCTTACCCTCATGGAGTTTAGAGATTAGTTAGTATATCCTTACATGCTGTTAATTTGCCAGTTGTGTAGCTGTCACCAAGTATTCTAATGAACCATGTTTTGTTCCTGATTCCTGCACCAGAGGTCCTGACCGATGCATCTAACTCTTGATATTCCATAACCTTCCAATCCCACAGTTTCATTTTCTTTTGTTCTTCCAGTAAAGAATGAAGATGGAAATAGGATTCTGTAGATATCATAGTACTCTGGATGTAGCATTATAATTGTTTTATCTTTCTGTTTTAAAATGATTGGAGAGAAGCGTGGTTCTTATCAGAGCACGGTATTCTATACATATAATACTATAGATTCCATTTCAAGTTCTAATGATACTTTAAGCAGTATATTGAAAGACAGCCAAAAACATCCATCTCTTTAAATAAGTATGCTGCAGGGCTGAAATAACTTTGACTTTATTGCTTTTAAACTTCATGGAGCCTGGGTTAAGCTCTTGGCTATGTTACATCTGAGAAATACAGACCTCATTTCACCTGTTCCACACTACAGCTGCAGTTTTATTTGGAAAATTGATGAGGGCATTAAGATCTGAGCTCATGTTGATTCTAATGTAAATAAATGGCATCATTACTTCATAGTTGGGAGTGCCTCTAATCCAGACCTTAAAATTAAGGGTTATCTTGTTGATTGTGGGAAAATTAAGGCAATCAACTTTCAAGGCTTTAATAAATGAGATTGAGCACTTAAAAATCATTTTCAACTTGGCTTTAAAGTAGATGACTAGAAAATCAATAGCAATAATACATGCTTATGGAAATAGTATGGGCTATATTTATTTTTAAGAATGTTTTTCTGTTGTTTGAGCTCAGTTTATTAATATGAGGCTTAAAGCAATCATATAAAATGCCGAGCATACTTTAATAGGAGAAGAGACACTGTATTTTTTGGTGGTAGTTAATATAAGTACAGCCCTGAAAAGTTGAATTTTCAAAAAAAAAAGAAAGAAAGAAAGAAAAGAAAGATGATACAGGCCTAGTGCACCTCATGTAAATTCATGAAATTAAAGGTTTTTCTAGGAAGCTTGAGGTATAGAGCACTCAGCCCCGTGTCTGTATATAATACTTACATATGCATGTGTATGTTTATGTGGAGTATGTATGTAGTGTGGCTGTGTATGAGTATGTGTATGTGTGATATGTACATATGTATGAGGTGTGTGTTTTAGTGAGAGAGCATGTGTGTTTGTGTATGTATCTATGTGAGTATATATGCATGTGTTGTGTGTGTTGTGTGTGTGTGCATGTGCTATGGTTATTCATGAATGTGATGTGTGTGTATTTAAGGACTATTAAATTATAAAATGTTAATGGATTGATGTCAGAAACTGTCTAAGCTCCTGTTCAGACGAATACATATTATCTCTCTCTACTTACCACCTCCACAACCACCACTATTATCATCCCAGATCGTATTATTTGACTCTTATTCTGTACTGGAGAGATGCTGTGCTAAGTGCTATTTAGGATGATGTAGGCTCTCAACAAATGTTTGGAAATTAAGCTTTGTGTTATTCCCCATTGTATATCCAATAGTGATCTGAATAAAATCAGTACTTGGGATGCATTTTGAACTGTTAATAACAGAAGGCAAATGTGTACTCTCGTAAACATTTGAGGAGGCTTGTTATTCAATTTCATGGAAGTCAAGTGGTATATGGGAGAATAATTTGTAAAGCTGTTTCATGGGGTGCCTGGGTAGCTCAGTTGGTTAAGCATCTGACTCTTGGTTTTGGTTCAGGTCATGCTCTCAAAGTTGTGAGATCGAGCCCCAAGCTGGGCTTTGCACTCAGTGTGGAGTCTACTTGAGATTCTCTCTCCCTCTCCCTCTGGCTGTCCCCTTTGCTCCCATGCTCTCTCTCTCACACATAAATAAATAAAATCTTTAAAGTCATTTTATACATACATTTTATACAAAGTCATTTTATACATATATGCTCTGGAACACAAACCTACCCACTCCCATACAATGTTTTTGATTGTTTTTATTGTTGTTTGTAAGTTTAGGACAGATTGGTAAGGTACTTCAGGAATAATAGAAGGAATTGAGATTTGCATGCATATGAGTTTGGAGTTGATTCAAATAAAACTTTCAACACTAATCTGATGCATATTTAATGAGATACATAATTATTAGTGTGTTTCATTAAAAATATAAAAAGAAGTGTCAGGATAGTATGTCCTAGATAATCCTCATTATCTGTCTTGCTATCTCTGCTTTTGGAGCCTCAGAAAAAGCCACAGGAACATTGAGCCAGACAAATCTCTGCTATAAGTATAACCGTAGTCCTAGTAATAATAAAAAATGATTCCCATGTGTGTAAAGTTATGGCCTACTAGATCCTCTACTACATACTTAACATACACATCTCACTTTGTTTTAATAAAAACCCAGGGAGATAGCTGTGATTTCAGATGAAAAACCTTTGAGAATGAAGACCTGAAAATGAGGGTCATTTAATATAATGGAAAGAACATGTGATTTGGAATCAGATACACTAAGTTTCGAGACATGATTCACCACTACTGTGTTGGTCTAGGGAAAATTACTTAACCCTTTGGCATCCCAGGTCCATAAAGCATACCGAAGGATTACTATGGTTCTCTGTTATGATCATTTATGAAACTGTATGTAAAACCCCAAACATAGTAGCTAGGACATAGAATAGCATTTGCAACTATTAGTCCCTTCCTTCCTCTATACCTGGGAACCATTTCTGTAAATGCAATTACTATTAACCCAGGCGATATTCACTCTGGCTTGAGTGAGAAAAAAGGGGACCCAGGGCCAATGATTTTCCATAGTAGCTAAAGGACATAGTTGGGGTAGGAGCCTATGCATTTCCTTATACTTCTCTCCTCCCTGCAAAAGCTCAGTTGTTCTTATGTCTTCATGTGGGTGGGGAAGGCAGCACTTCCAGGTAGACACAGCTCTTTGCAACACAGGATGGTGAGCAAATGGCCTCCTCAGGTGAAGAGAAGAGTGTGTTTGAGGTCCCAAAGATGACTCTCTGTTTCAGTGATTCACAAGAAGGATACAAAGCAGTTAACAAAGGGAAAGGCACATGGTGCAAAGTCTGGAGAAAATTAGGCGTGAGCTTCCTAGAGTTCTCCCTCAGTACAGTCAGGCAGGATGTGCTCAATTAACCTCAGCAAGTTGTGATGCCACGTGAGAAATGTCCTCCAGGAAGGCTCATTAGAGATTAAATGCACGGGGGATTTCTCAGGGGCTATTCACACAAGCACCCTCTGCCTGGAATGTATCAAAACTGCAGATATTTCAAAGAAAAGCAGGTGCTGAGCACATGCCATGTTATTTGCATCAACAGTCTAGGTGCAGTTAGACATGCTTACCTGGAAATGGTGGTAACCCTCATGCCATCCAGGCTCCTGGACTGTAGACAAGGACAATTTGCAAGTAGGCATTTGTATAGATAGCAGATTCAGGCCTGCTCAGGTTTTATTAACTCTTGCTAGCATAGTTTCAGGCTATGATAATTCTTATCTGCATCAGAAAGCACTCTTTTCTTGAGGAAGAAACAATCCTAAGAAATAGGAATTGGAGAGCAAGTTAGGGATGGGTTATTGTTCCTTCCTGTCTCTCAGGCCATGTGCTTTTGAGTAATGAACAACCTGTTCAAGCTTACATGGCTGCCTTCTTTCTAGAAGAGTCTCAAATTGAAGAGCATACTGTGTGGCTTGGGCTACTATGGACACGAATTCCTTCTTCACTCTCTAATCCCCTAAGTATTGTGCATCTGGCTTTTCTTATAACCGAATTTCCCTTCTTTGGACTAGCTCTTTGCACATATAGCAGGTTTGATGAATGTTTTACAGAAGCTTTGGATGCTTCTGCATTAGTTTCTGCCCATTTGGTGCTGATTAGAAAACTTAAGTAAGATACATAATTTATCTTACACTTGGAATTCCATAGCCTTTTAGTGGCTATTATTTACATTTGTGTTGTGTCTCTTTCTTCTAATCTTTGTTTTGTTTTTCTTCAGTAAGCAGCTGTATGAGGTAATTATGACTGCGACTAGGTAGTTGAAGCTCAGTGTGGTTAAGTAGCCATGTTACAGAAATATGTTGGAAAGGCTTGGACCCAAACACTGATTTTCTATTTTGTGAAAGGGCATCCTTTCTGTAGAACCAACTTAATGTCACAAAAGTCAGTTCATAGAAAGAGGCATAATAGTTAGACAGTCTCAGTCCAATTACAGACGGTTGTTGCATTTATGGCCTACTTCAGCAAAAGCAAGCCCAGGGGAGTTATAACCAATGGAGTCATTGCTGTATTAGGGTTTCAGAGGCCTGAGCCAGATTAGTCAGGATGGCCAGCTTCCCTAGGGTGACTGGAAACTAACAGCTTCTAATGATAATTACAAACCAGTAAAACGATCAAGACCCAAGAAAGTATATCTGATACTCATCAAATCAAAATTCATGAATAAGGAAAGATATAAAAGAATACAAGGTATCATGAGGTGGATGTATTCGACAATGAAACAGTAAATGAAGGACAGAGTCCAACACAATGAGCAAATCCAATTATTTTGCCAAGAACTGGGCTTGAATCTCCATTCTTCATATCTAAGTATAGCCTATTATAATGCAAATTTTCCTCGTTTTTGGATATAAGTTGCTTAGTAAGTGGGTGTCTTTTCTGTTTTGAAGCCACTATTTGTCATGAATAAGGCTTAACTAATTTAGTTTCATTCACTCTTTCACAAATGTTGAAATAACCATTTGGGCAGGAAAGTGCGTTTTATAGAGACATCCCACTATAAAAGATATTTAGTATTCAATAAAACTTGCAGTCCTTTACCTTAATGTTATGTCTTAATATATTGATTCAGTCTCATTGGAAACCTGAGACACAGGTTCCATGATCTATGCACTTAATAAACCTTTAAATAATGAAACAGGATATACTTGAAGGGCCAGCTGTCTTTGGTTCTGTTTTATGCCTGTACTTTTATAAGTTTCATGACTAAGACCCAGACTGGACGTTTGCAACATTGTGGAGGTAGCAAAGGTCTTTCTAGCTCTCTTCTGAGTTCCCTTTTTCACTACCCTTGCTACATGCTGCTAGGATTTTAGTTTCTGCCTCTTTCTTAGAGGATTTTCCTGGCCTTGGGCTACCTCATACACCAGACCAAGTTTTAACAATACTTTGGAAGTCATTTGTTAAGTTCTTAATTTTTCACTTCTTATACAGAAAAATCTTATCCATCATCTCATGTATTTCAACCAATTTAGGGAATCATGAGTGGGAGTGGTGGTCTAGAAGAGAACACAGATGCACTATTAGCAGCTTCCCAGAGAAACTTTGGTCACATAATCAGACCCCAAACCCCCATATCATCAACATAGTGGAAACCTAGCCTCTCCCACATAATTGACCACATCACATACCTTTCAGGAGCCATGTCACCCTTTATAACTCTGTCCCATTTAGGGGAGATTTCAGTGTTCGTTTAAACTTGGACTCTTAAAAAAATAAAATAAAATAAAGGAAAACTTGGATTCTTATCTAAGTAGCATGGCTGGAAACGATACAGAGTGTTGTCATTCTAAGAAGACTTAGTCTGACCCAGGAACCAGGTCAGGTAATCTCTTGGTAAGGTGGGACCATGGTCTATAACTCCTAAGAATGCTAATGAGTTCTGTGTTTCCTGTCCAGAACATCCAAGAAAGTGGTCCTAGATGCAAAGAACCAGAAGAGCTCTGGAGTAGTACTGACAGGATCATGAAGACATCAGAATTATGGAGCTTGTGGTGGGTGGTTTTGGTCATGTGGTCTTTTAATTTGAAGCTTTCTTAGAATACTAATTTTTATGAACTTCTTCTTTCAAAATACAAGTCCTCTAAGAAGGGTCAAATAAAGAAGAGAGTTCTCTCTGGCTCTTATAGGAAAGAAAAATATATCCCTTGAAATGAGAGGTCTAGGCAATATCTAGTTACCTATGCTGAAAGAAGATTGCAAGAAGGAAAGACAAAGTGTGACCCAAAGAATAAACTGCTTTTCCTGTTCTGATGGGTGGATAAAGCTGAAGGAAGAAATGATTTGTAGTGGGAAGGAGAAGATGCATTGTGTGTGTGTGTGTGTGTGTGTGTACACGTGCGTGCGCTTGTGTGTCAAGAGGGACATTGGGTTGCAAGGGGCTGGACAAGTATGAATCATGTCTGCCTTTATGAAACTGTCCATCCATGAGCCTTAAATATTGCACTTGATGATAAAGAATTCTAGCTTATTCAGGCAGAAGTCTTCCTTATATATTTCTTAGTAACATCCTCATCATCCATTGTCATGCAGAGTTTACTAGCTATCTGAACCTCTTGCTTCATTATCTCATCCTAGTGGTCAGGAAATTCCTACAGAACACTTCATAAGCCAAAAACTCTGCCAGACACTGGGTGTATGCAATGAATAAGGCACTCTCAATTAAGCAAGACAGAACCAACCTTGAGTGGGAAATGTTTACCCTTCTTTGCTTTGTTTTTTCATATTCTTACTGAGAATGTGCTATAATATGTTTTTGTTTGGTTTTATTGCTTTATAGAGCAATAAGTTTCCTCCTAGGTGATTTGAACACAACGTCAATCTGAGTGCCAACTAAACCCCCAAACTATATTTCCTGGACCTGTCATGGTCTTTTACCAAGGGAAGAATTCTGTCTGCCTGTGCATTGATTGGGTGATTAAGAAAGGACCTTATTCTGTGATAGTTTATGGGCCCTAAGCTTATGGGCTGGTCATAACCCCCACCATCCCTCTCTTGAAGCCTCTTAGCCTCTATGCAAATAGCTCCATCTCCCCTAAAAACTTGGCTATTACTCTGGAACTCTCCAAATATAGGTATTTACTGGCTCTGACTAAATTAATTGGCTTTTGTGGGATCTAAGTGAATGATAACCCTTATCTGTAATGAGTAACAGTCTTTTGAGACAACACACAAGAACAAAAGAGACTAATAGAGGATAACCAGGTAGTTTAGATGACTAATGACATTTAAATCCTTGCTCAAAGCATTCGTGCTCATCGCTAACATACTGAGCATAGATTTGTTCTCCAAATTCAGAAAAAAACCAACAACAAACAATGACTACCATAAATCATGGTAGAAGAGGCCTGAAAAGATGGTGTCAGACAGAGGTTAGAGGAGGCAGTGGGGCTAGAGAGTAACTTGCAGCTTGAGAAATACAAATTAGGACATATGATGATGACAATTTAACATTTATTGAATTCCACATATAACACATTTCTATGAACTATCCATTTTATCTCCACATTAACTCTAAAATATAAATATGTGTGATAGCGTTAGGTTATCCAAAGTGGAGAGTTTGGGAGGTTTTATGGATCATTACTTTAATTGAGAATACAACTCCAGGGACACGAGTGAGGGTACATGAAAATGAAGCAGAGAAGGAGGAAGAGCCAAGATGAGCATGCTTTACCGAGGTGGCCGTGACCAAATGTTACAGATTGCTTGATCAACAGTACAGTCTCCCTGAGAAGCTAACTTGTGTCTCAGAGCTCTCTCCAAGGAGGCACAAAGGAGGTGAATCATCCATGGCTTGTGTCCTCCCTGGGCCAGAAATTATTTTCAGTGCTGTAATGTCATCCCCCAATGATCATTGCAGGTGCCCATGCATGGGAGCCGTGGTAGTGAGTAGGAGGCCTCGGGATGGAAGAGGGGAGGTGGGGGCGGAGTTCCTATCTTCCTTGTCCATATGAAGTTGGTCTGATCTTGGATATGAGTGATCTAAGACAGGTGAGGCCAAGGGGACTTGAGAGGATGCAAAACTAGTTTCTAGTTCCTTGCTGTTTCCCCCATTTTACAGGTAGAAAAACAATAACAACAACAGAAAAAAAGACAAAATAAAAAACAAAACAGAACAAACTGAGGCTCAGAAAGAAAGTTAAGTACTTTATCCATTTAAAAAAAAAAAAAAAAGGTAAAACCCTGTCAGTGATAGGGAGAAAAATTTACCACAGAAAGAGTTTCAACTACTCTATCCAAACACTCAAAACTCTCAAAAACTATTGATAGACAGACTCACCTTGAAAACTTACAGAGGTTAACCCACAAGGTGGCATAGACTAAAACTTTAGAGTGTCAAAAGAGTTTTAGAAAATCTTTGACTGAGAAACCCTTACTGCAGGACGATGGGAAGTAAGTATGTTTTTAACCTTGAAAACATTGAACTAGGACAACCACATTCTTCCATCCTCGATGCCTTTCATGTCCTTGCCTCTCTCACAAAACAGAGATCTGAGCCTCATGCTGACATTGTTAAGTGTACTTGACCAGAAAGGAGGGAAAGTGGCGCTCCTATTTGTTGGATATCTGCTTTGTGCCAGAGACAGCTGTATATTTTATCTGAACAACACTGCAAGGTAGACAATGGTATCTCCATTTTACAGATGGCAAAACAGATTCAGATAGGGAGAAGGAGTGCTCTTTGCTCTCCTACACTGTCCCTAACTTCTTTATAACAGCTCTGTATTTTGATTTCGTTCAGTATTTACCAAGTGCTAGACCCTGGTTTGGCATTTACAATAATTTAAGAAGCTTGTTGGGGCAACTTGGTGGCTCAATGGGTTAAACTTCTGCCTTTGATCATTGATCATTGATCATGATCATGAGGTCATGATCTCAGGGTCCTGGGATCTAGCCCCAGGTTGGGCTTTCTGCTCATGGGGACTCTGCCTCTTCCTCTCCCTCTGCCCCTCTGCCTGCTGCTGCTCTCTCTATCAAATAAATTTAAAAGAATCTGAAAAAATTGGGAAGTTTGGTGAAATTATCCATCTCTGAGCCCCACTTCAAACCTGCTGCATTAGGCTTTCTATAGCTAGGAAACCAGCTATGTGTAATGTGAACGTATTTCACAAGGGACCAGATTGGAAGCCAAGGTTAACAATCAAAAGGGCAGACTAAAAACAGTGAATATGATTTTAAAGTGCATGAAATAACAATATAATATTCAGAACAAGAGTTGGGACAGAGATAGTCCAACTGTTCTTATAAAAAATCACATCAAAGGTGTTTCACCAGTTAGGGAAGAATGACTGTGTTGGGGATTAAGGACTGTGTCCCCGTGACTCAAAGCAAATCAGACACAGCACAAGAGTCTGGCAGTTGGGAAAGCCTGCTATGGGCAGTTCTCTCATTCTCCTTCAACCAACCAAACAACAAATGCACAAACAAGTCAACAGCTTCTCCCAGCTGGGGCTCTGTGCTTTTGGCTGCAAAGAGTCGGCATAGTTTCTAGAACACACTGTTCTTCCTGTCCTGCAGTGTCCCTGCCCAGCCTCACCAGCATACCAGTCAGGGCTTAGCTCCCCTCAGCTCCCTCCGCGCCCCCCCCCCCCATACATACACAAGCTGTTTTTCAGCAAGGCAGCTATTTTCTGACATTTGGCACTGAGCGATCATAATCAGATACAATTTCCCAGCCACACAATTGCCCTCCACGTGCGGCTTCAGGTACAATTATGAAGGCTGTCCCAACACCTGCTGCCTACCCTGTACTTAACGGGGAGGGATGGCCTCTCATTCTCCATTAAATGTTTTGAAAGGAAACCTGTAGGCACGACAAGGTTCAGGCACTAAGACGAAATGGGAATTGGAGTGTCCTTGCTTTGATAGGCATGTACAAGTTTTAATTATCTACTCATCCAGGATTTAATATTTTTCATTTTTCTATAAAAAGCAGAGAATGGTGACAATCTGATCTCATGTACACACAGGGAATGAAATTGGTCACTTCTCCCCTTCTTTTTTCTTTTTCTTTTTTTCTTTTTTCTTTCTTTCTTTTTTTTTTTTTTTTTTTTTTTTGAGTGGTTGTAGAAAGAATCTTAAGCTTCATGTCCAGGGCCAAGAGGAGAGAGGGGTCGATCCTACCACCCTGAGATATGACCTGAGCCAGTATTAAGAGTTTGAGGCTTCACCGACTGAACCACCCAGGTGCCCCTATTTTTCTTCTTTTTAATTTTTTTCTCATTCTATGAAAAATACAGAAAATTTGGAAAATAGAGACATTCATAGAGATAAAAAACCTATGGCCCCATAGTTCAGAAAAAAATTCTGTTAATATTTCGATGTATTTTCATCCAGTTTCTTATTCATTCTTGTGCATACCCAGATAAAATAATTAAGGTTACATTAAAGTGGCTCTGTATTCTTTTTGTTTTATATCACATTATGAAAAATTATATTCATGCCATTGAATATATGTAAAAAAAAAACAACTTTTCTGAAAGTTCTGTAATATGTTCATGTCTTTATTTATTTCACTCCCATTGTTGGATATTTCAGTCACTCCTAATCCTTTGCTAACTCCTTATAAGTCAGTAACTCGCCGAGGATGCTGATCAAGCTTATCCTTTGTGCAGACACAATGCATAACAGCACCGGGTAAAGAAATGTGCACAGGCTTTGGGGACATAAAACCTCACTTGAATTCCTTTGTTCTAGCCCTTAGCACTGAGGGTTTTTTCTCATCTGTAAAATGGATCACCTACTACCTACCCCAATTTGTTTTTTACCCCCTAGCTTTTCGGCCTCTGCTTTCTAATAAAAACCAGCTGTGTCATCTCCTCTTCCCCTTCACATCTTTTCTCACGCTGCTTCTCTCATCTTGCAGCTGCCCATGGACTCGCTGCCGTTTTAGACTTTTTTTTTTAACTGTCCCGTTGAAATCTGAACAGTCTACCACTTCGTCCTCCATAGGTTCTGCTTCTCCTTTGGCCCTTCCTTTGCTGGACCTGGCATGGACTTTGCCTCAGGGAACATTCATCGACGGTGACTCTTCAACCACTGCTTCTCGTGCATCTGCCTTTGTGCTCTTCTCTTTTCTGGGGATCCCCTCCTCACATTCTCACCTCCCTTTGGTCCGGCTCTGCTGCTCGCCTGAGAAGCCATCCTCAGCTTCAACTCCCCTGGAGGGCCAGGCCTGAGCCACCGTTGTGGATGATGCCGGAGCCTGAAACATGTCACTCTAATGGAGGGAGACGTTCTATCTCAAACTTTCTGATTTTGAATATTTGGAGATTTTTTCCCCTCATTGTTTCTGGTAAAACTGCAACCACGCATCAGCCTTTTCTTTCCTTTTCCATAACTTTGCTTCTAGATATTTTTTCCAGTAGTGCATGGTCACAAACTGGTTTCCTGAAGTGTCAGTCTATCCTAAACCTGACTAGCCTAAGGCATATAATAAAAGTGAGTCTATGAAACTTATTTCCTAATGTTAGAAAAATGAAAAAAAAAAAAAAGCCTAAATTCAATTCCTGTCTCAGGCTCTTAGGAGCCAAGTTGCCTTGAGTGAGGATCTAAACCATATAATCTAGGGCGCCTGGGTGGTCGAGTCAATTAAGTGTCTGCCTTCAGCTCAGGTCAGTGATCCTAGGGTCCTGGGATCCAGCCCTGCATCAGGATCCTTGCACTTCTCCCTCTCCTTCTCACTCATTCTCTCTCTCAAATAACTAAATGAAATCTTTAAAAAATAAACTGTACAGTCTGTATCTGTTTATGTGGAAATAATATTTGCTCCTAGAGTCATGCTAGTTAAATAAGTGGCATAGGGTTATTACTTAATAAATAGCTTTGGTGATTAGAATATTCTTGCCTGTTATTTTTATAGAAGAATCATATAAAAACATTCTATGGAAATCTGGTTGGCACATGTTCAGCTCCCAGAAATAAAATTGAATCGAATTTATGGTGGAGTAAATTTTTAGATGAAATGCTTTGACATTTCATCTGTTAAGCATCCAGTCTATTCTATACACACATATTAGCATTTTTACATGACAATGAAAGGGAAAAGAAAATTATTAAATTATCAGCTTAAATTAACGGAGGAGGCACAAAGGATCAAATAACCTAGATTAGATTTCATCTTTTAGAAGGAGAAACTGAGGACCAAAGATGTTCCATAAATTACCAGAACCCAGATTTGAGAGGGGCAGGATTGGGATTAGAACCAACCCTCACATTTTGCCTCCCTTAGCCCACTCAGGATTCCCTTGACCAGAATGCCTACTCTCATCACTGGAGCTTTCTGGGTCTTTCAGAATTCTATTTATGTATCTAGGGTAAAAACAAATTTAAATTTAAACTCATGTTACATATTGATCTGATTTGTCAGGCGTCTCCAAGTATTTCATTGTTATTATTTATTGCTGCTCCTCCCCACCTAACCACACCCTATCCCAGTTCCTAAAACTTGATTTTTTTCAAAGATTTTATTTATTTATTTGACAGACAGAGATTACAAGTAGGCAGAGAGGCAGAGAGAGAGAGAGCAGGAAGCAGGGTCTCTGCCCAGCAGAGAACCCGATGTGGGGCTGGATCCCAGGACCCTGAGATGATGACACGAGCTGAAGGCAGAGGCTGTAACCCACTGAACCACCCAGGTGCTCCCTAAAACTTGATTTTATTCAAAGAACTTTTTTTCACAGAAACAAATCCCAGGTGGGTTTTTAAGCTATATGCCAATCTCCCTTATGAATCTGTCCAAAACATCTAAGGAATAAATCCCAGGACAGTAGGAACTTGTATTCATGCATCTAATTAACCTTTAATTGTCTATGTGACTGCCTTGCAGTTCAATAGTTGCTTGATTTTTATTATCCATCTAATTAGTGTGGTTTAAGTGGCTTTTTATGTCAGATTTTATTATATCAGTTTGCTTACAGAATTTCAGGGCTCTCTAGGGAGTTCCAACATCATTGTAATGTTTAAGTGCTATATATCTGTTACTTGTTTGATTTTTCTCTTCAGGAAAAAAAAAAAAAAGTGCTTTGACCAATTTTTCCCACTAGGGTGTATAAGTAGTCTATGAAATTTCATAATGATGGTGAAAGCCTTACTTTTAATTGTGCATAAATTATCAACACAGCCAGTCAGTTCTAATTAATTGTTTTTCTACCCAATAATCCTGCAGAGTGACAGATTTCCTGATATTCTGAAACAAGGGGGATAGTGAAAGAAACCTCCCAAAATACTTAAATTCAGGGCAAGCTAACAAATACACACATATTTATAGATCAGGCTCTATAGTCATGCAAATATAATTTGTCCCTGAAATCTATGGATTGCTTGTTAATTGTGCGGCTATAATGGGAAGGTTAAGATTTAAAATAATCCATAGTTTGGCTATTGTGGACATTGCTGCTATCAATCACATGTATAAACCTTATTGCCTACCACTGACCTGTTTCCTATTTTTGCATGCCAATTTTATTTCCAAATTAAGAGTAAACTTATTTTCAATCACATAATTTGCATTTTCATATGTTAGTGTTCTTTTCTTATTCTATACACTTCCCATTTACTGGCAATTAATATGAATTCAATTTAATTCTCTCTATATAGAGCAGTATGATTGTCTCTGCTATTGACTGTGATTATAATATCCCTTAGACTCCTGAACCCTTGCTTTATTTTCTTTTTCTCTTTGTCTTTAAAACAGACTACACGGTTTGACTTATTTCTAAATCGATCTCTCTCTCTCTCTCTCTTTCTCTGTGTGTGTGTGATTTAGGGAAATATAAGAAATGTGTTTAACAATATCTTCAATTTATCACTAATAGGGAAACTGTTTGGTGGTAATTGCCTTATGTACAGGGACAATAGTATGATAAGGAATGAAATCACTAGGTAGGGCATGTGCGGAGAAAGAACCCAAAGTATTGGGTTCTGCTCCCTACTCTATCTTTGACTTGGGCAAGCCCATGCTTCCAACCTCTCATTGTCTTATTCTTTCCATCTGGGAAACAAAGATAATTGTACTTTTAGTAGAAAAAAAAAAGGGAAGATGTGCTATAAATTTCTTTGAATGGGAACTGTTTGTAAAACTCAAGGACTAATCTAAAATACAATTTAGCCCACATTTATTGGGCACCTTCTATGCTGTAATAGCTGTCCTGAGCTCCAGAGATACAAAGATAACTTTGACATTACATTGGTGCTCATTATCTGACAGAGGGTAGAAGAGGGAACTGAATTCAAATGTGTTTGAAACACTATCTGGAAACTCAGGATAAATCCAAGTGAATTACATCATAAGGGGAGTTTATTAATCTGAAGAAAGTGAATAAAGAATTGGAAGTTCACTGTGGTAGATTGGACTATTGCTAACAATGCTTTAATCCCTGTATGGGATTTTCTTTGCCATTGACTTTGTAGTGCCTTCTGTTAAGGTTGGTGGAAGGCACATCCCTCTTCCATTGACTGGTTTTGGGGAGGTGAGCTGCTTTGGTGAGATGCTTTACCCAATGGAGTAAGGGGAGAAAAGCATTGTCCTAGTCCTGAGCAGGGCCTTGAGGAGTCATGGGAAATTTCTGCTAGCCTGCTTTGATTTCCCAACATTTGCCAGAAAAAGACCTTGCCTCAAGTGCCGGTTGCTCTTTAGCCGGGCTAGGAACAAAGAAGCATAGAGCAGACTGAACTCCACCCAAAGCCTGGATTCCAATGCAATCCAATCTAGTGGTGACCCCACTCTAGATCAGCTGACTCTCAGACATATCTAAAAGAACAAAGTAAATGTGAATATAAGCCTGAGAGAATTATGGGTCATTTGTTATACAACACTCTCATGGTTAAACCATGGTTAAAGCTATTTAAGAAACATCTTTTTGTAGACCCAAATGAAATTATTGACTGAGGAAATGGTCATCAGTGAATGAAAAAACTGATGGAATAAGGATGGATATTTCAGTATTTACATGACTTCATAGATGGCTGGCTGAGCACAAGAGAACAAGTATAGATTCAATGAAGAAATCAAGCTTTCACGACCTTTACCTCTGTGTCACTGATGGGACAACAACAATGCAACAAATCAGGTGACACACATGCTCCTCAGTATGACCTATGAGGTATTTTTGACAAATTGATGAACTTGAGTTTAGTAAACCCCTAGATCCAACTTTCCTGCAGTAAATACAAAGTAAAGAGGTAGAAGTTCAATAGTACCTTGAGTTAAAATCAGAAAAATTCCGCATAGTACATTCTACAGGACAATTGATTAGTGTTTACTTTCTCTCTCTCTCTCTCTTTTTTTTTTAATTTTTAATTTTTTATAAACATATATTTTTATCCCCAGGGGTACAGGTCTGTGAATCACCAGGTTTACACACTTCACAGCACTCACCAAAGCACATACCCTCCCCAATGTCCATAATCCCACCCCCTTCTCCCAAGCCCCCTCCCCCCAGCAACCCTCAGTTTGTTTTGTGAGATTAAGAGTCACTTATGGTTTGTCTCCCTCCCAATCCCATCTTGTTTCATTTATTCTTCTCCTACCCACTTAAGCCCCCATGTTGCATCACCACTTCCTCATATCAGGGAGATCATATGATAGTTGTCTTTCTCTGCTTGACTTATTTCGCTAAGCATGATACGCTCTAGTTCCATCCATGTTGTCGCAAATGGCAAGATTTCATTTCTTTTGATGGCTGCATAGTATTCCATTGTGTATATATACCACATCTTCTTTAACCATTCATCTGTTGATGGACATCTAGGTTCTTTCCATAGTTTGGCTATTGTGGACATTGCTGCTATAAACATTCGGGTGCATGTGCCCCTTTGGATCACTACGTTTGTATCTTTAGGGTAAATACCCAATAGTGCAATTGCTGGGTCATACGGCAGTTCTATTTTCAACATTTTGAGGAAGCTCCATGCTGTTTTCCAGAGTGGCTGCACCATCTTGCATTCCCACCAATAGTGTAGAAGGGTTCCCCTTTCTCCACATCCTCGCCAGCATCTGTCATTTCCTGACTTGTTGATTTTAGCCATTCTGACTGGTGTGAGGTGATATCTCATTATGGTTTTGATTTGTATTTCCCTGATGCCGAGTGATATGGAGCACTTTTTCATGAGTCTGTTGGCCATCTGGATGTCTTTGCAGAAATGTCTGTTCATGTCCTCTGCCCATTTTTTGATTGGATTATTTTTTCTTTGGGTGTTGAGTTTGGTAAGTTCTTTATAGATTCTGGACACTAGTCCTTTATCTGATGTGTCGTTTGCAAATATCTTCTCCCATTCTGTCAGTTGTCTTTTGATTTTGTTAACTGTTTCCTTTGCTGTGCAAAAGCTTTTGATCTTGATGAAATCCCAGTAGTTCATTTTTGCCCTTGCTTCCCTTTCCTTTGGCGTTGTTCCTAGGAAGATGTTGCTGCGGCTGAGGTCGAAGAGGTTGCTGCCCGTGTTCTCCTCAAGGATTTTGATGGATTTCTTTCACACATTGAGGTCCTTCATCCATTTTGAGTCTATTTTTGTGTGTGGTGTAAGGAAATGGTCCAATTTCATTTTTCTGCATGTGGCTGTCCAATTTTCCCAGCACCATTTATTGGAGAGGCTGTCTTTTTTCCATTGGACATTCTTTCCTGCTTTGTCGAAGATGAGCTGACCATAGAGTTGAGGGTCTACTTCTGGGCTCTCTATTCTGTTCCATTGATCTATGTGTCTGTTTTTGCGCCAGTACCATGCTGTCTTGATGATGACAGCTTTGTAATAGAGCCTGAAGTCCGGAATTGTGATGCCACCAACTTTGGCTTTCTTTTTCAATATCCCTTTGGCTATTCGAGGTCTTTTCTGGTTCCATATAAATTTTAGAATTATTTGTTCCATTTCTTTGAAAAAGATGGATGGTACTTTGATAGGAATTGCATTAAATGTGTAGATTGCTTTAGGTAGCATAGACATTTTCACAATATTTATTCTTCCAATCCAGGAGCATGGAACATTTTTCCATTTCTTTGTGTCTTCCTCATTTACTTTCATGAGTACTTTATAGTTTTCTGAGTATAGATTCTGTGCCTCTTTGGTTAGGTTTATTCCTAGGTATCTTATGGTTTTGGATGCAATTGTAAATGGGATTGACTCCTTAATATCTCTTTCTTCTGTCTTGCTGTTGGTGTAGAGAAATGCAACTGATTTCTGTGCATTGATTTTATATCCTGACACTTTACTGAATTCCTGTATAAGTTCTAGCAGTTTTGGAGTGGAGTCTTTTGGGTTTTCCACATATAGTATCATATCATCTGCGAAGAGTGATAATTTGACTTCTTCTTTGCCGATTTGGATGCCTTTAATTTCCTTTTGTTGTCTGATTGCTGAGGCTAGGATCTCTAGTACTATGTTGAATAGCAGTGGTGATAATGGACATCCCTGCTGTGTTCCTGACCTTAGCGGAAAAGCTTTCAGTTTTTCTCCATTGAGAATGATATTTGCGGTGGGTTTTTCATAGATGGCTTTGATGATATTGAGGTATGTGCCCTCTATCCCTACACTTTGAAGAGTTTTGATCAGGAAGGGATGCTGTACTTTGTCAAATGCTTTTTCAGCATCTATTGAGAGTATCATATGGTTCTTGTTCTTTCTTTTATTGATGTGTTGTATCACATTGACTGATTTGCGGATGTTGAACCAACCTTGCAGCCCTGGAATAAATCCCACTTGGTCGTGGTGCATAGTCTTTTTAATGTACTGTTGAATCCTATTGGCTAGTATTTTGTTGAGTATTTTCGCATCTGTGTTCATCAAGGATATTGGTCTACAGCTCTCTTTTTTGGTGGGATCCTTGTCTGGTTTTGGGATCAAGGTGATGCTGGCCTCATAAAATGAGTTTGGAAGTTTTCCTTCCATTTCTATTTTTTGGAACAGTTTCAGGAGAATAGGAATTAGTTCTTCTTTAAATGTTTGGTAGAATTCCCCTGGGAAGCCGTCTGGCCCTGGGCTTTTGTTTGTTTGGAGATTTTTAATGACTGTTTCAATCTCCTTACTGGTTATGGGTCTGTTCAGGCTTTCTATTTCTTCCTGGTTCAGTTGTGGTAGTTTATATGTTTCTAGGAATGCATCCATTTCTTCCAGATTGTCAAATTTATTGCCGTAGAGTTGCTCATAGTATGTTCTTATAATAGTTTGTATTTCTTTGGTGTTAGTTGTGATCTCTCCTCTTTCATTCATGATTTTATTTATTTGGGACCTTTCTCTTTTCTTTTTGATAACTCTGGCCAGGGGTTTATCAATTTTATTAATTCTTTCAAAGAACCAGCTCCTAGTTTCGTTGATTTGTTCTATTGTTTTTTTGGTTTCTATTTCATTGATTTCTGCTCTGATCTTTATGATTTCTCTTCTCCTGCTGGGCTTAGGGTTTCTTTCTTGTTCTTACTCCAGCTCCTTTAGGTGTAGGGTTAGGTTGTGTACCTGAGACCTTTCTTGTTTCTTGAGAAAGGCTTGTACCGCTATATATTTTCCTCTCAGGACTGCCTTTATTGTGTCCCACAGATTTTGAACCGTTGTATTTTCATTATCATTTGTTTCCATGATTTTTTTCAATTCTTCTTTAATTTCCCGGTTGACCCATTCATTCTTTAGAAGGATACTGTTTAGTCTCCATGTATTTGGGTTCTTTCCAAACTTCCTTTTGTGGTTGAGTTCTAGCTTTAGAGCATTGTGGTCTGAAAATATGCAGGGAATGATCCCAATCTTTTGATACCGGTTGGGTCCTGATTTAGAACCGAGGATGTGATCTATTCTGGAGAATGTTCCATGTGCACTAGAGAAGAATGTGTATTCTGTTGCTTTGGGATGAAATATTCTGAATATATCTGTGATGTCCATCTGGTCCAGTGTGTCGTTTAAGGCCTTTATTTCCTTGCTGATCTTTTTTTGGATGACCTGTCTATTTCAGTGAGGGGAGTGTTAAAGTCCCCTACTATTATTGTATTATTATTGATGTGTTTCTTTGATTTTGTTATTAATTGGTTTATATAGTTGGCTGCTCCCACGTTGGGGGCATAGATATTTAAAATTGTTAAATCTTCTTGTTGGACAGACCCTTTGAGTATGATATAGTGTCCTTCCTCATCTCTTATTATAGTTTTTGGCTTAAAATCTAATTGATCTGATATAAGGATTGCCACTCCTGCTTTCTTCTGATGTCCATTAGCATGGTAAATTCTTTTCCACCCCCTCACTTTAAATCTGGAGGTGTCTTCGGGCTTAAAATGAGTTTCTTGTAGGCAACATATAGATGGGTTTTGTTTTTTTATCCATTCTGATACCCTGTGTCTTTTGACAGGGGCATTTAGCCCATTAACATTCAGGGTAACTATTGAGAGATATGAATTTAGTGCCATTGTATTGCCTGTAAGGTGACTGTTACTGTATATGGTCTCTGTTCCTTTCTGATCTACCACTTGTAGGCTCTCTCTTTGCTTAGAGGACCCCTTTCAATATTTCCTGTAGAGCTGGTTTGGTATTTGCAAATTCTTTCAGTTTTTGTTTGTCCTGGAAGCTTTTAATCTCTCCTTCTATTTTCAATGATAGCCTAGCTGGATATAGTATTCTTGGCTGCATGTTTTTCTCGTTTAGTGCTCTGAAAATATCATGCCAGCTCTTTCTGGCCTGCCAGGTCTCTGTGGATAAGTCAGCTGCCAATCTAATATTTTTACCATTGTATGTTACAGACTTCTTTTCCCGGGCTGCTTGCAGGGTTTTCTCTTTGTCACTGAGACTTGTAAATTTTACTATTAGGTGACGGGGTGTGGGCCGATTCTTATTGATTTTGAGGGGCATTCTCTGAACCTCCTGAATTTTGATGCTCATTCCCTTTGCCATATTGGGGAAATTCTCCCCAGTAATTCTCTCCAGTATACCTTCTGCTCCCCTCTCTCTTTCTTCTTCTTCTGGAATCCCAATTATTCTAATGTTGTTTCGTCTTATGGTGTCACTTATCTCTCGAATTCTCCCCTCGTTGTCCAGTAGCTGTTTGTCCCTCTTTTGCTCAGCTTCTTTATTCTCTGTCATTTGGTCTTCTATATCACTAATTCTTTCTTCTGCCTCATTTATCCTAGCAGTGAGAGCCTCCATTTTTGATTGCACCTCATTAATAGCTTTTTTGATTTCAACTTGGTTAGATTTTAGTTCTTTTATTTCTCCAGAAAGGGCTTTTATATCTCTCGAGGCGGTTTCTCTAATATCTTCCATGCCTTTTTCGAGCCCGGCTAGAACCTTGAGAATTGTCATTCTGAACTCTAGATCTGACATATTACCGATGTCTGTATTGATTAGGTCCCTAGCCTTCGGTACTGCCTCTTGTTCTTTTTTTTGTGGTGAGTTTTTCCGTCTTGTCATTTTGTCCAGATAAGAGTAAATAAAGGGGCAAGTAAAATACTAAACGGGTGGCAACAACCCCAGGAAAATATGCTTTAACCAAATTAGAAGAGATCCGAAATCGTGAGTGGGGAGAAAGGGGATAAAAAGAGGTTCAAAAAGGAAGAAAGAAAAAAAAAAAGAAAAGAAAAGAAAAGAATTTTTTAAAAAAGAAAACACCTAAGAAAAATGTAAAAACGAAAAAATATATATATTAGATAAACTAGTAAAAAATCGTTAAAAAAGAAAAAGGTAACAGTTAAAAAAAAAATTTTACCCGAAGGCGAGAAGAAAAAAAAAAAAACAAAAAATGAAAAAGAAAAAATTAAATTAACTGCAAGACTAAAAAAAATCACAGGAAAAAAGCCATGAGTTCCGTGCTTGGCTTTCTCCTCCTCTGGAATTCTGCTGCTCTCCTTGGTATTGAAACCGCACTCCTTGGTAGGTGAACTTGGTCTTGGCTGGATTTCTTGTTGATCTTCTGGGGGAGGGGCCTGTTGTAGTGATTCTCAAGTGTCTTTGCCCCAGGCGGAATTACACCTCCCTTACCCGGGGCCGGGGTGAGTAATCCGCTCGGGTTTGCTTTCAGGAGCTTTTGTTCCCTGAGCGCTTTCCGTAGAGTTCCGGAGGACGGGAATTCAAATGGCGGCCTCCTGGTCTCGGGCCCGGAGGAGCCGAGAGCCCAGGGCCCCACTCCTCAGTGCGCCCTCAGAGAACAGCGCTCAGTTACTCCCGTCTGCCTGACCTCCGGCCACGCTCCGAGCTCACCGAGCCTGCGACCGGTTCAAGGTAACACCGAGCTGTGAGCTCACTGTCGGCTCTGTCTCTGTAGCCGGCTTTCCCGTTCCAATACCCGCAAGCTCTGCGACACTCAGACACCCCCGATCCTTCTGTGACCCTGTGGGACCTGAGGCCACGCTGACCCCGCGTGGGCTTCGCCCCTGTTTAGCCTCTGGAGCGATGTCCCTGAGCGGAACAAACTTTTAAAAGTCCTGATTTTGTGCGCGGTTGCTCCGCCGCTTGCAGGGAGCCGGCCCCTCCCCCCGGGGTCTATCTTCCTGTCGCTTTGGATTCACTTCTCCGCCGGTCCTACCTTTCAGAAAGTGGTTGATTTTCTGTTTCCAGAATTGCTGTTCTTCTTCTCTTCGATCTGCCGATGGATTTTCAGGTGTTTGCAATCTTTAGATAAGCTATCTAGCTGATCTCCGGCTAGCTGAAGTAGTCTCAGCCTGCTACTTCTCCGCCATCTTGACTCCTCACTCTCTCTCTCTTTTTTAAAGATTTAATTTATTTATTTGTCAGAGAGAGCACAAGGGCACACAAGTGGGGGGAGCAGCAGGCAGAGGGAGAAGCAGGGTCCCTGCTGAGCAAGGAGCCTGATGTGGGGTTCTATCTCAGCACCCTGGGATTATGACCTGAGCTGAAGGCGGACACTCAACTGACTGAACCACCCAGGCATCTCTGATTGATGTTTTCAGCAAGCCACTGTTTCAAAAAGAAAAAAAGAAAGAAAGAGGCGGAAAAAAATATAACCACTAATTACAGGGTGTGGTTCTAGATTGTATCCTGATTTGAAGAATCCAGCTATAGAGTGAAATAAGTCAAGCAGAAGTCAAGCAGAAAGAGTCAATTATCATATGGTTTCACTTGTGGAGCATAAGGACTAACACAGAGGACATTAGGAGAAAGAAAGGAAAAGTGAATTGGGGGAAATAGGAAGGGGAGATGAACCATGAGAGACTGTGAACTCTGAGAAACAAACTGAGGGCTTCGGAGGGAAGGAGAATGGTGGGGGTTGGGTGAGTCTGGTGGTGGATATTAAGGAAGGCACATATTGCATGGAGCACTGGGGATGGTGCATAAACAATGAGTCTTGAGACACTGAAAAAAAAATTAAAACAAAAAACCTGCAAAATAAAACAAAAAGAAAAGAAAAATCCAGCTATAAAAGACAATTATAGGCAACTAAGGAAATTTAAATACGGACTGGCTATTAGCTCTTATTCAGAAATTATTATTAATTTTAAATTAATTTAAATTAATTTTAATTTATTCATTCATTCATTTGTTTGTTTAAATTTTTAAAAATTTAATTTACATTAATCAATTATTATTAATTTTATTTGTTTTTAAATTTTGTTTGTTTTAATAATAGTCCTGTAGTTAGGTAGAAAAATGTTTCAACTTTTTGAGATGTATACTGAACTATTTAGAATTCATAGCACATATGTAAATAATTTCAAGTTACTTAAAAAAACAGACGTTATAATAATGGTAGAATGCCAATACCTATTAAATTTGGGGGAAACATGTAAGATAATCATGATTTTATTCTTTTGTGTTTTGATTTTATTCTAAATTTCTGTATGTCTAATTTTTTTCTTATTTATTTATTTATTTACTTACTTATTTGACAGAGATCACAAGCAGGCAGAGAAGCAGGCAGAGAGAGAGAGGGGGAAGCAGCACCCTGCTGAGCAGAGAGCCTGAATGCAGGACTCAATCCCAGGACCCTGAGACCATGACCTGAGCCAAAGGCAGAGGCTTTAACCCACTGAGCCACCCAGGCGCCCTTAATTTTTTTCTTTTAATAAGAAAGCTCATTGACGGTGTACTTAGGACCCAGTATAAAATCATTTAGGATGTCAGTCTATGCAATCTCATCCTCAATTTACTGTTGCTTTAGTGTCCTTTATTTGTTTTACTTGTTTAAAACCTGTATGCAGAAGACATCCGTAAACTACATAAAGATTGATACCAAGATTCATACTTGTTTTCACTTCACCCAAGCAGTCAGTGGATATGTATAAATATTTTAGCCATCTGATTGAAGATGATATAAAGAACTTCTTAAATTATTTTTGGTTATTACATTAGCAGCTGTATATAGCCCTTCTTTGTCCTTATTAGGAAAAGCATAGCCTATGTCTGGGTGGCCTCTCCTCCTAGGAATTAGTTGGTTAAATAAGCTTCCGCGTGACTACTTGAACCATTAGTGAAGCCACCCAGCTGGTTTGAGGTAGTTAGATACTGACCACCGCTGCTGTCTGAGACTGCTCTATGTGTCAGATAATAGAAAGAGCAAGGTAACAGTTTGTGGGTCTAAATGTGTAACAGATCTACACAATTTTTTTCTCTAGGTTTCCACCATGGGAAAAATATGTTTTGAAAGGAGAATGATTGGGGTGCCTGGGTGGCTCAGTGGGTTGAGCATTAGACTCTTGGTTTTGGCTGAGGTCATGATTTCATGGGTAGGGGTTTGGAGCCCCTAGTTGGGCTCCACGCTCAGCAGGGAGTCTGCTGGAGACTCTCTCTCTCTCTGCTTCTCCCTCTGCTAGCATACCTGCCATCTCACAAATAAATAAACAAATCTTATAAAAGAGAAAGAACTATGACATAAACAGATATCAAGATACTTACAATGTTTGTATCAGTAATAAGAAGGTGACCATTGCATTAATATCAACAGATTAGTTATACCATGTTTAAAATCTTCTAATCAAGGGTCTCATACTGGTAATTGGCAAGATACTGGAATTGATTGACAAGTTTTACACATTCCTCAAACATAATTTTTAAAAACTTATTTGTTTGACAGAGAGAGAGAGAGAGCATAAACAGGGGAGAACAGCAGAGGGAGAAGGAGAAGCAGGCTCTACACTAAGAGCCCCAATGTGGGACTCTATCCCAGGACTCTGGGATCATGACCTGAGCCAAAGGCAGACTCTTAACCTGCTGAGCCACTCGGGTACCCCACTCAAACATAATTTTTCAAAAAGGGAGTACATAGTAATTTTAATATAATGATTAGCCTTACATATTCAACTACTAATATCAAATATACAGGTTTCTCTATTGGTTTTTATAGGGACAGAACTCAGAAAAGTGAGGCTTTATTAAAAAGACAAAAAGTGGTAGTTACTATGGTGTAGATATAATAATCTTCAAAATATTAATAATGAAAATGACGATGGAATCATTCATTTAGAACTGGCCAGGTCCCAGGAGATACCAGATACTCCTGGTTATATTATTTATAATCTTCTCATTAGTACCCTGCCAGATCAATAAACTATTTCCTGTTCTTTTTTCACAGATGAGAAAACTAAAGTGAAATGGAAAATAAATTCTGAAAGATCACTGTTAATACAAAGCTAAGTAAAAACTTGAACTCAGGTCTCCTTGAATCTAAATGACACATTCTTCCTACTCCTCTTTCCTAAAAATATTTTTAAAGGTAATGGAGATGGGGGAGTTTTACCAAAAGTCTGCATATTTGCAATATTACTATTTGAAATAATAATAGTCCTGGTGGGGATTAAAACATGATGAAATGAAATAATAGATCATTAAGTTGGTGCCATGTCGACCAAAGCTTTATATGGAAGATTCCATTTTTCATTTTTTATTTTTTGTGACATTAGGTAAATTGAACACCAGATCAATATAATCAGTATAAAATAAAGTTATGTATTAAATCAAATACCCTAAGAATTAAAGCCAAAGATAGCACTCTTTTTATGAAAAACAAAAAGTCAAAGGTGCTTATTTTTTTTAATGATCTAGATAAAAGCCACAGTTTCTACATTACTCTTAATGCATAGATTCAAGCTTTAGATCTCAAAGTTAAGCATTATCAGGAATCATTCATACTGATTAGAAAGAAGATGCAGCAAGGAAACAATGGATCAGCACATTGGAAAGGAAAGATCATGTTGCAGAATATTGGCAGGGTTTTATTCCTTGTCAATAAGACTGGCTGAGTGGTTTAGACCTTGTAATTAGGAATGAGATAAGAACTTGACAGCAGTGGAGAACAGTATGGATTATGATGAATAACCAGAAGGATTGGAGAATATATGTTTCTCCATATGTCTAATGAGGGTAAAATTTAAGAAAAACGGAAGGAAGTAAAATTTTGTGCTTTAGAAACATTTGGAAGCATACAAGTATAATTAGCAGAAAGCATGGAAATATTTCACAGAAAGTCAAATGTAATTTAAACAATCTAAAATCAATAATATAATTTCCAAATAGCAAGGTGAAAATGCAAACATGAGAGTGTTCTTAACATTTTTTCAAACATTAAATATTTGAAAAATTTTGCTTTATCCATTGAAAATAATTCTATTTTATCTCTTCCCATTCCAACTTATTTCCCTGAATGAATTGATCTCCCAAAGAATTGCTTTCATCAGGTTCCTGCTAAGCTACAAAAAAAGAAAAAAAGAGGAAAAAAAGAATGATAGTAGCTTCCCTTTAGCACATCAGATCTGTGACTGCAAGAAATGAAGCTATTCCAATGCGCTTGTCAGTATAAGATTCTCTTAAACCCCTTGGGAATACATTTTTTTTCAGATTCTACTTGCAGCCCCTCAGCATGGGGCTAAGATTAAAGGATCTGCAGGGCAATTTCTATAAATATTATCTTTATCACTACATCATCATCAACACCACTATTATTACTAGTGCCATTTCCATTCTTGCTACTAATACTATGGCCATATCTTACTTGTTCTATTTAAACCGCTTTCTTCTACCCTTTTCCATGTTAGCCCAGAAATGAAATCCTCATTTAAAAATTTGTTTTAGGATTGTTGACCAGTTATTTTTAAAAGGTCTCAAAAATCTGTTTCTGCTTAAGCCACAACTCCTACAATATCATACTGTATTAACTGTAGTGGTTGATATGCTCATCTTTTCCTATTAGACTATGAAATTTCAGTGGTGGAAATTATGTTTTGTTAATTTTACCTCCTTAGTGCCCAGCCGGTATTTAGGAAAGTATGTTATATAAATGGACAAGTAATCAGCAACCATTTATATGAAAAAACTTGAAAATATGAGTTAGAAGGGAAATCTCTGACCTCATAGGTTTTTCAGTGTGGCAAAGAGAAAGCAACATTTATGCACAGAATATATGAGCAGGACTTACCTCTAGGTCTGTGGGACCTTAAGTGGCATATGAGGGATCTACTTTGTAGGAACATTTGAGAAATAGCTCTAACAAGAAATAAGGAAGAAAGTTGAGGCAAAGAAACTTGAGGCTTGGTTATGTCATTTTCAAAGTGAGTGCAGCAGTTTTTCTAAAAAGAAGGGGAGTTGAGGTGGCTGTTGGGATAATGTTTATAGGGTAATCATTGCCCTGTATGAAATCATTTTTCCTATTCAGAACATTAATTTAACTGATTATAATGGACTGACACCATGATGGTTTAATTAAGGTTAAACAGGAGAGCCTAGTATTTAATTAAGTTAAATTTAAAAATTAAAAAAAATTAAAAACTATCATAGAGTATTCTAAAAACCTTGTGCCTTCCGCTTTTGCCTCAAGAATTACCTGGAAATTCTTTTTCTAATTGACAGAGCAAAAAATATTTATTCTGTTTGGTTTTATGTCTGTGTTTTAAAGAGTATATTCAGAAGGTTTCAGAGGAAAGCACTAGACCAATTAATGGGCAAACTGAAAACTTCAGATTGTGTCCCTGTCTCTTATACCCACTGTAAAAACCTCCTTTATCTTTTCTCATAATGGACTTTTCACCCAGATGAACAAATATTCAGCACCTTGTTGACTTACACATGGTTTTCTCATTCATCTTTCTATAGGTATCTGTGAATATCTTCAAAGCTCTCCTTCTGGCAGTAATTACATGTTGTTTCCCAAATCTTGTGGAATTGGTAAAATGAGAATCAGCAACTGAGTTATATTTTTTTTTTTAGGTATTTTTTAAATTTATTTTTTATTTTCTGCATAACAGTATTCATTATTTTTTCACCACACCCAGTGCTCCATGCAATCCATGCCCTCTATAATACCCACCACCTTGTACCCCGACCTCCCACTCCCCCGCCCCGTCAATTATATTTTTATTTTTAATTCATTATGAAGGTCCCAGTAAATACAAGCCAAAACTCAGATACAGATGAGAAACCCTTGTGGAGTTCTAAAAAAAAGAGATGAACCTGGTCCCAGCTCTCATCTGATTTTTCTCTCTCCTGAGAATGAAACTGATAGAAATAGGATTGAAAATGAAAGAATAATCAGCATTGAATTCATGCAGCTGGATATTAGGCAAATGCTTTTATGTGCAGTGTTCACTTTTCCCAAGATTCAGGAGACAGTTGTAATGCTTCGATTTTGAATCTCTCTAAATCAAACAATCCCATTATGTCTTACAGATTCCCCAAATCACATAATGGTAAATCTTATATTTTCTAATATTTATTGCTTCCCCAGCTGTGCTGGAAGAAGCTCTTTATTTGTACCACCTTATTTAATATTCACATTTCCATATAGGTCCATCACTACAAATTCTATAAGTCATAAGAAGGTTATATAATTTGCTTAATTTCACACCATTCTAAGTTGTGGATATTGTGCTGAAATCCAAGTCTCTCTCCAAAGTCTAACCTCATAATGTCCGTTTTATATATTAGTGGATCATTAAGTATGTATATTAAATTCTGTTTTTTTCCCATATGCAGGTAATCTCACTGCATATGATGAAATCCATAGGAATTAGAAGGGCTCTTCAAAAGGTTTTCAGACCCATCTTTAAAGTTTCAGTGGGGTGGCACTAGGTCTTTCTTCTTGTACTTCCTAAACTTTCCTCCACTCCCTACATAAATAAATAAATGCACAGAGACCCTTTTGTTTTATATATACAGTTTTCCTCAGTTAATTATTTCTTTTTTCTTTTTTCTTTTTTTTTTTTACAGTAGGGGGAGGGGCAGACGGAGAGGGAGATACAGCTCTTAAGCAGACTCCATACCCAGCAGAGAGCCTGACATGGGGCTGGATCTTACAACCCAGAGCTTGTGACCTGAGCTCAAGAGTTGGTCATTTCACTGACTGAGCACCCAGGCACCCACCTTAGTTAATCATGTCTGTATTTATCACATCTTCTGCTTGCACATGCTTCCATACATGTAAACCAATATTCTCAAATGTGATTTGATCTCGTAGTCAGTCCAAGGATGCAAAAGGCCTCTGTGTAGAGTGCGCGATTGATTCGTCCTGAGCTGGGTGCTAGGGCAGGGCACAAAGAAATGAACTTAGCTGATAAGGAGCTTAAAAGTTAGTTGATAAGACAAAGCATTTGTACATCTAGCATATAGAGCCTGAACTTACTGTGTTCAATTAAGAGCAAAATTGTATAATGGACTCTCATATGAGTAGGACTTTAGCAGATAACAGATGAAAAGACAGGAGTAGTGGAAGGTGATTGCCTATATGAGAAGAACCTATGCTTGATCTTGAAGGACACTAGTTTTTATTAAGTACCTATGATTTGGCAAGCAATTTGGTACATAGCAGATATTTGACTTCTGCTTACTCATTCGATCTTCATAAAGTAGGCATTATTGTCATTTCACATTTTACAGGGAAGGAAACAAGTTGAAAAGGAATTAATTGCCTGGATAAAACCACAGTGTAAGTGTTTGAATTGGATATTGTCCGCATGTACTCTGAGCCTATATTTACTGTTTTTTTTTTGTTTTGTTTTTGTTTTTTTTTTGTTTGTTTCTTGCATTACCTTATAGTTGTCTGAAGGAGTCCTCTATCTCCTATAGGTTATATTTACTATTTCTTGCCCAGAACCCATTGCCCTTCTGGTGATAGTTCTTCTATTTTTCTTTGAGAGGTCACCCCATCCTCACACTTAGTGTGTGCCCTGGTAGTCCTGATATCTTTCCATCAACTCTAGGGCTGGACATGTGACATAGGTCTGGACAATCAACAATACCAATTTCCAAGATCACAGTAATTAGTTCATGTGGTATAAATGGCCATCTTTTTCTTAAGGATATAAACTCTGAAGATAGGATTTCATTTTTAGTTGCCATCTTGCTACCAAAAGTGAGAAGGTATTTGAGGATACCATTAGAAAAGAAAGCAAAGGTCAAGTAAAAAGAACAGGAATATTGGGACACCAGAATGCACTTGTGTGGTCAGGGGTGAATGAACTTTTAAGGCTTGTCTCAGCCAGTTGAGTTTGAAGTTCTGCTGTATAAAATCAAATGAACCCATCCATGGATGGTGTTATGAGAATCGTTGACAGTTTGGGTGTGGCAAGATGAAACACAGTTCTAATGAGGAAAGTGGCGTGTTTTAAATGAAGACATTCAGACTGTTAGGCTAAAATGAAACGGAGGCCAACCCCTCTTCATAAAAGATTATAGAAGTCAAAACCCTTTTCATTAGCTTTTACCTCTCATAGATAAAGAGAATTTAACTGGTCTTTGAGGCTGGTGTACTGACATTTAAAGGAACACAGCAAAAATACACTGAATATTATAATGCATGGTAGAAAGAATGTGCATCATAGATCTATGATAAAAAGAAAGATAGATATAATTGTAGTCACACTATCAGAAGTAGAAGATTGCTTGTGAAAGGTACTTACAGAAACAGCCAATATTTTGTCCATACTAAAGCCTTCTCAAAAATGATACAATTGCCAGCAGCACCATAGTTCATTTTAAAAGACAAATGAGTTCTAAAAACAAAATAGATGAACTAGAAAGCATTATTTGTTCAAACTGTATTCTGAGGTCAACCAAGACACACGCTTAGTGTCTTACAATTAGAGGTATTTTTATAAAACTGATTTTCAGTTGAGACTTTGAGAAACACAAAGCCTATTAAAAACCTTTCATGACCTTATTCAACCAAAAAGTGGTAGTGACCTTTTGGACATTGGGGAGGGTATGTGCTTTGGTGAGTGCTGTGAAGTGTGTAAACCTGGTGATTCACAGACCTGTACCCCTGGGGATAAAAATATATGTTTATAAAAAATAAAAAATTAATTAAAAAAAAAAAAAGCTTTACAACAGCAAAGATAAACAAAAAAAAAAAAAAAAAGAGCAAATAAAGAGCTCCATAGCACAAATAATTACTTGTGTTTTCTTTTGAGGAAAGTCAAACTGTCAGGCTATACCAATAGGTGGATCACAGGAGTTAACTCAATCCAAACATATTTGTTGCATTATCTAAAAACTGCTGTTGAGAAATAGCTTTTCTTTAAATTAATTATTTAAATTAGTTGTTAAAATACCCAAATAATCCAATGGTTCCTGAGTAACTACTAGGTGCCTTGAACATTGCATTTAAAATATAAAAGCAAAATGGATATAATCTATCAAGGAAGGGCCTGGGTTTTCACACTTGTCAAATTTTGATGGTAGTGATACTTAAGACTGTGGGGATGAATAAATTAGTTCAATGTAGATAAAAGCACTTGAAACAATGACTGGTATTTGATAAATATCCTATAAATGGTAGTTATTGTTACACTGTGAATAGATATATTCTGTGAATGTATCCCTCCTCAGAACTGTGAAAGCATTGAAAAGGGAATAACTGGCTCTTTTCTGAGACTAGAGAAGTCTTCATAAAAAAGGGTAATTTTAGGAAGCTCATTAAGGATGAGTGGAAGTTAAATGGAAAAATTGGCTCTCCAGGGAAAGACTGATGGGTCAAAATTCTCGAGCCTTAGAAATACTTGATAAGTTCAGAGAATGATGAAGAGACAACTGGGTGTGAAGGGGTGCTTAAATTTTATCCCCGGGGACAAGGAGATAATTGATTTTTTAATTTTAATTTTTTAATTTTTTTGCAGGCTAATGGTATAATATGGTTTAGTTCCAGAAATGCTTCTGATTGTCATGTGAATATTAAAATACAAGAATAGTGCAGTTCAAAGTTAGAATTGTCTGATTCCAAACCCAGTCTGAATTGTATGATTCCAAATCCCTCTCTATTTAGTGATTTCCTCTTTAGAAAATGTGAGTAATAGTTATCTCAGAGATTTTTAACTTATGAAGAGATTTATAGACTGCCATATATATTAGGTACCATGTGGTATTTTTCTACACATATGGCAATGAGTAAATAAGATGTATGTATTATAAAAGTGTTACCTACAGTATGATTAGTAATAGGTTGACATCCATTTTAAAAGTCATTGGGTTAATAAACAAATATGAGAGTTTGTTAAACTCTTCAATGAACAAAAATTTCAAGCATAACAAAAACAGAATAGCATAATAAATTATAATGAGCTCCATCATCTATCTTCTATGCTTATCTGTTCATGCCCATCTTGTTTCATCCATACTCCCATTTATTTCCCTCACTCCCTGGATTTGAAGCATATTTCAGAGAAATATAATTTCATTTGTAAATAATCAAACATGCATCTCCAAGAGGTGAGGACCCATGATTCATTATGTATGTGTGTGTGTCTGTGTTGTGTGTACACATATATATGATATTATTACAAAAATTTATGTATTATGATATTATATAATTTTATAAATATCCTAATACCTTCATTACACATAGAAATGATAATTTCTTAATACTTCTAACTATCCAGTTTTTGCTCCCAATGATGTTGAGTTTGTTTGTTTGAATCATGATTCAAATAAGATTTATATTCTTTTTTATTTCTCTCTTATGTCTTTATTTACATATCTCTTTTTGTGTCTTTGCAATCGTTATTTTATTGTTGAATTTTTGAAGATACCAGATTGTGTGTCCCTTAGCTTCCCACCTTATGGATTTGGCATACTGCATTTTTGAGATCTTCTGGCCCCAATATTTTCTGTCAGTTGTTGGTTATATCAAGAGGTTGGATCAGATTTACATATGCCTTTTTTTGCAAGATTGTTTTATAGGAAGTGTTGTGGATATTTATCAGGATTTACATTTTGTTTCGTCTTTAATTTTGTGATATTATCAGTCATTGGTGACTGTTATTTAAGACTTGCAAAATGGCAGTGATACAGTCCTTTCTTTCCTTCTTCATTTAAGCTGAGATACTGGTTATCCTGAGATAAAAGATAAATACTTGAAGTTTTTTATTTACCAGCTTTCAAACCATGAGTAGGTACCCTAATAGTCTTCAAATATAATCATTGGATTGGAAAATACCTTTATGAATGAATGGATTGAGAAGCATTTGGTGTGTTTCTAATCATTGCACTTACTAACCATCCTGAGGCTCAGATTTTCCCATCTTTGGGCGTGGAGGCTAATTCAAGTCAGCGCTTTAATACTTTGAGAAGCTTCACTTCTGATATATAAGGTACTGGGGCTCTTCATGTATGTCCTGATATTAGCCAGTTCTCTAAGAAACTGTGGTCCTTTTTTTTTTTTTTAAGTTTTTAAACAAGATTTTTAGAAATTTATTTGCCTTTCAGAGAAAGAGAGTATAAGCAGGAGGAATGACAGGTAGAGGGAGAAGCAGGTTCCCTGCTGAGCAGAGAGCCCTGATGTGGAGCTCCATCCCAGGATCCTGGGACCATGACCTGAGCCGAAGGCAGATGGTAAACCCACTGAGCTACCCAGGCATCCTCCTGGTTCTTTTTAGTAGAAAATAGAATTTATCTAGAGAGTAAGATCTAGGAATTAAAAATGCTTATTGTTACTGGGCTAGTCATTATTTCCATGTCTTTTCATTGATGGAGCATAAGGGATTGTCTAAAAAATACATACAAGTTGATCTTGATGACCAATTCTTATTCAGGCCTATAGAATTTTAATGTATTCTCATGAACTGTATTTTCTGACTCCCATGTCAAAAATCCTGGTTTTTAACCACATGAATATAATTACTATTGCTTTAACTCACACTATGTATAAAATACACACCAGAAAACTACCACCAGCAATATGATTATTCAAAACATTTTATGACTTTCAAAGTTCATTTTGCCTATAGGGTCTATCTTATTGTAGATATACAGTAAAAACACTGTGTTTTCTATTCATTTGGAGTAGTTTCTTCTCTATAACTATGCCACAAATTAGATAAGGAGATAAGTTTTCCTTCTCCTTTTAAAATTTATGGATTTCTTTTAAAATTTAAATTATACTTTATAATTATGTAAACTGCATACATAGCTTCAAAGTCAAATCTACAAAGTTTATTCAAAATCACAGGCCATTGAGACATGAGATATGTTGTTTGAGTTACCTCTTTTCACCAAGAGAATTTGAGGGCAGTTGCTGGATGCCTACATCTTTGAAATTTCTATTTTAAAGAAAAGCTCAGGGGTCACCCTGTAGAAGACTGGGTCTTATCTAGGAATGAAAGGAATTGTCTGGCACAGAGGACCAGGGAAGAGTAGCAATGTGGAAACACTTCTGAGATTGCTCAGATCTCTGTTGCTTATAGAAAAAATGTACACTAAGTGTCAAGTAATGTTACAAAAAATTGGGAAATTAAATAAAAATATCAGTCACAATCTCTTTGTACCACTGTGATATTTTATGCATCTGTTTTACAGAGTTGACATTGGAAGATTGCCTTTAACTTGGGATTCTGCACTTTCATTTGATATTCTGTCATAAATGTTTTCCATGTTGCAGTACATTCTTTCTATTATTATTTTAATGGCTGTACACTATTCCATTTAGTAGATGGACCTTAATTTAATTAGCTGCTATATAGTTGTAGAACATTTAGGCAGGTTCCAATTGTTTTGTTGTTATAATCATGAATACATGATCATTTAAAAAAATAACCTAGATATTGTCTTCAGCTGTGACAGCAGTAGCAAGTAGTATTTTTGATCGTCTGGGTGCATAATATTTACCAGGTCTTGTTCATCAATGAGATGAAATATTTGCCAATTAGGATGCAAGATAGAGCAAAAACATTAACTAGTGTTTTGTATCAGGTACCAAGAGAGCAGATAGAATCCAACAGTATCTGGAATGTTTGACCTGAATTTGCCCTCTGTGACCAAATCACTCCTTTTGAGATATATTTTCTATGTATTTCTCTGCTCCATAATAAATGTGCTTTCATCATTCTCTCCTTTTGCATTGTAGTGTGTGCTACATCACTAAAGCACCCATTCCAGACAAGTATGACTGAGTCAATCCTGCTGCAGACCTGTTTCTGGATTTTCTTTTTAAATTAACATATAGTGTATTATTTGTTTCAGGGGTACAGGTTTATGATTCATCAGTCTTACACAATTCACAGTACTCACCATAGCACATACTCTCCCTAGTATCCATCACCCAGCCACCTCATTCCTCCCATCTCCCCTCCCCTCCAGCAACTCTCAGTTTGTTTCCTGAGATTAAGAGTCTCTTAACTGTTTGTCTCTCTCTCTCTCTGGTTTCTTCTTGTTTAATTTTTCCCTCCCTACTCCTATGATCTTCTGTCTTGTTTCTCAAATTCATCATATCAGTGAGTCATATGATTATTGTCTTTCTCTGATTGGCTTATTTTGCTTAGCATAACACCCTCTAGTTCCATACACGTCATTGCAAATGACATTTCCTTTTTGATGGCTGCATAATATTCTACTTTATGTATATATACCACTCTTCTTTATCCATTCATCTGGTGATTGACATCTAAGCTCTTTCCATGGTTTGGGTGTTGTGGACACTGCTATAAACATTGGGGTGCATGTGCCCCTTCGGATCACTATATTTGTGTCTTTAGACCCACTAGTGTGATTGCTGGGTCGTAGGGTAGCTCTATTTTCAACTTTTTGAGGAACCTCCATACTGTTTTACAGAGTGCCTGTACCAGCTTGCATTTCTATCAACAGTGTAGGAGAGTTCCCCTTTCTCTGTATCCTCATCAACATCTGTCATTTCCTGACTTTCTTAATTTTAGCCCTTCTAACTGGTGTGAGGAGGTATCTCACTGTGTTTTTGATTTGTATTTCCCTGATGCCCCATGATATGGAGCACTTTGTCATGTGTGTGTTGACCATTTGGATGTTTTCTTTGGAGAAATGTCTTTCATGTGTTCTGCCCATTCTTGATTGGATTATTTGTACTTTGGGTGTTGAGTTTGATAAGTTCTTTATAGACTTTGGATACTAGCCCTTTTTCTGACTTGTCATTTGCAAATATCTTCTCCCATTTTGTCAGTTGTCTTTTGGTTTTGTTGACTGTTTCTTTTGTTGTGCAAAATCTTCTGATCTTGATGAAGTCCCAATAGTTCATTTTTGCCCTTGCTTCCCTTGCCTTTGGCGATGTTTCTAGAAAGAAATTGCTGCGACTGAGGTTGAAGAGCTTGCTGCCTGTGTTCTCCTCAAGGATTTTTATGGATTCCTTTCTCACAGTGAGGTCTTTCACCATTTGGAATCTTTTTGTGTGAGGTGTAAGGAAATGGTCCAGTTTCATTTTTCTGCATGTGGCTATCCAATTTTCCCAACTGTTGAAGAGACTGTCTTTTTTCCATTAGATATTCTTACCTGCCTTGTAGAAGATCAGTTGACCATAGAGTTGAGGATCCATTTCTGGTCTCTATTCTGTTCCATTGATCTATGTGTCTGTTTTGGTGCCAGTACTATACTGTCTTGATGGTCACACTTTTGTAATAGAGCTTAAAGTCTGGAATTGTGACACTGCCAGCTTTGGTTTTCTTTATCAACATTCTGCTGGCTATTTGGGGTCTTTTCTTGTTCCATATAAATTTTAGGATTATTTGATCCATTTCTTTGAAAAAAGTTGATGGTATTTTGATAGAATTGCTATAATGTGTAGATTTCTCTAGGTAGCATAGACATTTTCATAATATTTGTTTTTCCAATCCATGAGCATGAAACATTTTTATATTTCTTTGTGTCTTCCTCAATCTCTTTCATGAGTACTTTATAGTTTTCTGGGTACAGATGCTTTGCCTCTTTGGTTAAGTTTATTCCTAGGTATCTTATGGTTTTGGTGCAATTTTAAATGGGATTGACTCCTTAATTTCTCTTTCTTCTGTCTTGTTGTTGGTGAATAGAAATGCAACTTATTTCTGTGCATTGGTTTTATATCCTGACTACTGAATTCCTGTATGAGTTTTAGTAGTTTGGGGAGTGGAGTCTTTTGGCTTTTCTGCATAAAGTATCATATCTTCTGCAGAGTGAGAGTTTGACTTCTTTGCTGATTTGAATGCCTTTTATTTCTTTTTGTTGTGTGATTGCTGAGACTAGGACTTCTAGTACTATGTTGGATGGCAGTGGTGATAGTGGACATCCCTGCCATCTTCCTGACCTTAGGGGAAATGCTCTCAGTTTTTCCCCATTGAGAATGATATTTGCTGTGGGTTTTTCATAGATGGCTTTTATAATATTGAGGTATATACCCTCTGTCCCTACACTGTGAAGAGTTTTGGTCAAGAACTGATGCTATACTTTGTCAAATGCTTTTTCAGCATTTATTGAGAGTATCATACGGTTCTTGTTCTTTCTTTTATTAACGTATTGTATCACGCTGATTGATTTGAGGATGTTGAACCAACCTTGCAGCCCAGGGATAAATCCTACTTGGTCCTGGTGAATAATCCTTTTGGTGAGAATTTTTACATCCATGTTCATCAGGGATATTGGTTTGTAATTCTCCTTTTTGATGGGGTCTTTATCTGGTTTTGAAATCAAGGTAATGCTGGCCTCATAAAATGAGTTTGGAAGTTTCCCTTCCCTTTCCATTTTTTGGAATGGTTTCAGGAGAGTAAGGATTAATTCTTCTTAAAGCGTTTGGTAGAATTACCACTTCTCAGCTCTGTCCTTGCAGTTGGCTTCCCCAGTCTGACACCTGCAATCTCTGCCACACTGAAGCACCCCTGGTCTTTCTGTGACTCTGAGGGTCCTTAGATTACACAGTCCCAATGAGGGTTCCACTCCCAGCTTAGCCACTGGAGCAGTATCCCTCATGGGAGCAGACTTCTAAAAGTTAACATTTTGTGCTCTGCTGCTCTATCAATTGCCAGTAGCCAGCTGATGGAGCCCACCTAACCCCACCCCCAACCGCCCCGCCCAACCACTGCAGTCTATCTCCCCAAATATCACCTCAGGTTCACTTCTCTTCCTGTCTTACCTTCCATAAAGTGGTCACTTTTCTGTTCAGAGAATTGCTGCTATTCCTTTCTGTGATCTCCTGTTGAGTTTGTAGGTGTTCAAAATGGTTTGATAACTATCTAGCTGAATTCCTGGGGCCAGATGAAAATTAGGTTTCCTATTCCTCTGCCATCTTGCTCCTCCCTCCAGATCTAGGTTTCTTTTAGGGTGAACCAAACCTGGCAAATATGCTGCTACAATTATAAGCCCCAACACTGAACCCCAAGAGAGCTCTATGGTCCTATGTAATAGTTATACAGCAGGGAAGAAGGAAAATAGAAGGAATAAGCTGGGGCTGTTCTGGAGATGGAAGTAAGAGCACATGATGAAGAAAATATGCAGTAATCAGGCTAAGTGGGTAGAACTAGGAGACCCCAAGGCCACTGGGTACAAGAGATGCAGTGTTGCATGGTCTTTGAATAATCAAGCACTGCAATCTTCCTGGGTACCATCCTTAATTTAACTGAATTCAGATCAGAATTTGTGCAAACTTAGTGCTGTTAGGGTACAGGACTAGGAGTATGTTAGGATTGGGGTTAGTGATCCATATGGAGAGCTGTGATACAGAATGTGTTTCTGAAGATGACCCATGATTGTTTCAGAGAGTTGATTTCTAGATGGTTTCAGGGTGGTATGGAACATCTCTAAAGATGTTGCCATAGTTGGGTGGAACTTAGATTTTGCAGGCCACTAGTGAAGAGAATTTTTGGCTTGTTAGCCATGTTTAGAGTGGCATTGTTGGAGTTCTGGGGAGTTATAATGCATGTCTGTGACAAGCAATGTGAAGTTTTTTACATTGGGCCTTGAACTAGATTAAAGAAATATGTTTTGAGGGGCATCTGATTGGCTCATTCAGTTGAGCATCTGACTTGATTTTGGCTCAGGTCCTGGATCTCAGGGTCCTGGGATAGAGCTCAGGGCTCTTCACTCAAAAGGGAATCTTCTGGAGATTTTCTTTCTCCTTCCTCTTCTGCCTGCCCCCCATGCACATTTGTGAGTGCTCTTTCTCTCTCAAATAAATAAATCTTAAAAAAAAAAAAAAGAAATGTGATTTGAGATAAGGTGAGGCTGACTTTTTCTAAATAGTGAAATTGTAGGTTTTGACTGTTTTATGCTTAATTCTTCCCAGATTAATTTCTTTGTAAATCAAAAAAGGTGACTACATTTTGAACTAGACATTTGTATTATGCAAGAGGCAATTTTTCAACAAAGATGATTCCTGCTGCGATTTAAATGGGTAGGACCCTAGTCATATGAGTCATGAGACAGACATGTCTAATTGTCTCATCATTTTATTGGAATATTATTTCATTTGAAATTTTACCAACTTCATTAAGACATGAAAACCAAGAGAGGAAGAACAATTCAGCTGAAATAATTAGTAGAAGTTTTCATTTATGAGGTCTTCTGCCAACCTTAATCATTAACTTGGCCTTTAACAACTGCACATTCTTACTGACAGCCTGATTCTCATCCTGAATTCTCAGATCTGAAAAGAATTCCCCTTCCTTGAGATAATCTGTGTACCGCCTCTTCAACCATCTGAGTTACTGGGGATATCTTAGTCCAAGAGAGTGGTAGGGACATTGAGATGTGTTGAAAGGTGTGTGAAGGGCTGTCCTTGATTAATTCGGGATGTACAGGAAGCCATTTTGTCTGTCTGTGGAGCCATCTCTTAACATCACATTGTGAAATATGTGGAAAAAATGAGAGAGACAAAGAGTGGCGATTTGAGGTCTTCTCATATTCTTGTCTTTGTGTCAATTACAAAATTTTACTTTTTCTAAGATCCCCAAGAAGGATAGGTAAGAGAAAACCTAAGGGTTTATTTGGGATAATGGTTTACGATTCTTTTATCATGACACACAAGACAGATGGTAGCTAAAGTGCTGCCTCCTCCCATGGGTTATGTTAAATGGCTCCTCAGGTGTTTTGGATGTGCAGCCAATTTTGAGAACAACTGGCTGGTAGAGAGAAGATGGCATAAGGGTCATAAGTCTTGGCTTTGGCAACAGCAAACTATATAGTCTGAGACCTGAGTTTTAAACTTTAACAACCCTGAATAAATGTATCCTTATTTTTAAGATAAAAGCTTTAGAGTAAAAGATTGCTAATGCTCCTTTTCTTTTTTTCTCTCTTTTTTTTCCTTTAACTGAAAATTCCTCTATTCTTCTTTACGATCAACTATCAGCCTGCCTCTCTGCCCTTGCTGAATTATGTAACACTCTGTCAGTGGCTCACTGGGCCAGACTGATTGCACAAAAACTTTAAGAACATTCAAAATCCAAATTATAGGGGCACCTGGGTGGCTCAGTGAGTTAAGGGCTCTGCGTTCAGCTCAGGTCATGATCACAGGGTCCTGGGATTGAGCCCTGCATTGAGCTCTCTGCTCAGTGGGAAGCCTGCTTCCTTTCCTTTCTCTCTGCCTGCCTCTCTGCCTACTTATGATCTCTGTCTGTCAAATAAGTAAATAAATAAAATCTAAAAAAGAAAAACAAACAAAAAAACCCCAAATCCAAATGATAACATAACTAAAAGAAATGTTTATTGGATAATTTTAATAGTGGCCCTTAACCAAAGGGTAGGTTTCCTCAGATACAAAGAACTCTCATTAACCATTCTGAAAATGGGCTTGGGTCACAGAAAAACAATTCATAAAGACATAACAATGGGTAGGGGCAATTGGGTGGCTCAGTCAGTTGAGCATCTGCCATTGGCTCAGGTCATGATCCCAGGGTCCTGGGATTGAGCCCCACATTGGACTCCTTGCTCAGCAAGAAACCCGCTTCTCCTTCTGCCTGCTACTGACCCTGCTTGTGCTCTATCTTTCTCTGACAAATAAATGAAATCTTAAAAAAAAAAGTGTGTAATAACACTTGAACAGAAGTCTAACCCAATTAATAAATATAATTCAAATAATAACGGCTTAACTTTGTGTGTTGGGTCTCATTCCACTGGCCAGAGTAAAAGAAGGAAGATGCCTAGTGGTGGTGAGATGGTGAAAATCTTGCATTGCAACAGTGGTCTCACCTGGCACAACCATGCTCAAGAGAATTTAGACCACATAAACCTAACTTCTTAAAAATAAACATATGCATTGTAGCAACATTTCTAGAAATTAGAATCAGAAAATAATTAGTCAAATATTCAAAGATGTTCACGTAAGGGTATTTATAGTAATATATATATAAATATTCAATATATTAAAACAACCTCAGTGACCATCAATTAATAAATTTTTGAATATCCCTTCAAAAGACTGACATAGCCACAAAAAATAATGACATAGCCCCCCAAAATAATACTGCTTACTTATATAAAAAACAGTGTTTAATATATAAGATTAAAGAAAATGCTACAAATCATGTATAATATACATACATATATACCTAAACATAATTGACAAGTAAAATTTGGAAGACTATAAATGAACATTTTAGCAATAATTCTCTTAGAGATGATACTACTTTCCCTCTTTTTTCCTCTATATTTTAGAATTGGGTTCTAAAATTTAAAAGCACATCATTAATTAAACTTTTAATAATGTAAAATTGCTCTGATTTAGACAAACATCATAGGAGGATATACTATTTCAAAATGTGCTGGTGACCTCCTGCGGGTTTATCTTGAGCTCTTTGAAAGCCTCAGAAGGACAACTGGAAATACTAACTAAGGCAGCCTTTTTTTAGTCTGTCCATTGTCCAGGCCAATACAAACAAGCCTGAGATAATTTCAAAGTTATAGGGCAAGCAGAGACTGACCTGGAAACGTCAGTGTATTAAGTGAAAATATCAATTTTCCTGCCTTCTCATCCCATTCCATTTTAATTTTGTCATTTAAAATCAAATGAGAGGACAAATATATTACTATGAAAAGAGACAATTTTAGCAATCTCTTTGTGTTGGGAGTGGTTTAGACCTCATGAGAATAGTAGCCAACCACTCCCAGATGCCAGAGAGTCACGTGGTACCAGATTATCGAAGGAGGACTTGTCAGTGAGGTGGCCAAGGTCCAGTTTTGTAACCCTTAGATGACCAACCCCTGCTACTCTCTTAAAAATACTTGAGAGGCTGCGAGAATTTGGTGTAGGTTAGAAGGTGGGTTTAGGAAGGATCGATCAGACTACTGTGTGCTTCCCCCGTCATGTGCTTACCCCTCCCCAACATGGAGGAGCTTTCCCCTAATTTCAAGTCTAAACAAAGAGACTGTACTGGAAATATTTTGAATGTTTGATTTATGTTCCTTAGAGCTGGGATGCTGGTACATTCATGTCCAGTTAATGCCTGAGAGATAGAAAAGCTAGAAACTGTGGCTGACTAGTTGCTCTCATGCAGAACAGAGATGTGTCACAGTGAAAACAAATTGCTGGAATGTCGCAAGTTTATCAGGACTTGGTTTGTGTTCCTCAGGGACCAAATGTGAGCAGGGTATAAGGGAGAGTGACAGAGAGATGAACAGGGAACAGAGAGGAAAAGACAAGAGGCAGAGCAGGAGGGATTGGTCGATTCTGGAATTACTTTAGAAGGGGTGAGAAGATGCCAGTAGAAAGAGGGAGATGTGTTGGAAGTCTAGGACTGAGGGAGAGCCGGAGAGATGCATTTGCCTGCAAGGAGGGGATCATAAATACGATAGTAGGCTTTCTGACAAGCTCACACATGTGTCCCCATTGACAGTTGACTTTTAAAACTTGCCATGCTCAAAGGCAACACCACACACACATTGAAAGGGAATCTGCCCTCCACTGCCTCTCCAAAATCCCCTGTCCTGCCCCTGACTTCCATCCTGACTAGGACCAAGAATGTGCGGGTGTGACCTGGGGAAATGAGCAGTAAGTATGTCCTCAGACTCTCCTTTTCCATTCGTGAGCCTGGTCTGGTTTCACGTTAAAATGTTTTTCATTTAAAACAAAGTGTAGAGGTGCCTGGGTGGCTCAGTAGGTTAAGGCCTCTGCCTTTGGCTCAGGTCCTGATCTCAGGGTCCTGGGATCGAGCTCCACATCAGGCTCTCTGCTCAGCAGGGAGCCTGCTTCCTCCTCTCTCTCTGCCTGCCTATCTGCCTGCTTGTGATCTCTCTCTATTAAATAAATAAAATCTTAAAACAAAACAAAACAAATAAACAAAGTATAAACATCAAGGCACTTCACCTCTAAATAATGAACATGCATTTTCTAAGAACACAGACAATTGCTTCTAGGACTGCATGACCATTATCAGGACTAAGAAATTATCAGTAATTTCGTATCATCTAATATCTAGTTCACATGCAGAATTTCCCAGATATTCCACAAATGTCTTCAGCTGTTAATTATTTATTTATCCGGTACCCTATTTGGCATTACACATTTTGTGGATATACTTCTTCAGTCTCTTTTAGTCTAGAATATTCCCTCCATTGATTTTCATTACACTGAATTTTTGAAGCACCTAGGGTATTATTTTCATAGGATGTCTCACAATCTGGATGTGGTTGATTGTCTTGTCTTGCTTCATTTCAACATTTTCCTCTATTTTCTGTTTTTCCTATAAGCTTAACTAAATTAGTGTCAGGTTAAATGTTTCTCAAGGATAGTCATAGATGATGCTGTGTATTTCTGATTATGTTATATAAGATTTTCCTGCTAGTAGAGATTCTGAATTTAGTCAGTTGGCTAATATTGTGAATGTTCCATTGTGATATTCTACTTTCATCTTTGTAATTAGTAAGAAGTCTGTGAATTCTGTTTCCCAACAACTGCTTCTGAACTAATGGTGATACTCTTTTTAACCAATTACAATATTGTAGGTTTGCAAAATTATAATTATGTTTTTCTGTCTACATCTGTTAGCTGTTTTGTTGTTGTTTGGAAGGGACTTCCTTTTCATTCTCTGTTTTTCTTTTGGTTGAGCATTACTAAGGCCTTAGGTACTTCAACTTAAATTAATGGATAACAATTCATCACTGTCCTTTTGCTGATATATTTATTGCAAATTTGACAGCGGGTGTTCCTTCAGTCTACCCCTTTATCTATTTGTGACATGACTCCAATAGCTACTTGGTTACCTCCTTGTCAGGATTCCCTCGTACTTTCCAAACCAATTTCCCTCGTACTTTCCAATGACTACAATCAGTCATTTGTCTAAGTAGTTCTCATTCTTTTCCATAGGAAATGATAATCAGAAAGCACAATCTAGGGGCACCTGGATGGCTCAGTGGGTTAAGCCTTTGCCTTCGGCTCAGGTCGTGATCAGGATTGAGCCCTGCATCAGGCTCTCTGGTCGGCAGGGAGCCTGCCTCCCCCTCTCTCTCTGCCTGCTGTTCTGCCTACTTGTGATCTCTCTCTCTCTCTGTCAAATAAATAAATAAAATCTTTAAAAAAAAAAAAAGCAGGTGCTAGGTGATACCATTGCTTATGGGTCTTTTTAGTGGACAGAAGCAAGTGACATTTTGAAGAAGAAATTAAGTACTTGGCATTGATATTTCCATTACAAATTTAATATTATAGATTTTTATTTACTTATTTTATTTAAATTCTTTTTATTACCCTGAAAATCGTGGCTCTTAACATTTTTTGTGGATTTTAGTTTATATAATTAGGTTATAATTTACTTCATCCTAATTGTGTATGTATGTGTGTATTAGTATTAAATTTACTGATTGAAATTTAGTTATAAATTCTTGGCAGGTATGCATAACATATATATAACGCTTAAAAAAATACTCTGCTAAGAAAATGCAGAAGTAATACCTCGTCCAACAGTTATTTGAAATACATTTTTCATCAGCATGATTTTGTTATCAATTAACTTCATTTCTTTCTGTGTTAAATATTAGTATCTGCTATTTTTTAAAATTTTGATAAGCTTCTATTTTTTAAATAAGCAAGACTGTTACATGACTAAACGTTAAGACAATGTAAAATGTGTATTCAGAGAAAGCTTACCCTAATCCCTGTCCTTCTCAGCCCATTGCCCCTAGAGAGCCATACCTATTACCCCATCATGAATTGGTCACTGTGGCAGAGGAATTATTTGCACAAATACATTGGCCACAGACTGGCACCGCGATGCAACCATCCAAGGCAGTCTGCCGGTAGAGGTAGAGCACTGTACTCCTTTGCAACCGCCAGGGTGAAGTAACGTTGTGGGAAAACACAGCTTTACAATCAGTAAGTTCTGTCACTTACTGTCCGTGGGACTTTGGGCAAGTTCTTTAACTTTCCTGAACTTCATTTTCCCCAGTTAAGATGTAAGGATAACAATGCCAGATTTGCAGAAGTGTAATGAAGTTTAGAACTAATGTATGCAATATTATTACCCGATTGCTGGACACAGAGTAATGATCCATGTATGTTGACCATTGTTATGACTAGCGAAATCATCATGATAGCAGCCATACAGAATAGCGATAAGAACGTTTACTGTTGTCAAAGAAGCATTTTAGGATCTGATTGGATGTCATTTCTTTTTAATGAGATTAAAATTTCCTAAGAATTGTAAAATTTGGATTAATGGGTCAAAACCAAAACAAAATAGAACAAAAAGCAAACAAGCCTCGGTTTAGTAATTCATGATTTCAAAAGGTTTAAAGGATCTCAGTGTTGTGCTGACATGCCTTTATTTTCAAAATCAAGGTTTTAATATGTTAGGGGAAAAGAAAGTTCACTATTAGAAGGATTATAGAAATAGTAGAGTAATTCTGGCTTAAGCGAGTCTTATTTAAATTTTGTGTTAATTTACTCATTGTTTTCCTTCTCTGTTTGTAATAGAATATATTTTTACGCTTTGTATGTTTTAAAGAATTTGCATCCTGTGTTTAACACAGAAAAAGTTTGAACCATGCAGAGGTGGAATTTAATTTGTATAAAATCCTCTTAATAGCATGGTCTAATTAAGATCTCCATTAAATTCATGTAATGGTAATTTAATTTGGAGAGAAATATAATTGAGCACTATTGAATTTCTTTTAACATGAAATTAACACAGTGGACATAAAATGGATGGGCTAATTGGATATTGTTATCAGGAATATTACATGAATGAAAATGATGACTGCTATCTTGATGGTAATCATTGATTTACAGAATGAAACATACTGAGCTTACTTGGTTAACTAGCATAATTTATGTAAGTCTGTATGAAGAAAACTATCAGTGACTGTTTTTCTGTAGACAAAGGTCACCTTATATTTTTTTTTTCTGACATTAGTAAATGTCTTGTTCTGTGCCTTAGAGAGTTTGTTATATTTCTGAACTTTATAATAGTAGATAGAGTGTATTGATTTGTAGTAAAGCAGCAAATTTTAATTTTTTTTTTTTTACCTCAAGACTCTTTTTCTTTCTTAAAAATTATTCAGGTCTTCAAAGAGCTTACATTAATGTGGGTTTATATCTGTGATATTTATCATATGATGAAATAAAATTTTTAGAAAATTAACATTCATTAACTTATTTAAAATAACAAACCCTGGGGCACTTGAGTGGCTCAGTTAGTTAAGCATCTGACCCTTGATTTCAGCTCAGGTCATGGTCTCTGGGTCATGAGACCACACCCAGTGGCAGGCTCCATGCTGGGTATGGAACCTGCTTGGGATTCTGTCTTCCCTCTCCCTCTGCCCCTCTCCATTTATGCACGCCCCTTCCCTCTCTCAAAAAAAAAAAAAAAATTACAAAATCATTTATATTAATACATACATATTTTAGCAAAACACAACTATGTTTCTCAAAATCTACTGGAAAAAGTGACATTATTTTATGTTTTTGCAAACTTCTTTAAAGGCTGCCTTCATATTGTGTAAGACTGATGATTCACAGACCTGTACCCCTGAAGCAAATAGTGCATTATATGTTAATTAAAAAAGAAAAGAAGAAAAAGAAAAAGGCTGCCTTCATAAAGGGCATGCAGTTCCTACTAATTTTCTCTTCATTAAACATGTGATCTGTTGTTCTGGTTGGGGTATATATGTAAGAAAATACTGTCTCATTTAGCTATGGAGTTGGACAAGTGAGGAGTATGTTAGTAGCCCTTTCAGATCATTTAATGCAACATCCAAACTCTACAGGTGGTAGTTTCCTAAAGAGCAGCTACAATGTACTGTGTGAAACCCTATTAGGGAACTTTTAATACTTGTTATACTCAGAAGGGGTCTTTATTCACACAGGATTGTGTAACCTCATGTATTGGTTGTGAAAAACACTGGTTCACTGATTTATGTAGAGCTTCAAAATGTTGACATATTTTATTATAAAATGTAAGAATGTGGCACTTGTTAATATCACAGTGTTCTCATCAAGAAATTCTGTAAGTGCCTGGGAAGCTGTCAGTCGGGGTGGCAGTTGCACATTTTCTAGAATTTGATTTTTTCCTTAAAAACTGTCTGCTGTTTTCTTGAAGTGACAGGTTCACTAGTTTATTTTTGAGGAAGTGTCTGCTAAATGCCCAGATCAGAATAACTACAGTTTTTGATAATTTTTTCAAGTAAGAATTATGTTAAGTTAGAAAAAGAAAGAGCCAGTTAAGCTCACAACTCAAACAACTGCACAGGTGCTTTCCTTGAAATAACCAGTATGCTTCAGGATGCAGAATTATGTGTTTAAACCCCACTCTTCACTGAAGGTATTAAAAAGATAGGTAATCAAAGATTGTAAATAACTTTTAATAATTTTTACAGCTTCAACAGATATTTTATTTATTTTTTAAACTTTTTAAAAAGATTTATTTATTTATTAGAGAGAGAGCACACGCACAAGCAGGGGGAGATGCAGAGGGAGAAGCAGCTGTCCACTGAGCTGGGAGCGTGACGGGGTTTGATCCTAGAACACTGAGATCATGACCTGAGCCGAAAGCAGACAATTAACCATCTGAGCCACCCAGACAGCCTTCAACAAACATATTTTCAAATAAAGTTGGCCTTTTCTTCCCCCTGCTAGTGAGTGGCTTTGAAGACTACAGTGGCTTCTACTACAGTGTGGTGCACTGCTTTGACTCGTGAGAAGGCACAGGCGGTTTTACTCATGATTGCTTTTGCATCATTAGTATAAATGTCAATACAATGAGAAGGCTACATAATGTCTCAGAATTATTATGGAGACAGTTTCGACTGTGAGAATTACTGAAAAATGTCTGTGGACTCCCCAGGGGTCTGTGAACTACAGTTGGAGAGCACTACGGCTGTTGCATTCGTATTTGTCAAGATGTACTGGAATCAGGGCATGGATGACATTTACTAGGAAAGGTGGGCTTACTTCTGGAATGTGGTCTGCGCAGTGAGGCTGTGGGCAGTCTAAGAATGTCCTTCCTGGCCCAGCCCATGTCCTTTGCCTTCTCTTCATGTTAACCACACATTAGCCACCACCAAACAGATGAATAAATACAACACAGAGTATCTAAATGAAATGTTTTTAACAGATCATTTGGGGGAGGAAGGTGGATGAACTGAAATAGATTGCATTCTTTTTTCTAATTTAGAACAAATGAATATTCTTCTGAGTTAATATTCAGATAAAGTCTGATTCAGTGTGTTAACCTCAACTCTTGAGGACTCGTGGACCCTTTGACTTCATACTTTAAAAGTTAGCATGGGTGTTACAAATGTAGAGGCCCTTCAACTTTGCTTCAAAGAGCAGTCTTGAGAAAAGAACACTGCTACTGATAATTATTTCCAGTTCCATTATCTAGGCGGGGACAATGCAGTTGGGGATTGGTGTGAAAACCTATCATGTGGTCTGGCTGACTTCTTAAGGATTGACTCTTCCCTTCAAGGCAGAAGCAAAGTGTTCTGGACACATAAAATATATACCTCATCCAGGCTTCCATTTCCATTTTCAGAATGCGGTTTAAACTACATATTGCCTAGGTGCCTTGGTGGCTAGTTTGTGAAGCATCCGGTTCTTGGTTTCAGCTCAGGTCATGATCTCAGGGTCATAGGATCCAGCCCTTGCGGGACATGAAGCATTCTCAAAGAGAGTCTCTCTCTCCCTCTCCCTCTGCCCCTCCCCACTGCCTCATGTGGGGTACCAGGTGGTGGGTATTAGAGAAGGCACACATTGCATGGAGCACTGGGTGTGGTGCAAAAATAATGAATACTGTTATGCTGAAAATAAATAAAAAATAAATTTAAAAAATGCTTTATAAAAAAAAAACAGTATCTCTGATTCTTGTGTAGTGTAAATATGCACAAGAAAAGAGGACATGCCCAACCATGCCTTAATTCAGCAACCCAGCCTCATCTAAAGCTCTGATGGACATCTGATTCTAACAGTCATCCTCCTCTGGACTCTCCTATCTGTATCCTTCCTATTCCTCACCTTCAGGGGACCTCTTGCTCCACTGAAGCATGGACACCTTCAGTGGCTCCAGCTTGAAAATATATCTACCAGTCAGCTATATAGAGAATAAGGAAAAGAACAGTCTTTGGAGAACCCTTGGCTCTATAGATCAGTATCTCTTTTCTTCCTCTTAACTTTCCTTCTGATGTGCTATAGGGAGGGGAGCAGAAGACAAAGTATCAAGTCAACATGGTCTTAGAATGAAGGGGAGGGAGGTGCCCTTCTGTCCTAATAATTCTCCCAAAGAGCCAAGAATTGTAGGAACCTCAGATTGGCAGGATCTGTTTGACACTTTCCATACCTCTGTCACTGTTTCTTTCATTCTCTGATTTTAATTTTCTGTCTGTCTTGAAGAGGAAAAAGACAGAAGAGATTAAATATCTTGTAAGCATCCACTACATTTTACATACGTCAGCTCTTTCAATTCTCTCAAAAGCCTGGATGATGGTCACTATTATCCCTATTTAACAATAACAAAATTGTGGCTCAGGGAAGGTCAATAATGTACCCGAGATTTCATTGCTAGTAAGTCTGTCTAAATTCAAATTTTGCTTTCATCCTTCTGTCCACATCATGTTGTTACTCACTATATTCTTTTTATATCTGATTCTCTTTTCAACTCAGACCTTCCTTTTTTTTTCCTGATAGGTCACTTTATTCTTGTCACTGCTTTCAATATTCATGGCCGGCAGTGTCCTTCCCAGCTGTGTAAGGCAATGAAGAGCTTTTCCTTATGGGATTTCTCAGTAGAGAAGTCATGAATGGCATTGCTCACGGAGGCCACCTCCAAGGGATCCACACTTACGTTAATAGCAGATGAAATGACCTGGTGGATGTTGCCAAAGTGGGAGCTACTTAGCGTTGTTCTTGAAAATATTATTCTAAATTTTAAAATGATCTCAAGGTCTTGCTTTTTAACTTGCAGGCATTGCCATTTGTCAATTTTATAAAGATTCCTGGCCACCACTAAACCTATTTTAAACTGTTAGTGGTCTCTAATGGGGAACTTTATAAAGTCCCAATAAAAGCCCACAATTCAGGAGTTAGAATAACTCAGTGAAATTAACCATGTAAATGCTCAATGAAGCAAATGATTAAAAAGGAATGGATACAAAATAAAGATTAAAATGGATAAAATTACATTTTGTATTTTTTGGTACTACTTATAGGTTGTAATTAAATCATGGTAGCTTAAAACACAAAACCAACTTCATCTTCTCACCAGGTATGGAAAATAACATGGAATGTTTTCTAGCATTAGAGGGATGGCACAGATCCTATTTTTTTCACTCTAAGAAAAAGTTTCTCAATGCATCATTCTTTAATGTTTACTTTCTTTTTTAAAGATTTATTTATTTATTTTAGAGAGAGAGAGGGAGGGACAGAGGGAGAATTGCAAGGAGACTCCATGCTGAGTGTAGAGCCAGATGTAGGGCTCTATCTTAAAACCCCAAGATGATGACCTGAGCTGAAATCAAGAGTTGGATGCTTAATTGACTAAGCCACTTGAATGTTCCTTTAATATTTACTTTTCTTTTCTTTAAAGATTTTATTTATTTATGTGACAGAGAGATCACAAGTGGGCAGAGAGGAAGGAAGAGAGAAAGGGAGAAGCAGGCCTCCACTGAACAGAGAGCCCTATGCGGGACTCGATCCCAGGACCTTGGGATCATGACCTGAGCCGAAGGCAGAAGCTTAACCCCTGAGCCACCCAGACACCCTTAATATTTATTTTCTTAATGACCACTAAATGTAGCTGCTTTTTTGATTTGGGGTGATTTTAAGCCTTTGCTTTGCTGACAACCACAGACCCAGGCCTGAAGCCAGAACTGAAATACATTTGTAGTTGAATGTCATATTGTCTTCTCCAAAGAGGACAGTATTTGGGTTTATAAGAAATGATCATATTTATGGCTTGAGGTTCAAAAAATAGCTTCCAAATTCTTTTTGGTTTACTGAGCTCCTTAACATGTGAGACCTCTCTGTCTCTCATTCTCTTTTTTTCCCCCTAATCATTACGTGACTGTGAAAGGAAGCTAGTATAGTTAGAACCATCCCCATTTTACAGGAGAGAAAACTCAAAATCAAAGAAGTTAAGTGGTTTTCTCAAGTTCTTCAACTTTAGGTTTTGAAAGAACTGAGATTCAGATCCAGATGTGTTGACTTTAAAGCCTGAGTTTGGTTCATCAAAATTGCAGTTCCCTCCCATGAGTTGAATTAAACAAACAAACAAAAATTAAACCAAGAACTAAGTAGGATTGTGTTTTCCAACACATCCTCTTCCCATCATTAAGCAGCTACTAGGTATCAGCATTGCTCCCAGCAGACACTGCAGATGGGGGAGTTAAGACAGTGCATGTGCCCTCAGGCTGTAGGTATGTCAGCAGCTCTGGAAACCACAGTAAAATAAATGGCTGTCATGAGAGCAGCAGGAACAAATCACCAGGAGAGCACAGGGAGGAAGTTAAAACCTCACCATCAGGAATTCCACCTAGCCTAGAAAAACACCCTTCCTCACTTCCACTGTTTCTTAACCGAACACCTGCCTAACACAGATGGAAATCATCACAGCTTTGTTGTACACGTTTGTATGTGTGAAGCTGGAAACAACCCTGAACTCATTAGATCATCTATGGAAACACTTGGAATGAGCTCATAATGTTTTCATATTTCCTGTTTTTTCTCTGTCGCTTTCTGTGATGCCTTTCGGCCTATGGATTTCCGTTGGCCTCACAGGGGATAGTATACTTAGTCCCTGTATCACATAACATAACACTGAGTGTGAAGATGGGAGGTGTAGTGTAAACTCAAAAGCTTTCAGTCTTACCACACTCATTTTTTTTAATATACATATTTTTTAAATTTATTTTTTGTTTTTATTTTTTATAAACATATAACATATTTTTATCCCCAGGGGTACAGGTCTGTGAATCACCAGGTTTACACACTTCACAGCACTCACCCCAGCACATACCCTCCCCAATGTCCATAATCCCACCCCCCTCTCCCAACACCCCTCCCCCTAGCAACCCTCAGTTTGTTTTGTGAGACTACGAGTCACTTATGGTTTGTCTCCCTCTCAATCCCATCTTGTTTCATTTATTCTTCTCCTACCCCCTTAACCCCCCATGTTGCATCTCCACTCCATCATATCAGGGAGATCATATGATAGTTGTCTTTCTCCAATTGACTTACTTCGCTAAGCATGATACCCTCTAGTTCCATCCACGTCGTCGCAAATGGCAAGATTTCATTTCTTTTGATGGCTGCATAGTATTCCATTGTGTATATATACCACGTCTTCTTTATCCATTCATCTGTTGATGGACATCGAGGTTCTTTTCATAGTTTGGCTATTGTAGACATTGCTGCTATAAACATCTGGGTGTACGTACCCCTTTGGATCACTATGTTTGTATCTTTAGGGTAAATACCCAGTAGTGCAATTGCTGGGTCATAAGGTAGTTCTATTTTCAACATTTTGAGGAACCTCCATGCTGTTTTCCAGAGTGGCTGCACCAGCTTGCATTCCCACCAACAGTGTAGGAGGGTTCCCCTTTCTCCGCATCCTCGCCAGCATCTGTCATTTCCTGACTTGTTGATTTTAGCCATTCTGACTGCTGTGAGGTGATATTTCATTGTGGTTTTGATTTGTATTTCTATAAGATACCTAGGAATAAACCTAACCAAAGAGGCTAAGAATCTATATTCAGAAAACTATAAAGTACTCATGAAAGAAATTGAGGAAGACACAAAAAAGTGGAAAAATGTTCCATGCTCCTGGATTGGAAGAATAAATATTGTGAAAATGTCTATGCTACCTAAAGCAATCCACACATTTAATACAATTCCTATCAAAATATCATCCATTTTTTTCAAAGAAATGGAACAAATAATCCTAAAATTTATATGAAACCAGAAAAGACCTCGGATAGCCAAAGGAATATTGAAAAAGAAAGCTAAAGCTGGGGGCATCACATAACCTGATTTCAAGTTTTATTACAAAGCTGTGATCACCAAGACAGCATGGTACTGGCATAAAAACAGACACATAGACTAGTGGAACAGAATAGAGAGCCCAGATATGGACCCTCAACTCTATGACAATTAATCTTTGATAAAACAGGAAAAAATATACAGTGGAAAAAAGACAGTCTCTTCAATAAATGGTGCTGGGAAAACTGGACAGCTATAAGTAGAAGTATGAAACCCGACCATTCTCTTATCCCGTACACAAAGATAAACTCAAAATGGATAAAAGACCTCAACGTGAGACAGGAATCCATCAGAATCCTAGAGGAGAACATAGGCAGTAATCTCTTCGATATCAGCCACAGCAACTTCTTTCAAGATATGTCTCCAAAGGCAAAGGAAATAAAAGTGAAAATATCAAAAGCTTCTGCAAAGCAAAGGAAACAGTAAAAAAAACAAAGAGGCAACCCACGGAATGGGAGAAGATATTTGCAAATGACAGTACAGACAAAAGGTTGATATCCAGGATCTATAATGAACTCCTCAAACTCAACACACACGAAACAGGCAAACATATCAAAAAATGGGCAGAAGATATGAACAGATACTTCTCCAATGAAGACATACAAATGGCTATCAGACACATGAAAAAATGTTCATCATCACTAGCCCTCAGGGAGATTCAAATTAAAACCATATTGAGATATCACCTTACACCAGTTAAAATGGCCAAAATTAACAAAACAGAAAACAACATGTATTGGAGAGGATGTGGAGAAAGGGGAACCCTCTTACACTGTTGGTGGGAATGCAAGTTGGTGCAACCTTTTTGGAGAACAGTGTGGAGATTCCTCAAGAAATTAAAAATAGAACTTCCCTATGACCCTGCAATTGCACTCCTGGGTATTTACCCCAAAGATACAGATGTTGTGAAAAGAAGGGCCATCTGTACCCCAATGTTTATAGTGGCAATGGCCACGGTTGCCAAACTATGGAAAGAACCAAGATGCCCTTCAACAGACGAATGGATAAGGAAGATGTGGTCCATATACACTATGGAGTATTATGCCTCTATCAGAAAGGACGAATACCCAACTTTTGTAGCAACATAGATGGGGCTGGAAGTATTATGCTGAGTGAAATAAGTCAAGCAGAGAGAGTCAATTATCATATGGTCTCACTTATTTGTGGAGCATAACAAATAGCATGGAGGACAGGGGGTGTTAGAGAGGAGAATGGAGTTGGGGGAAATTGGAAGGGGAGGTGAACCACGAGAGACTATGGACTCTGAAAAACAATCTGAGGGGTTTGAAGTGGCGGGGGGGTAGGAGGTTGGGGTACCGGGTGGTGGGTATTATGGAGGGCACGGATTTCATGGAGCACTGGGTGTGGTTAAAAAATAATGAATACTGTTTTTCTGAAAATAAATAAGTTAATTTATAAAAAAAAATCCTGTTGAAAAATAAAATAAAATAAAATAAAATCATGGGTTTGGTACTTGCCAGGTCCTGTGCTAAGATAAAAAAAAAGAAAGCCAAAGTTGGTGGTATCACAATTCCAGACTTCAAGCTCTAATACAAAGCTGTCATCATCAAGACAGCATGGTACTGGCACAAAAACAGACACAAAGATCAATGGAACAGAATAGAGAGCCCAGAAATAGACCCTCAACTCTATGGTCAACTAATCTTCGACAAAGCAGGAAAGAATGTCCAATGGAAAAAAGATAACATCTTCAATAAATGGTGTTGGGAAAATTGGACAGCCACATGCAGAAAAATGAAATTGGACCATTTACTTACACCACACACAAAAATAGACTCAAAATGGATGAAGGATCTCAATGTGAGAAAGGAATCCATCAAAATTCTTGAGGAGAACACAGGCAGCAACATCTTCGACCTCAGCCGCAGCGACATCTTCCTAGGAACATCGCCAAAGGCAAGGGAAGCAAGGGCAAAAATGAACTATTGGGATTTCATCAAGATCAAAAGCTTTTCCACAGCAAAGGAAACAGTTAAAAAAACCAAAAGACAACTGACAGAATGGGAGAAGATATTTGCAAACGACATATCAGATAAAGGGCTAGTATCCAAAATCTATAAAGAACCTAGCAAACTCAACACCCAAAGAACATATAATCCAATCAAGAAATGGGCAGAGGACATGAACAGACATTTCTGCAAAGAAGACATCCAGATGGCCAACAGACACATGAAAAAATGCTCCATATCACTAACCACATTCATTTTTGCAGAACACCAAGCTGCTTCTAGAAACATGAAATTCATGGAATGTGCTTCTGTGGTGTTCCAATCACGTTCTTATTCTAAGATTCATTCCTGACTTCCCATTCACCTTTGTGAAGGGTTTCCAGACTCGTTAGTGGTATAGCCAGGGGTAAGAAGTCACTCTAGGAAGCAGGCTCGCACAGTCCTCCATTGACAAAAGGCATTATTTTCTCTTCCATAAAGCAGCGTCACCTAGTTGAATAAATGGGACAGTGGAGTTGCGCACTTAGTTCATTCACCCTGGTACTATGGCAGCGTAAGCCAGGCAGCCTGCTACCATTCTCATGGCTCTCTTGAGAGTGCAGGATGTTGATAAGCTTTTTAGTTGTGACCGAAGGTTTAGTTCATGGGAGCTTAGACTTTATCTTCTGCCTAAGCCTTCCAAAGCCCCATCACAAACCCTCCTCTAAGTTGAAGATCACAAGACCATGCATTATTCCTAAACTGATGACTGTTTCCTTCATTGGCCTGTGAATTTTCTCAGATGATATTATTACTCTGAGCAAGGCACACTGTAGTGAGAACAAAAATAGTAGTTTCTTTTGTGAGTAATAGGCAGATCCTCTGTTCTTGGTTAAATTCCATCTGGGTTCTGGTCTACAGCCCCTTTTTTTGGATGATCCATACTCTTCGCCTTTATTCTCACTATTTTGCTTATATTTTACTAACGAAGTCCAGTTCTTCGTAACTTGCTCACTTAGTATATTCTACTGACATCAGACACAGAACTTTCACAGAATACATAAATTCCCTGCCTAATGTAGGGTGATAGTGGTAGCTTTAAAGGTAGAGAACACACTACTGACTTTTATAATTTTCGATCTCCCTGACTGAGTGAATGGAAAAACAGGGCAATTGTTTCCTGGTTTTCTAAGTATAGGCATACGAGAGTACAAAGCTACCCTCCCACCTTCTGTTTTCTCTTGGTGACATCTAGTTATCATAAATGTAAATTAAGGCCCTATCATGTGCTACACAAACTCTTAGGGTAAAGTGGTCAAAATGAGATGCAGACTGTTCCTTGCTAAATTAAGTCATTAAGAACCACCTAAGTATGATGAGTGACATGAAGGAGAAGTCCAGGACACTCACTTCTTCTAAGAGGATGACTAACCTGGCTTTGAATGTGGCAGTGTACATTCTTTTTTCTCCTTTTAAGTGAATTATTTCAAACTGTTTTTGGTTAAAAACCCCAGAGACTTTTTCTCTATATGGTATACTTTTATTTGCTACCCACCTATTATTTTTACACTTAAGTCTCCTGAGGTAAGCCCTACAAAATGAATTAGTGTAATCTACAAGCCAAGCACACTAAAGATCATATGAGGTGACAGGATATGGATTTTTGAGGAATTTTTCATGAAAGTCTACTTCTTGAGACTTTTTTCCATCAATGGTTCTCATTCAGGTTATATAATGAAACCGACAATATATCATACCTGCTTTATAAAATGAATAGTGGGGCATCTGGGTCCCTCAATTGGTTGGGCCTCTGCTTTCAGCCCAGGTCATGATCCCAGGATCCTGGGATTAAGCCCCACATCAGAGTTCCTGCTCAGCAGGGAGTCTACTCCCTCTGCCTTTCTCCCCACCTTGGCTTGTGTTCTCGCTCACTGTTTCTCTCTCTCTCAAACATGTAGGTGAAATAAAAAAAAAAATAATAAGATGAGTAACATATTTGGCTCAATTTTTTTCTCTCAGTAAAAGCCAATTAGGATGTTTCCAGGTTCATTTTGAGGTTGTATTTGACATTTGGGATGCATTATTACAACTTTTGGGCTCTGAGTTCTGCGTCTCTGGCATTAAGGAATGGAAGGTTCTACCCTGTATGTGTGCCTTTCCTGTTTATACACTGGTCTTCCCACTAAAGTTCATTGGGCCAGAACTCTTAATGTGGAAATTCTTTCCTTACTGGAATCTTTACTATTTCTAGCTTTTATGGCATCTGTGAAGCAAAACAAAATGTCTTATTAATTCCAGATCCAGGCCTTCTCAGAAAAGCTGAAGGAAGAATTAAATGAGAATAAGAATGCTGGTTTTGTACCACTCAGAATCATGCGTGGCCCTTGGCATATTAAGCCAGCCCTTAGTGGCATAAGACTCTTCTGGTCACACCAGATGGGTTTCTCATTCTCCTTTCTTTTTGCATTTGGATGAGAAAATTAAATAGGGGAAGCATTTAACTAAAATGAGAATCTGAAACAGAAGAGGGGGTCAAAATGGCAGGAGTACATAAATGACGTGAGACCTTTCACCTGCTTTGCCTTAGTGATGAAGCTCCTGAAGGCAGATCCTACATGCATGAGTCTTGGACACTTTTGTCCCTGGACTCTCTCATTTGTCTCAATGTTCCTGAAATCCAGAAGAGCTCCACAAGAGCAAATTGATTTAATGGGTTCTGTGTTAGACATGGTTCTATCTCCACATTATATCCCTAAATTCCCTTCCTAAGAGATAAATGAACAAGGAGACAACACTTGGGAAGGAATAAAGGCTATTCCTTTCCAATTAAAACCTGTATGTTATTTCCCAGGAGGTATTATTTCCCAGGAGGTTTCAGGGGAACTCCCTTTCAGGGTTCTGTGTCTAAATCTCTGAATGAATCTTGTTGGGTCATCAAGGGTGTTTTTCTTTATTATATGACTCTAAACTGTGACTCCCTTAAGACTTACAGCCCCCAGTTTTGTGTGTATATATATATGTGGTTGTTGGCTTTCCAATAAGAGAAAATTTTTAAAAAACTGATAGATTGTTAATGGTGGAAAGGACCAGAGAGATTTTTATTCCAGTATTTATTAAATTCATTTTGGCAGAAGATCCTTACGTAAGATTAAATTTTATAGGTATATTAAATATGTAAAATAGATACCATTTGAGATGGTCAAAGAGAAAGGTGAGACCTAGTTTACTGACTTTTCTCCTCAACCTGTTCTCCTACCCTACACCAGGTTATTTTTAAGGCTTTTCCTTGGAATTGTCCCACTTTCCAGAAAGATGTTTTAAATACCATATATTTAGTGAGTGCTTCATTTCATCAAGGAGAAAAATGAGATTGGAAGCAAAAGGTAGCCTTGTCTAAGGTCCTCTAGCCAGTTAGTGGCAGTTTATGTTGTGCTACACTGTGTTGCTTGGCATGACATCATCTTTCAATTATCTATGGTTATTGCTTCACAATATATTCAATAGCATCCTGGGGCACACAAGCTGAACATGTTTCCCAATTGTCAAGGATAGCTGTGAATGAGAAGAAAGTTCATGGGAAGCTTATGGGATGGCTCCAGGTGTCCATCTTTCTACTTCATATTTGCTACCACTTTCCCTGTCTCAGGGGGCCCATTTCCCACTGACTGTCCCTCAGAGTGAACAGAAATTGAGTGTGTTTAATTTAGATTTTCTTCAGTTTCCTTGACTTGCAATCAGCACATCTTTGTACCCTTACCTCTCCAGCTGTTCTCTGTGCTGACCTAACCAAGACTGTGGAAAATGCCAGAGACATTTACTGTCAGGAAATTTCCCCAATGGCTTTAGCATTATTAAAGTGATTAACTTAATTGGAGTTGTAAGGCATCAGATAATAATGATATCCTTTGGCTATGTTCTTAGTAGACTGTACACCTGTAATGAAATCCATAAAGGAAAATTGAAGTATATTTGGGAAGCAAATCTATTGAATTTCCTGTGTAGCAGGTAAAAATGTGTAATTCTTTTCCTTTGCTTTTACCTTCAGAGACTTACAATGAGTCTGGTTGTAGGGTAAGGGCATTATATTAATAGAGGCAGTGTAAATTCTTACTGTATCCTGAATTCACACAGTATTTTTCTAAGTGGAAACCTGATTCATCAGTTATTGGTCCTATAAAACTGAGATACAGTGTGGGTTGCTAATTGTATTAACTCTGATTAATTTTTTATCTCTTCCTCTTCTTCATGTTTTATTCTGGGGTCTTGTCAGCCATCTCCTTGTTCCCTATGCCGGGGGTAATTTTCCATGGTATTTATTTACGGGGGGAGTATAAGGGGACAAAGGTGGCTAATTTATTATAATTTCTTTGTTTCTGGTACCTACACAGAAAGCCTGACAGCTAGGAGTTCATGCACATGTACACACACATACACACCACAGAATCCCTTTCCAATAATGGCCAGGCTCCACAGAGAAAGCAGACAGGCATGGAGACCAAATGCTATTCTCCTGCTCACAGATCCACTTCTTTAAACGCAGTATCTTGGATACCTGTGATGGCAACAACCATCTACCAGCATGTGTCCCTTATAGATCCTGTCTAAACCAGCTAGATGGGCAAAAGCAAGAGCCTTGATCTTGCATTGATTAGGGCAGCTGTGCCATCAGGCACCAGATGCACCCCAAACTCTCCCTTAGGATGCAGTGGTTTTCCTGCATTTTCTTTCTGGTATTTCCTTGTACTTACTTTCTAAGAATGTTTGTATAGCAGATAACCTTTGAAAATGGAGGTATCTCCCCTTCAGGGCAGAGGGCAATACAGTGATGATAATGTGCCCCTAGGGTAAAAGTTGGACAGGTCTGCTTGTGGACAGGTTGGACAATTGGACAGTTGGACAGGTCTCTTCATAGATTGGGTGTTTTATAATCTGAAGGTGCCTCAGCTGTGACACAAACCTACCATGTGCACAGTGCCCCCAGGCCCAGTGCTACATGATCCACCCCCCTACTCACTCCATGGCACTTGAGGGATACAGGCAATTGATGTGAGCACAAACCTCATGCTCCCCACTGTGCTCTCAGTAACAGAGTCCTTTGTCTCTGATCCAGGTTCTCATATCTTATTTGAGCATCTGTGAAACAAGCAGGCTAATCTGGGAATCTCTGACTCATAAATGTCAGACTTTTCACTGTTCTTAATACCTGGTTTCTTCTTTCTGGAACCTTGGTCTTAGATGTAGGTTGTCTATTCCTGCTGTACTCTCTTCACCTCATCAACTTTCCCCAGTTTCAGGGGTTCAGACCATATTTCTAGTATCCCTCCCCACTGGATTAATCCTCAAAGTGGGGCTCCCTCTGTGTGTTACAATAAAATGGAAAATTCCTGTGGGTATATTTCAACTTATATGACAACTCTAATTTTTTGATAGTGACAGCATGGAATTTATGATAGAAAGATTCAGATGTTATGTCTAAACTCGGGGTGAAGGAGTTACATGATCTACAGGACTAGGAAGGAGAAATGTTCTAGATGTTTCAAGTCCAAAACTGCTGCATTAAGACTCTGGTGTCAGGCATGCCCAGGGCTAAATGATCTGGAGAAATGCTGACTAGAGCAGTACATATACACAAGAAGAAATTAACTGTTTTTGATGATGGCGAAGCCACTGCTATATCCAGATAGAGAACAATTCAAACTGTTTATAGGGGATAAATTTGCTGAGTTCTGTATGAGCCTGGTCCTGAGCACTCTATGGTCAACCCATTAAGATCCTTTTAGCTAGTTTTAAGGGTGGAAAAGCATACCTAGCAAAGACATTAGTTTTATATTGCCACTGTCAATCTAATAGATTTATAGGATGCACTAATAATTTTTGAAGTTTTTAAGTGATGGCATTTATCCCTATTTTTCAGCACCAGGAAAACAGGTAAACCTCCTGAACATTTGGCTTTTTGTTTTGTTTTTAGATTTTATTTTTAAGTTATTTCTATACCACCCTGGGGCTTGAACTTACAACCCCAAGATTAAGAGTCACACGCTCTACTGACTGAGTCAGCCAGGCACCCCTTGGCCTTTTTTTTTTTTTTTTAATGAAATTTTGTCAGTTGCTATTAACTTATTCTTTCCTTTGACCGCTAGAAAGATCAGGAGCACATTTCTTGATTAACCAGTAATGGTTCTCAAACTTGGCTACACATTAGAAACCAGAGAAGCTCTAAATCCAGTAATGCATAGATCACACCCTCACACATACTTAATTGATAATGTAAAGGATCCTGGAATTTTCATTTTTTAAAGATCACCAGGTGATTATACTATGTGGCAATAATTTAAAAGAAACTATTTTATAAGATTTTCCATTTAGTATTTTAGACTATCCAGAATTTAATTTTAGACTGCTATATAATAGGGTTCTTACTCTAATTTTCCCAAGTAACCACAATTTCCAACATTATTTTTGAAATCCTTCATTTTTCTAAAACTACTTTTGTTTTCCTTACTGATTTTTCAATGATATTCTTAGATGTATAAATCCCACATGTCTGATTCTATTTCTGGATTCTCTTTGCTATTTCATTGATTTCTATGACTATGGCTTAACCAATATCATTCTATTTAAATAGCTATGTATAGAGTGTTATGATAGCTAGCAGGACAAGTTCTGCCAAATGTTTTTGGCCAAGTTATTTTTCTTTTTCAGAAAAAAATTAGAATAAGCTATCTAATAAGCTATTAAAATAACCATGTTCCACAATCTAGTATTTTTGGGCCATTCAGAATAAGCCCCTGTGAGCAAGGAAGTATGACATTCTGATTGTTGACACCTGAGTTCCATGCTTTAATTTTTTTTTTTTAAAGATTTTATTTACTTATTTAACAGAGAGATGTAGAGCACAAGCAGGCAGAGTGGCAGGCAGAGGGAGAGAAAGAAGCAGGCTCCCCACCGAGCAAGGAGCTAGATGTGGGACTCAATCCCAGGACCCTGGGATCATGACCTGAGCTAAAGGCAGCTGCTTAACTGTCTTAGCCACCCATGCGTCCCTATGCGCCATCTATGATCACATAATCTGAGATCCAGATAGAGGGTTTTAGTAGATAGGGTGGGTTGTCAGGACCGTTGGGTATGGAAAATTTGGAGTTCTGTAACTTAAAATGGCAAAGATGGTTGTGAAGCAACAAAAAGGCATCAAGTGCCCACTACATTTTATTTTTATGGCGTTGGGAATCACCCCACGATGTGATACTAAATGGTAGCCCTCCAAGAAGGAAGCTATTGTTACAAGTGAAGAATGGCCATGTAACCACAATTAAATTTGTTTTTCCACACTTCATTACTATAGCAACCTTCCAGATTGTGTTGTATCACAAAAATCTCCCTACTTTGAACTTTTTAGTTATTCAGAGCATCCTCTTAGTTTACATTCAAATAAAGAAATTAGAAAGATGAATGAGAAATAAAGGAGGCCTTAATAGTGGGGAGAATTGTATCACTTATAAACAGGAAGGGAGTCTTTTAGAATTAAATTGCAGTTTCAAGGTCACAATTCCTATCAATTTGTCCTCTGCAAATCAGCTCATCCCAGATGAGCACAAAGACCTCGAATTTAAATGAGTGCTTCATGATCTCCGATTTGAGATTCTATTGAAGATACCATGGTCTTTCCTGTCTCAGGGCCTTTGTACACACTCTTTTCAGGGCCTGAAAATGTCACTGTTATCTTTCTTCCCTTTATTGAGCTAACAGCAACTCATACCTTAGATATTTTTTTCTGGTGTATTTTTAGAAACACCTTAATGACTTAGAGTGACATTTAATGTCCTCCATAGTCTACCACCTGTTGATTTTTTTGATCCATCTCCTCATAATTCAACCTAGTTGCTTACTGTCCTTTTCCCTCCTATTGTTTATGCTGTTTTACCTGTAGAAATTTCCTCTTTCCACAGAAATCCTTCCACTTAGGAGTAACAGGTTGGTTTGTTTTCTTGTTTTTTTTTTTTTAAATTTATTTGTTTTTTTGTTTTTGTTTTTTTCTATTCACATCCACTTTGCTTGTATTTAGTCACATTCTGACTAGAATTATACGGCTCTGAAAGTTTGTGTCTTGTTTGCATTTGTCTAGCGTTAAGGTGTTTCCTCCAGGTAAATTTTTGTTATACCATGGTAAAGACCAGACTTTATTCATTTCTGTGCCTTCCAAAGAACCTTGAGAACTTTGAATAAATGGCAAGAGATACTTGATAGCAGGGTTTCTCAAGCTTCAAACCTCATCATAATCACTCGAAGGGCTTGTCAAAACACAGCTTGTTGGGCCTACCTCCAGAATTTTTGGTTCAGAAAACCTGGGATAGAGGCAAAGAATTTGCATTTTCAGCAAGTTTGGGTGATGCTGATGCTGTTAACTCAAAACCACATTAAATCACTATCCTGTGTTGACAGTGTTTTAAAATGTGGTTGTATATTAGAATTTCCTCCTGGAAGTTAAACAACAATAAAAAGAGAAAGGCCATGCCTGAGCTTCATCTCAGACAAATGAAATTAAGGTCCCTGAGGGGTGGAGCTTTTCTGATAACAATAAAGAAAATCAACAACCACAATTCCTCAAGTGATAAGCAGCTAGTTTTAAAATCCATTGCTCTAAAAAAAAAAAAAAAATCCATTGCTCTACACAAATAGCGGATGAAGAAGTAGAGTTGTAAATAAGGAAACATGCTGGGCGCCTAGGTGGCTCAGTGGGTTAAGCCGCTGCCTTCGGCTCAGGTCATGATCTCAGGGTCCTGAGATCGAGGCCCGCATTGGGCTCTCTGCTCAGCGGGAGCCTGCTTCCCCCTCTCTCTCTCTCCCTGCCTCTGTCTGCTTGTGATCTCTCTCTGTCAAATAAAGAAATAAAATCTTTAAAAAAAAAATAAGGAAACATGCTTGCTGGGAAGCTAGAGCAAAGCAAATGTCATAACTTAGTAAGCAAGTGTGAGTTTGAGAGTGCATTTACACTTTAATATGCTTTCGGTTAAGATACAGATAGTAACTATCTGGAATGGTGTCTGAGATGCTTCTGGTCTTCAGCGGTAGGTGATTACAATCCAGGAAGCATGCTTATTAGGGAAGAATTTGGACATCTGTCAACAAACATGGTGGAGAAGAACAAGGTATACCAAAGACAGGCTGATAGATGAGACTGGGAAAGTGAAACAAGACTAGAGGACACATATCCAACAATGCTTACAGAATTCCAAAGTGGGAAGGAAGGAAAGAGGAGTGCTGGGAGAGTCCCCTGCATGGGAAACTACTTGAAAGCTATAAGTTTAAGATTTTAAGTGAATTTTTGGAGAAAACATCCAGTTTTGCCAAGATTGGCCCAGACTAAGTGTGTAATTTCTACCTCATTGAGTAGGCAGGTATGTGAGCAAAAAGGCAAATGCAGTTTCTAGAGACACATTGTAAGAAGTCCCATAGAGATTTAGTTAAAGCACATGGGCTTTCTCCATCTTCTTAGTTGCCTTAGTTGAGAAGGTAATTTCCATTGCAAAAAATAGGATTTTGCTTTATTCCCAGTAGCTGGCATTAAATTAATCCCATAGAATGTGTTTGGGGACCAAGTTGATGAGCAGAGATTGTCTAAGTAGCAGGTGCATTAGATTCATTTAATCAACTAAACCACATGCCCTGCACATATTTCAGCTTTCTTAGTTGGGTTGGCTTTTATTTGCAAAACACCAACTGAAGGTGTGCTATAGTGGATGTCTAATTGATGATGCCTGTCAGATTTTATGTTCTACAAATGCCAAGTGCATTTTACCCAAGTATATACTCTTTCCTGATCCATTTTTCCAAAGTAAGCATTTGAAAATTTAATTATTTTGAGATTCTTAAGCAGGACCCACCTTCTCAGAGATGTTTAGAGTGAAGAGGGGGATTTACAGTCTCCAGATTCAGCCTAAATCCATTGTACTCAGAAATTTCGTGAATACAAAATACAAGGAGGGAACCTCTGTGTTACTGATCCAGAGCCGAGGCTCCTGCCTGTGGGTGTTTTCCCTCATCTCTCTCATTAGAAGGGTGTGTGTGTGTGTGTGTGTGTGTGCGCGTACACGCACGCACGTGCATTCTGTACAAGTGGTGGTTTGAATGATGACCTCCCAAAAGATATTTCCAGATTTTGGAGCCTGTGAATACAACCTTATTTGGAAAAAGGGTCTTTGCAAATGCTCTATTTAGGGACTTTGAGATGAGATCATCCTAGATTATGTGGTGCATCCTAAATCCAATGCAAAATGCTCTTATAAGGGACAGAACAGAAGACATACAAGAGATGGCCATATGAAGACAGAGGCAGAACCTGGAATGATATAATCCTAAGTTAAGGAACACCTGGCACTACCAGAAACTGAAAGAGTCAAGGACCAGAGTCTCCCTAGAGCCTTTGGAGGAGGCTGGCCTTGTAGAGACCTTGCTTTGAGGCTTCTGCCCTCCAAAACTGTGATGGAATACATTTCCATTGTTTTTAAGTCACCCAGCTTGTGATAATCTGTTACAGAACCTCTGGAACACAAATACACTTACTAATAGCAGGGGTGTGAACCTGAGAGGGAAAGAGAAAAAGGAAAACAAGTTCACTGGCCATCCAGAAGGTCATTTTGTCAAAACATTGTTTCCAAGCATCTGTCGTGTCCTCCAAAGGAGACTCATGCTGACAACAGATTGTCAACAATGCTTCAATAAGACAGAGCCTTTCTTTACTTTGATCCTAACCTTAAAGCCAGATACAGCCTGGTAGGGCCTGAAGCCAAGGGGATTCTCTGTGGTTGGGCCAGTGGGGGGTTTTGGGTGTGCATGTAGGGTTGTAGCCAAACTCTTCAGACCTCTGTGGACTCAATAAAATGCTTGAGATTTAAAAGAACATTCTCTGTGGGAATCCCTGTACACCAACTTTTCTGAATAGTGAATACTGTTACTTTTTCTCTCGTGAAATAGTCAGCTAGAAACACACCAAATCTCCTGGGGAATCCACAGACTTCCAAGTCTACTTCTCATGTCTGGTTGATGTTATTAGTGGTGACATAGTACGTCTTCTCACTGTTGTTCAGCCTCACTGTGGAACAATCAGTATTCACCTCTCAAATATTTTTTAGGGAATTAATAAAAAATAAATAAATGATTCTGATCTGGCCCATTTTCTCCTGACCTTACCATCCCAACTGTCATGCCAACAAAGATGTACCACTTTTCTACATACAAGTAAACTGTGTTTGATAAAAGATTCGAAATGTTCCTGTGCATGCTTGGGTCCCCAGGAGGGTAAGCAGCCTAACTAGATTTATGATGAGCTACATGAGGTTAAATGGCTCACCCAGTTACATAACATTTGACTCCTTTTATTGTCTTGATATTCAGTGCTAAGGTTTAGAAATAAGGAGAACCTACCATGCCACTGAGAAGGATTTCTAATCACTTAAAAATGAAGAAGGAAGCAAAGAGCGGAGATAAGTTCTGTAAAGTGATGATAACAGTCTGTGCGAGCCAGGGGCCCAAACTAGAGGGGACAGTTCAGAATTCCTTCAGTCCTGAAGTATTGTAGCAGATTTTAAAGCAGATGACATAAATCACAATCTCTGGGCCAGGTCTGATCTGTACATGTGCTTTTGGAAAATTTGACCAATATTTTCAAAATCAGGATATTTCACATAAGAAAATGAATTTTTCTCTTGAAAATATTTGGGTGATGTGGCAGCACTGCACTGCCAGGAACTGGGTTATGGAGGCCCTGAACCTTCCTGGCCAAGTCAGATATACGGATTGGGGTGACTGGGTGAGACCTTGAATAAGTTCACAGGTCAAAACATCTTAAATTAAGGAGAGGGGATATTCGTAGGAGTCCTATTTTTTAAGGAATGGATGCAGAATTCAGAAATTAATGTTAATTTTGGTTCCTTTTTTTCCCAGCTTCTCCACTCTTTGAGCAGTCCTCTAGTCACTAACTTGGTGTTAGAGCTTAGATAAGTCATTAATATTCTTGAACCCCTAGTGCATCATACACAAAACTGGAACAATAATACCTACCACATAGGGTACTTGTATAGACTGAATAAGATATAATGTATGGTAAAGGTATACCATGACTGGGACATAATCAATACTTACATAGTAGCTATTATTGTGATTGTTACTACTTGCCATTAATGCCAAGTAATGTTCACATAAATTGCTTACCACTGATACTATGAAAGTGAACCATCTTGTAGTAGGGTTCAAACAAAGAACAAGATGTTGGATGGTATAGGCAACCAGTACGGTTGGAAATAATAGGAAAGTTAGTTACTGCTATACTGCACTAGCCCTTGAAAAAACTGCATGATGTTTAAAGAAATTGCCTGCTAAACTTCTGTATGGCTTCAGTAAAAAATTATGTTCCATTTTCACAGCATGAAAGAGGCAGTTAAGGCAAGAAAAGTGTGTTTAGAAGTTTGAAGAGTGCAAGTGTCTGATGAGTTGAGAAATGAGATTAACCCTTTACTGACTAGTGCTCCGTTTTCTGTCAGAGTAAATTCTTTAGGAAAAAAGTATGATGGCTCATGGAAGCAAAACAGTGACAGTGTCCTCTTGGTTGTTTTCTATCTGCTTTTCTCTTCCAGGTCCACTTCATTATCAAAAGTAGCTTCTTTTCCTAGTCACTCTGCTTTTTGGTAGATTGTTCTTAAAGTATGTAGCTGACATAATTAACTGTGGTTTTGAGGTTGCCTTGTATATCCCAAGGTGAGACCTCTGCGGGATCTAATTATTTTTTTTTTTATTGAAAAGAAGATATTTCACAGACAGAAGCTATAGATCAGAACTCATTACAAAGATATCTCATTATTTTTAATGAGCAATTCCATTATTTCTGACTCTGCTGAGAGCAGGACATAGTTCTGTTAAGGAGAGAATCTTGTTACAATTTGGTGGCTGGAAACATAGGATTTCCAGTCAAATTCTGCAGTCCCGATTACTAAGTCTAAAGACACAATATTATGTTTATGTGGACTTCACAAGGTAGGTTGATATAGGGAACATACTTCTTTGAAGGAATAATTAGATATATTATATATACATACATATATAATGAGATATATGTTATTTGTATGTCTTTGAAATTCTAAAAATGAGTATTTTTTAGCATACATTCTCAGTATTCAAATTAATTGAACTAGTTGAAAATTAATCATTTGATAACTCTAAGATTTGGTCTGGGGTCTTAGAAAACCTCATTTTCTTCCTGACTTTTGGGATCTATTGTTAAAATTTAGATAGGTAATGAGTTTGTCTAAAAATTTATGGAAGAAGATGAGCAAAAGGAAAGAAAGGGGGTCATATATTTTTAAAGCAGGAGAAAGCATGATTTACAGAAGAAAAGAAAGATAAAAGAGAGAAGTGAAAAGAAAAGTAATGTTCACATAAATTGCTTACCACTGATACTATGAAAGTGAACCATCTTGTAGTAGGACACCTGCACTCACTCTATTGTTCCCATAGCCTACAAAGGGAGAAAGGTACCCAAATGTAATTGAACACCTGTTTTGAGGTGTTGTCCTAGGTAATAAGGATATGTGGCAAGTAAGACAACATTTCTCTTTAAAACTGTAGAGTGTGTTTTTGTGTGGATGCGTGTGGTGTGGAAGACTGTATGGAGAAGAACGGTTGGAATGAGTAGATGAGAATGTAGACAATTATAATAGAGAGGAAAGGTACACAAAATATCTTGGGATAGCTTAGTTCCATTTGTACTTGAGAGCAGAATGATACCCTCCAAAGGGAAATGTACTAAAGGCTTAAGAACAAAGAGTCATTCAGCCTAAGTGGTCAAACCAACTTAACAGAAAACAAAAACTAAAGCAAACCATAAACAAACAAACAAACAAAAAACCCCCAAAACAAAACCAAACAATCCCCCTCAAGAAACCCCCCCCCAAAAAAACCAAAATAAAAACTAACAAAAATCCTCCAAAACCAAAACCAACCAAACAAAAAGTCCCCACAGTGATAAAATCAAGTATATACACATTATATACACATTGTTTTTACCTCAAACTCTTTGTGAAAAAAACTTGGGGAACAGGACTCTACCTATGGGAAGATTGTACACCTGGACCTGTCAGGGATCTGAAGAGCCCACAGAGCTGGTACCAGGCCTCCAAACTTGGAAGATCAATGTGTAGTTTCAATTTCCTGGTAATTCTTTATAGACCCAGACTTACACTTGTTAAGAGCCAAAGATATATTTTTAAAAATTATCAGAAAATTTCTGATATATGCAATTCTTTTTTGATTTCCATGCTCATTTTTTCTTTCCCTATGGTCATTTCTTTTTTTTTAAGGATTTTTGTCTGCTTTAAATTTTGTCAAGAAATAGGCATTTCTCCCAAATATGTTTTAAGTGGAAGCTTTAGAATGAACCTTTTCTTAACTAGTCATAATTTAATTTGATAAGTTGTGATACTGCCATATTAGTTATTGGTTGCTATTATTGGAGTTTTATATACTTAGTCAAATAAATCAGCTTGTCAGATCTATATACACATTATTTTCAGTGTTTTTTTTCTTTTCCCTATAATTTAAAATCATAAACTAAAAATAATTTTGTTCTTTATAAGTAGTTTAAGAATAACCCATTGTGAGAAGACAAGGTATAATTATTACTCAACGTATTATTTTTGCCAAATAACATGTTACTAAATTTGATAAAATTTCTTTGTGCATGATATGTGAAACCAACTCATGGAGCAATGCCTTGATCACATGTATTAGCATGTGAAAAATTTGTTTATCTTGTTGGTGTTTTATGAAATTCAAACACAGTTTGGTTCATGCAAAATCAATTGGGCTTAAAAACTCATATATTTATTTATCCTGTAAGTATTAGTTCAATCTCTGTTATGTGCAAGATGTTATACTAATTGCTATAAAGTTTATCAAGAGATCAAGTTTCTTACTTTAAAGAATTTTCCATTTATCATATATATATATATATATCCATGTGTAATGACAAATCACTCATAAAAATGTGAAAAAGATAAGCAGAATTTTAGAACAGGAATTAGAGGAAGAATTGAGCATCACGCTCCAGATGTATCCCATAGCTTGTGTCATATGCACCTTATGTTGGTACCTGCTATTGAGTGAAATTATTAAATCTTCTAGAATATGAGGAGATATTGATTTGTTTCTGACATCTTAGAATGCCTCTGCCCAGGAAACCTATATAGCAGGGGTGGGGGGTTGTCTCAGTGTCCCTTTTAGGTAAATAGATTAAAAATAAAAGAGGCTATGATTAGTTTAAAATTCTCTAATAAGTAAATATTTAAAATATAAAATTCAGAAGTAGCTCTTCCAATGAATTGTAATAAGGATGATGGAAAGACCCACTTACCTGGAGCTGTTATCTATTGTCTGCACTTGTCACGAATGGTCTGATACATTAACGATGGTGCCTCATTTCTAAGGTTTTTTTTTTTTAATTTCATATTAAAACAAAATTCATTGTTTTTGCACCACACCCAGTGCTCTATGCAATCCATTTCTAAGTTTTTAAAAATTCCCATGCCAAATAGGGTTTGGTATCAGATCCAGATATTCTATTTTTGTTTTTTGTGAGTTGGCCAAACATGATTCACTCAGAAAACAGTCATCCAAGAATCCATCCTATCTCCTATAACAGTGCTTCATTTATTAAAATAATAATTTGGGAGCTCTGGTGGGTTAAATTCCATCCTCAGAAAAGATGTGTTGAAGCCCTAATCTCCAGCACTACTGATGCCCCTTTATTTGGAAACAGGAACTTTTCAGGTACAATTAAGTAAAAATGAGATTACACTGGATTAGGGTGGGCCCTAAATCCAATGGCTGGTATCCTCATAAGGAATGCAAACTTAGAGCCACATAAACATACATAAACACAGGGAAGGAATCCCTGTACAAACAGAAAGGTTGACATGGTAGCACTATAAGCCAACTTACCCCAAGGACTGCCAGCGACCACCAGAGGTAGCTAAGAAAGCAGCGTGAAACAGATTCCCCCTCAGAGCTTTCACAGAAAACATGAGCCTACCAACACCTTGGCTTCAGATTTCTAGAACTGTGGGAGAATAAATTTCTCTTTTAGGTTACTCAGTTTGTGGTGTTTTTTTATAGCAGCTCTAGGGAACTGATATACAAGTGAAGAAAAAGAAGAACATGAGTAGGTTATGTCAGGTTTCCAGATTGACCATCATCTTCAATAAATATATGTTATGTTAAGAAATTTCACATCAAATGTACTTCATATTAACAGCTACAAGTGTCCTCTGGAGAAAAAGCATGATGCTCTTTTTGTTTGTTTGTTTGTTTTTAGAATAATTAGACTTTCTCACTAACTTCTGCTTAGATCTTCTGGAAAGGGAGATTTCTATTAATACCATGTCATATTAAAAATCAGTGATACTACAGTAACCCACTGTAACCTGCAACCCTCATCTTGGGTTTGAGAGAACATACCCCGACTAGATCTTGGACATGAGATCTAGAAAGATGTACTCAGTATATAGTATGCTTGGCCAAGTGTTTCTTAGAAAGTGCAAAGGACTTGGAGACAGTAGACCTTGATGTGATTCCTAACTTTGTAACATTTTGGAAAGTGCCTTTGTACGTGCTGAGGAAACTCTCCAAAACTCATCTGTAATATGAGGGTTTTGTAGGAGTCCCTTTCAGCTTTCTGATTCAATGATGTAGGAGGTAAATGATTTCCTTAAAGACACTCCTAAAGAATCTGAGTTATGCAACTAGAATTTACAGTTTACTCACCTATAAGCACAGGCTTTCAAATAATTTTAATTAGCTCTTGCTGAATTATGAAGTTTATTTTATTTGCATCTGGTTGTAAATGAACTGCTCTCTTACTCTTAGATGATTTTGCTAAGAACAAAGGGAAAGGCAGTCATTTGAATTTCAAATTTCTAGCCCATCAAATATGAAATGAATATTTAAAGATGAACAATAAAATTAGGCCACATTTTTGAAAAATATTTCTGCTTGCTGAAGTCAGAATTATACAGCCACGACCTTTAAAATAAAATACAGAGTTTCAGATAAATGCAGTACTTGTAGGTTATAGTTTCTGGAGAATTCTGCCCAAAGTGATATATGCCCATTCATCTTTCCTTTCAAAGAAAAAAAAATTCTTTAAGTCAGATGAGTGTTCTAGAATGCTAAAATAATATGAATGACTTCCACTCTTCCATGTTAATATGGATTTCCCACAAAGGTTTATAATCTTTGATGTCCAGTCATGCTTGACTTGGCATTTAAAAATTCTCCAGTAGATTTGCATCAGAATATGATTAACGACTAGGGACTCTGAAAAGAACAAGTGTTGCTTGTTTTTGCTTTCTCTTTAGATCAGATGCTATACTGAGAGATATATTACTGGCAATTTTAAGGTAAATGGAGGCAGAAATAAGGTAAATGGAGTTTCCCATGGCAAATTTGTCTTGCTTGAGATATGATAATACATGTACGTAAGACATATGACAATTACTCCACAAATTGGGGCATATGTATTAATGTCATGAAAGCATCAGTGAAAAATAAACTGAATTTTACACAATAGTTGTATGGGCGTTATTATCACATACTTTGTATGGTAACACAGAAGAGAGGCCGTGTTCCTGGAAGCACTCAGACAATACAAGTCAACACATAGCATTTCTCCATCTCTAGTTATCTTTTCACATCTTACTTCACCCACATTCATTAGCTTAAAAACTCAGGGTTCCATGATCCTTTTATATATCTATTTTATTCTGCTGCCCAAATATAGTGCAAATCAATCTTTGTCTGATACGATGAAAGTACAAGAGAGAGATAGGGCATTTATAACTCACGATGGACTCACTGGCATTTGGTTGCTCCACAGTGTCATGGTACTTTATGAAAATGTGGACAGTGGTAAGATTTTTGCTACGTGTGTTCCAGCAACACCGTGAAAACATTGCTTCTCAATGAAATAATGACACAGTAATGAAGATTCCTGCTGTATAATGAGCCCAGGGGTTAACAAAGGAGCTTAATCATTAAAAGCTTAGGCTCTCCAGAATTACCCTACCTGGATTTACACAGCCCTGCTACTTACTAGCTGTGTGACCTTGAGCAGTTGACTTAATCTCTCTGTAAATTACATGCCATAAAAGGTAGAATGGGAATGATGAGAGGACCGTCCTCTGAGGACTGAGTTAATACATGTAAAACCCTTAGAATAGTATCCTTAACATAATAAGCTCTTGATAAATCATAGTTGTTATTATTAATGAGAGTTTAAAGATAGGTAAGAGAGGCAATCTGGGGGAAGAAGCGTAAGTGTGTATCATCTGCACACATCCCAGGGAGCAATTAAATAAAATTCTACAGTTGGATCTTGAAGTTTGATTATTTTAAACTTAGAGTACCAAGTTTGAGATTCTTGTTGTGGTTAGCCAACCGAGAGAATGTTAAATTGAATTTTGATTATCTATATTTTTTGCACTCACAGCTGGCTCTTTCAGAGCTGATCTGCGTATCTCAGGCAGCACATGGAAGTGAAATTCTAAACTCCTTTTCTTCCTTCTCACTGAAGATGCACGTGGGTAAATGTAGAGCTAATAGAAGGGTCATAACAACTTTGAGAGACTCAAGGGTATAACTGAGTAGGGAATGGTCATCTTATTGGCAGCATTGGTAGTCCCAGCCACAGTCAGGGGCATGAAAAGGAATAGTAGCTTAGGGCAGACAAAGGATGCTATGGATGTTACAGAGGGGGTCTGGATTCTCCTGACATAGTGTAGGCTTCCCATAAATTCCTAAGTGTATATTTCATAACAAGAGAAAATGTAAGCTGAGTAGTGTGTGTCACTGTTGCTGCATACTTTGCCCTGTTGGACGTAGTCTTATGAGTAGCCGCCGCTGACCAGAGAAACCAGCACAAAGTTAAGGAAATGGGTGTCATACTATTTGAGATAAGACAATGGGTCTTTCAGGAGCTTCCACTTAACAGCCTGATCCAAGTGTAGCCTCTCTACACCCCTGTTCTTCCCTCTCTTCACTCATGCATGACCTCAGCCAAAAGGGAGATGAACTTATTCTTTTCCTGTATGCTTTTTCTTCCTCATCATTTTTCTTTTCTTGTGATGCTTCCCACAACTGCTACAAGAGATACATAATACAAGACTCTTCCCCAGATGCAAAATGCTGTCTCTGTTGCCACTTCCTTGTTTCTGAGCAAAGGTAGAAGTGACCCGTGGCTTCTTCACATCTGTCAAAGAAAAAAAGGCAGCTCTCTTTTGGAATGCCAGGACTAAACTTGTGCAAGACAGCCTGACAGAAAATTTTTCCTATCATCCGATTAGGGGAAACAGTTTGGAATCTGTACAGATACTAGGGTCACTGGCATTCTTAGAGTGCTGCAATTCCTAGAAATAGAAGCTTTGTGATCGCAAGAACATGTGCTTATTCCAATGGACTTGAACAGACCCATGCCCTGGAGAGGCAATGGGGTGCAACTGCCCTCACTCACATCAGTTATTGCACTCTGTTCATTCAGTAATATATTTTTAAACTTGGGGGCAGATGTGGAGTCTAAGGGACTTATTTTTGCCTTAGCAGCCCCATGAGAATAGTAGACTCATGGTTCTGGCTGTCCATCCGATGCTACATATCACTAAGCTTGAACATAATTGAAGCTTGTTAATATACAGTTGATCATGTCAGAACCCGTATTACATTTAAATTTAAACTAAACCAGTTTTTGTAGGCTGTATGATATTGAATTTTAGTTTAAATATAATACAAGTTGGTGAGACTTATGTTCAGGATTTGGAATCTAACTCATCACCGAACACTTTATCTATATAAGATCTATCTCATTTGTGTTTCTCTCTCCATTGCATAGCCTAATGGTAGACACATATTAGGCACTTAACATTTTTTTACAAGTGTATGAAAGAATAAATGAATATATAATTAATATTCTATTTATATAAGCATTCCAGTGAGCAGATTACAAGTGTAAAAAGCAGGAAAAGCCAAATACTGAATTTTGCATATGCTTTCATTTTTTCTGTCTGTTTTTAAAGATTATATTTATTTATTTGATGGTGAGAGTGTGGGAAAACACAAACAAGGCGAAGAGCAGAGGGAGAGGGAGAAGTAGGGTCTCTGCTGAGTGGGGAGCCTGATGTGGGGCTTGATCCTAGGATTTTGGGAACAGGACCTGAGCTTGAAGGCAGATGCTTAATGGACTGAGCCACCCAGGCACCCCATATGTTTTCATGGTAACTATATAAAATTACGCTTATGGAAAAGATGAGTAGTTATTTTTTTTCATTTTTCAAGCATTCTCTTATGCGGGCATTAGAAAACATCTTTTTATAAAGAGCCAGATAATCATTTGTTTTAGCTTCGTAGGCCAGGAGGTCTTTGTAGCATGAAAGTAGCCACAGACATTATGTAAGTACCTGAGCATGAGCGTGTTCAGGGACTGTGTAAAATAAGGGATGGCTGGATTTGGCCCAATGAGCACACTTTGACCATCCATGTTTTCTTCTTTTTTTTTTTTTTCAGAGAGAGAGAGGGGGAGAGAGCGAGCACAGGCAGACAGAATGGCAGGCAGAGGCAGAGGGAGAAGCAGGCTCCCCGCCGAGCAAGGAGCCCGATGTGGGACTCGATCCCAGCATGCTGGGATCATGACCTGAGCCGAAGGCAGCTGCCCAACCAACTGAGCCACCCAGGCGTCCCATGTTTTCTTCTTTCAACAAACCAGATGTTGTGTTATATACTGAGATACAAAGGCAAATAAAATCTAATCCTTATGTTCAACTACATCCCAATCCAAACTACAGTTATTGTCTTATTTTTAAATTAAAGTTATCCATGAATTAGTTTTCTCTTTATCTTGTTGACATCTTTCTAGTTGATATAACTTGAAGTATAGGCTCCTTCTTTCAATATATTTTGAGAGTTTAGGGAAGGAACAAATGCCAGTGAGAAAGGCAACTTTAAGCCTATATGAATGATAATTCCTCAGTGAAAGTAAATTACCATCAAAGTATGTGGTTAGTACTGTTGCTTAGCTCTGCAAAGAAAGAACAGAACTCAGTGTTAATGCTGAAATTTGCCTTCAAAGACAATAGAGTCAGTGAACTACAGAATCCTTGCAATCCTTATGGAATATTCATGCTTGGCAAATCCCATTCTGTGTACTATTATTGCTCAAAGAGTGCTCAGGGGATATTGAGTAAATGCTGCTAGAGAGGAGATAAGACTTCAGAAAAGAAGAGTGCAAATAGAAACGTACGTTTTTACAAAAGACTCAATTATATGAGTGTTAATAAGAATGCAATCTAAGTTTAATCAGGAGTGCCTTGTAGAAGTGGGTAAGTACAAATCTGAACCATTCTGATGGCTTCGCCAAACGATGTTCTACATGCTAAAACTTGGGAAAAAATACTTATCGAAAAGTGTTGTGACTTTTAAAAATATTCAATAGGTATACACTGATTTTCTTTGGTGTCCTGTAACCAGTGACTTTTTGAGGTTTGAGGGAACGAAACATTACTTTCACCCAATGGGAGGTGGTCTGGTGAGAATTCAGCATTCTAACACAGAATGCTGGCCATGAGCTTGTTTTCCCCACATGGAAATTTTGTTAGCCTTCCAGGTCAGATATGTCTAGGTAGCAGAGGAAAAACCACCTCAAAATTCTTTCCATCCCACATGGAATCATACCTGAAAACTGAACAGTATTATAGAGACACTTGCACTCAGAGATAGAGCTGGTTCTCAAAAGACGTGTTAAGGTTAAAGTTCTTTGAAAGTGATAAGGAGTAGGTTAAGCCTGCTGGTCCCACGATGTTTTAAAGCTATGCACAGTTTTCTCCTGTTTGAGGACTTACGTAGTATTTGCCATCTTGTATTCTAACATTGATAAGTTTATCTTTGGCAAAAAAAACCCTTCATTCATGCTCATCACTCTGTTATTTCCAAGGAACACTAAGGAGAATGCACATCTGCATCACAAGTTCCCATGCTTGTGACCTTGGAATTGCTTGCCTCTTATTTTCTTTATCTCTAAAAGTGGATAAAAGCCTACTTGGATGCTTGGGTGGCTCAGTCAATTAAGCATCAGACTCTTGATTTTGGATCAGGTTATGATCTCAGAGTCAAGATATCAAGCCCTGTATAGGTCTCCCTCCTCAGCAGGGACTCTGCTTGAGATTTTCTCTCTCCCCCTTTCTCTCTGCCCCTCCCCCTGCTTGCTCTCTCCCATGTGCGCACTCTCTCTAAAATAATATAAGTCTTTATTAAAAAAGGTAGTATATACTTTATGGGATTACTAGAGTAAAAGTAGGTAAAGCACTTCAAGTCCCTGACATAATATCTTTTCATAAAAATTAAGAACTATTATTAAGAATACCAATAAAAATATATTTATGGTTAGTGAAAGTTCAAGCAACAATTCAGTCCTTGTGCTTATTATTCTGAAATTAATTTCTAAACTTTTCCTGAATTATCAGCATGCTAATAAGACATTGGATATAATTAACAATGCTGGAAGTAAAACTTGGACATTTTTCTTTTTTAAAAAATATATTTTATCATTTAGCATAGTCTGGCACTAATAATTTTTAGTTTAGAGGTAGAAATATTCACCCAGTATGTGGATATATCATTTATCAACCAAATAGGATTATTTGTAAAAGTAAAAAGGGTATTAAAATAATTAAATTCCATAATTTTTAGTATTTATTTATTGACCAACACAATGGATTTATTGCTTTTGTAGATCTATATGATAATTATATTTCAAAACCTATTTTCAGAAATAAAATTCTTTCAAAAATAAAAAAGTAGCATATGCATTTTATTAAAGCAAAAAAAATCCTGCTTTATATTATCTGGATAGTAAAATAATAGCATTCAGAGTTCAATCTTAGTGCACATTTTCATACTTTGATCAAATTCTTATTTGTATCCATTTCATACTACATTGATAGTATATTTCTGAAGAGTGCATATTCATTTGTGATATGGAATTATTTAAATTATTTTTCATAAAAATAAGAAATCATATGTAATTTCCAAAGTTGCATTTTCTTGTTAATAAATTTGAGATTGTTGACATATTCAATCAACTATCTTTGTAGACAATAATATTTTTTAATGAGAATGTACTTTTTTCCACATATGCTGAACTCCTAATTGTGAGTTTCTTAAAATCTCTCTCTCTATATATACATAGATTGATAGATGAATAGATATTTATGAATATATATGAATACATATATTCATTCTTTTATATTCTGTTTCTCTAAAAAACCCTAATACAAACCTAATAAAATTTTTAAAGCTATATTTTGATTCCATGAATTGAAAGGAAAAAAAAAATGGAACCACTATAGGGATTAACTGGTTGATGAGTCTAACAGCATTGGTATAAAACTAGAAACATTTAAACTTTTTCCAGAGTTCTTCTGTTATTAAAGCCAATAAATTAACAGTTATCACTTTATATTTTATTCTTGCACATGAAAAGTTGGAACTAAAAGTGATCAACATTAATGTAGAAGAATAGTAATTTGATCTAATTAAAAAGTCACATTGCATAGAATGTTATATAAATACATCCTTTGTTGCTGCATGTATTAAATCCTTATTTTCCAGTAGAGTCATCTTAAGTTCACTATAACATTTGAAGGCCATGGAGGTGCTTTTTAAGTAGATTTGAGTTCTCCAATTTAAATATTATCAGTGATATTGTTATAATTCCTATGGTGGATAGTGAATGATGACATTTTGTGAAAGTTACAATATCAACTTTCTTGAGAAGCAGAAATATCATCATTAAATTTTCATTAAATATGTGTCTTTTAATTTGTTTCTCCTAAATGGTTTATTATGAAATAAAAAATAAAACAAATTATAATTTTATGCTGCAAAACAAGGAAACAACCATTATGGCAACAGACAGAATACTCTCTCATTTGCTAAGGCAGGACTTCTTGGCTTCTTTCTATTCCCCACTCAAATTTTACATATGCACTTCCAATATTTCCTACATGTTCCACAGCCTTGCAGACCGATATCTTGGTGGCTTGAACTTCTCAGGAAGTTCAAGTGAACTTGGGACTGGCTATGACCATGGTGAAGTTAGATGGTGCTGCAAATGGATCCTTAGGGGACAGCACCAAATTCTTCTACCCACTCCACAGAGATTTGAAGTATTTCTGAGTGTACTTCATTTTATCAGCAAGAGCCCAGCATCTATGCCTTAAAGAGTTAAGTTAAGGCTATGTTGCATTTGAAAAGTGTTGGGAAAAGAAGAAATGTATTGATGTTTGTCTTTAAACTTAACCGCCAGTTAAAGTGAGAACTCTGTTCCACCAACCTAAATCCCTGATGTGCTAAGAGAGATCACAGGAGAAACTCAGTATGAAGTGGAGAACTCCCAAACCTATACCAGATCATTGAATTCAACTATTTAAAAAAAATAATAGCATTGTTAAAAAATGAAAATTCTGGAACACATGCCAAGTCAGAAAGACAACTCATGTAAATTGGACCTGTCCCAAACTAGGACATGTGGTTAACTTGTACGTGAGTCACCACCAGTCCTTCTGAGTTACTGCCACTCACAAATGATGTATCTGATACATACGTAAAATATTTGTTAATTTCACTACTTCCAATTTAATTATCTCAGCTTTCATTTCCATACTAATTACGTTCTTCATATATGTTCTTAAAATATCCTTCATGCTTTTGTAGTTGTTGGATATCATTGGAATAACAATGTGAGTTAAATACTTCAAAATTAAACCCAAACTCAACAAAGTGTGATGCTCGCTCATGATTCCCACCACTCACTGTGGGTATGGGCAGAGCTAATGTATTTTGCTATAGAGCATAGGTTTTTTTCATGTGTGTAAAAGTGAATAATATGTCATTAGAATAGAAGCTTCTTGTTTTAATGCAATTGAGTAAATTATACAAAACATTCAGGGTGCCTGGATGATTCAGTCAGTTAAGCATCTGCGTTCAGTTCAGGTAATGATCCCAGGGTCCTGGAATTGAGCCTCACATTTGGTTCCCTTCTCAGCGAGGAGTCTGCTTCTCCCTCTCCCTCTTCCTCTCCTCCCTGCTCATGCTGTCTCCCTCTTTCTCAAATAAATATTAAAAAAATTCAACTTACATGAATTTACTTAAAAAGAAGATTGAAAGAATATGACCCATCACAGAAATGCTCAACTATCAATCTGTGTCCCAGAACTGAAAACCAGAGCCTTTAATTGCAGGGAGAATATTGGCTGACTTCTTATTTCTGTATTGAATAACCATTCCCACTCTTCTCTGATAGAAATTGTATTATGTTTCAAGTTTCAAAACTCATGCCTTTTATTACTTATTCTCTCCCCCATGTTTTTATCTCAACTTGTAGCTGCATGTAATGAATCATCACCATGTTCTCTTATACATGCTTATTTTCTGTATTGTATGAGGTTCTGTCTAGGACAAGGTCACATCTTATTCCCTATATTTAAACATCCACAAGTGTGATTTAAAATGGAGTAAATAACTCGAAACATGTTTGTTAAAAAAAATGTCAAGTTTGCACTCATTTTCTGGTCCTAATTTTCCTACTAATCACCTCAATGATTGCCATTTTAAAAATTCAGAATAATTTATAATACTGAAAACTTTATATAGATTCCAGTGTGACAGCTGGATTCCTAATAACTGTCCTTGAGACAAAAACAGTATCAAAAACTGTTCTGATGACCATTGTACTTTTAAATAAATATATAGGCCAGCAGAATTTGTGTTATTTTTAAATACCAGTAATACATTTTTAAGACCAGTTGTTCAGCCTGTAGTAATTGGTGTACATATATATTTCTAGCAGCCGGGTAATAAATATGTTGTTGCTAAAGGGGACTTTGGTATTGTGGGTGAGAGGATGGTTTTATACCAACAAATGAGCTGCATCTTTCTGCAGAAACTTTGTCTCTCTCATATTACAGAGTGTCAGATTCAGTGTTGAGTTGTTGGCATTATAATAATGGACAGCAATTTTCACATGAGAGATTTTATAAAATCCTTTCTTGCTTCTGCTTACTACTGACACAAAAGAACTGTTTAGTTGAAATACTTAAAATAAAATATTTACGGGCACCTGGGTGGCTCAGTCGGTTGTATGACTGAACCTTGGCTTTGGCTCAGGACGAGATCTCAGGGTCCTGGGATGGAACCCCACATCCTTCTCTCTGCTCAGCATGGAGTCTGCTGGAGACTGTCTCTCTCCCTATCTCCCTCCAACCCCCCTCACACATTCTCTCCAGATCAATCAATCAATCTTAAAATTATTTAGTAATTTGTCACTTAGGCTGCCTTTAAGCCATCAACATTTTTGGCACATGAAACAGGCTTTCTCACATTAAAAGGTCCATTTTTTTTTTTAAATTATGAAGAACATAGAGTGTTCCAGGGAGAAACCCTGTGTTAAAGCATCCCCCTTTGTCAATGTCATTAGGTTTGCCCTAAACCTCCCATTTAATGTCTGCAAAACTTGAAGAGTGTCTTTAAGCACAAAATCTACACATGCCAACATACAGAACACGTGGCATTTCTATTTCAAGGGAAAATTGTGTTTATCCTATTACCTGCCATCATAATATCTGTCTGAATTGTTGCTGCAAGTCATACATCATCTTAGAAGTAAATAATTTTCTTGATGTGTTGTAGAAAAATACATCAATACAGAGAATGATGATGGTGTGATTATAGTAATTATCACATGAAACATGGATAGTTACTACTATTTACTTCTGTTCTAATTCATTATAGAACTAGTGAGAGTCACATTAGGGAGGATATACAAGGTGAAATAACATTAAGGAATTTTTGTTCACTGCAAGTGAAATGAATAAAGGGCTTTGAAGTAGATTTGATTTACAGGGTTTGTTTTTTTTTTTCTGGCTAAACTCTAGGGCAAATTTTAATTACCTATATTATGGTTTTGAGAGGGATTAAAGTAACTTTCAGCTAGCAATAGTATTATAAATAGTCATCTAAAAGATGAGATAGACTTTAAAATGTCTAAAATGTTCAAAATTTTTCCAGAAGTTATCATTTTTGTTGTTGATTATCATTTTCTTTTATTAGATCCTGGATTATCCAGGGGCAGAAATCACTGTTTTTGTTTTTCTATCCTGCGCATCAAAGTGGTGTATAGAACATATCAGTATATGGAAAGCGATCCGTGTGTGCTGGGTCTCATTCATGTTGATGTGTGAGAGGTGATTGTTAGATTTTTCAGGAATTGGACAGCCTGGTGTTGCATTAGTAGCTTGACCTCAGGCATGGTGGGAGTATTTAAGCATAGAATTGGACAGGGAGAAGACTTTTCTTCAGAGAGCAGATTGTTAAACACTTACTGGCAGCCCACTAGGAAGCTTTCAAGAAATGAGCAATGAATGAAGAATGAGTGATTGATTTTTTGAAAATAGTGATAATCTGAAATAATACAAAGAAATACAAACTACTCATGAAATAGACAAACAATATTAGATACGGTATTTGTAATCTGGTGTCAGGCTGCCCGTTCTAATGTGGGCTCTCGCACTGTTTGGTTGTATATTGTTACACAAGAAATTTACCTTCCTTGAGGTGGAAGCTTCTTCCACCATGTGGGGATACAGTGAAAATCTGTACCCTGGAGGAGGACCCTCACTCGACTGTATTGGCACCTCGGTCTTGGGCTTGCAGCCCCAAGAACTGTTTTGAACTTCAAAGCCAACAAAGATCATCACTTTAAAGTGGGTAATGATGAAAAGGAACACCCGTGTACTTTAAGAACAATCACGTTCGGGGTTTGTGCGAAGGCTGAATTGCACATTGTTGCAGCAGATGCATTCAATCATGAAGGCAGTCCGGTTACATCCCACTGGCAGATTTGAAAATGTCCATACAGCTGGTGGCTTTCCTCAGGGCTTTGAAATACCACCACCTGTGGTCTCATGGTTAAGTGGGTTCAGGGTCTGTGCCTATTAGTGGACAGCGCTGAGTGCTTGTAGACAGAGATCCAAAGTTGTATGAAGCCCCTAAGTATGCTTGGAAAGTGATCTGCTCTTGGAAGCGGCAGCAAGTTTTCACAGGGAAAAACAAACAAACAAACAAACAAACAAACAAAAAACCCTTGCAGCTGATAAAGATGAGGATGATGAAAATAATGATGATGATGATTTTGATGAGGAGGAAGCAAAGGAAAAGCTTCAGTAGATAAGTGTAAGTGTGGTGTGCTTGGGTGGCTCAGTAGGTTAAGTGTCTACCTTGGGCTCCAGTCATGATCTCAGGGTCCTGGGAGGGAGGCCTGTGCCCAGCTCCATGCTCAGAGGGAAGCCTGTTCCTCCCTCTTTCTCTGCCCGCCCCCCACTCCAGCCCTACTTGTGTGTGCTCTCTCGTTCTTTATCAAATAAATAAAAATAAAATCTTAAAAAAATAAATGTAAGTATAATACTCCAGTAAAAAAATGCACAAAAATCAAACCAGAGTGGAGAAGACTCAAAACCGTTAGCACTAAGACCAAAAGGTGAAGAATCCTTCAAAAAAACAGCAAAAAACTCCTAACACAGCAAAAGAATCTAGTTATGCAGAATACATAAAAACAAAAATGCAAACAAATAGAGAAAAAAAGGTGGTTCTCTTCCTAACTTGGAAGCCAACTTCATCAACTATGTGAAGAGTTGCTTCTGGATGACTGGCCTGGGAGCTTATTCAATATTGCTGGCAGTTAAGGAAGTCTCTTAAAGGAAATATTTTAGGTAGTTTTTACAATTTTCCATCTTATTTCATTTCTGTAAGAGTTGATATATTGATGTCCTTTTTATATGCAGAGTGTGAACTCTCCCTACCATGTCTGATAAATATTGTCTAGGTCCCATTGCCAAAATATGTCGTCCAAATGTCTGTTTAGTTTATAAAAATGGAATTTTGTCTTTGCTTGGTTTTAGATACATGTGGAATGTCATCATCACAGTGCTGGTCAAACAAACGGAAATGGTAGGGAGACAAAAATATACATATTAAATAAACTCAGTATTTCAATAAAGTAAAAGAAAATAAATGAAGTTTAAAGTAACTTGTTCCATGGTGTGTGTGTATGTGAGAGAGAGAGAGCAAGAAAAAGGGAGATAGAGATGGGGTAATAATGTTGTTCACCATATAGGAGTATAATGGAGATTGCCTAAAATTTATGAGATTGAATCACAAGGAATAGATTTTGTTACACATCAAAAACAGTTCATTATTTCATATGATTGACTTTTATAGTAGGTGTGCAATAAATATTGGAAGAGAGACAAAAGGAAAGAGAAAAAAAGGTGGTTAGGTAGAAAGAAAAAATACAGATGCTATCTAAATTTCATTCAATAATTTTTTTTCACTGGGTCCATACACATCCTGTCCAATCATCCAGTTCACTACTATGGTCAGTGACTTCCGCAACAAAAACTGATGTTCACACAATCTGATGTAAGGTATTAAAGCCCTTAGAGACGCCTTATGGACTGTGCAATATATGTTGAAATGTGTAATGTGCATTAGTATATTGTAATCTTTTGAGAATGACAGTCCATTTAGACTGTATTTTGGGGGCTAAGTTAAGAAACACTTTTTAATCTATGTAGCTAGCTAACTCCTTTCCAAAAGCAGTATGTGTCTTTTTTTAAAGAAAAATTCCCATCTGTACTGAAGTTTCAAATAGCTGTATATCAAGGGAAACATATGTAAATATTAATTAGAGCATAAATCAGATCATGCTGTGCATCCTGTTCTGTAGAATGTGTTTCAAACTAACAAATGTGCCGTGTGTTATCTTTCTCTCGGATGCAGAGAGATCCGTCTCATCTCTTATTTTTATATAATATTCTGTGGTATGGATGAGTCAAAGAAGACTAAATCAATCTTCTCTCACTGTCAGCTTTTGTGAACACTGCAGCAGTGTATGTGTATGTATACGTGTGTGTGTTTATATATATATATATATTTTTTTTATATGTATTTACACAAACATATAAAATCTGTGTATATGCACACACTATTACATATGTAGACACACACACTGTGTTAATGCATGGGTAATATATGTATATGATAAAGTCCTGGAGGAAGTTTGGAAGTTGAAAGCTTCAGTTTGGCTAGATATGACTAAATTGTTCTCCAAAGAGGTTGTGCTTAGACCTTCTGCAAAAAAGAGTATTTTCTCCATTTATTGAAAAACACTTCATAAATCATCTCTGGAATATCTTCAAGTTTTATATATGAAAAAACTTTAATTAATTACTTGTACTTATTTAATTAAGTATCAATTTAATGTACTTAATTAATTGCATTAATTATCAAGGAGGCTGATCACCTCCATGTGTGTTTATTGCTATTTCATTTTTTCTCACATTTTCTCCATATTTTCAGCTCACCCTCCCTTTTTTTTTTAAGATTTTATTTATTTATTTGACAGACAGACATCACAAGGTCACAAGTAGGCAGAGAGGCAGGCAGAGTGAAGGGGAAGCAGGCTCCCTGCTGAGCAGAGAGCCCGATGTGGGGCTTGATCCCTGGACCTGAGATCATGACCTGAGCAGAAGGCAGAGGCTTAACCCACTGAGCCACCCAGGCACCCCTTCAGCTCATCTTTCTATTGGAGTATAAGGCATCTTTTTAAAAAATATATTTGTCAGTATGCTCCAAATAATGTTTACATTTTTGTTTTTCCTTAACTTTCTCTGTGGTGCTTTTTACTGCCAACATTTTAAAATTTTATGTAGTGACATCTGTCACCACTTTCTTTAAAGATTTATATCACCCACACACATCTATCAATCTCTCATTTTCCAATATTTTATATATTTTTTTAATATTTAAATCTTAGATCTCTAGGGAATTTCTTTTGGTGAAGTGAGTGAGCACTGGTTTATGACCTAATAAGTTATCCCAAAGACACTTATTGAATAATCTATGTTTCCCTTGTCCATTTGAAATACTGGCTTTCCTAGGGAGAGAGGTCAGATGCCTGAGGAGTAGGGTGACCCTAAGTTTGCCTCCTCTCTCTAATACAGCTAGATATTTATCAAATCATTCTGAAGACTTAAGAAATCTGTTGAAATAGTTGAAATACTTGTTTTCCTATATTCTGATTATCAATGTATCTTGGGTATATTTAGTGTACGCAAAATTATTTTCCAGTGGCTATTCTGGTCTTGCAACTACAACATCCTGTTGCAATTTTGGTTGTTTTTATTATGTATTTTAATATTATTTAGGACAATTTTTTTTTCATTACTCTGTACGTGCGTGTGTGTGTGTGTGTGTGTAATTTACCAGGCTATACTTAACATTTTCTTTTTCTAGATAATTTTTTAAGGATTTTATTTATTTATTAGAGAGAGAGAGAGAGAGAGCACAAGTAGGGGGAGCAGCAGGCAGTGGGAGAGGGAGAAGCAGGGTTCCCAATGAGGAGGGAGCCAGATGTGGGATTCGATCCCAGACTCCTGGTATCATGACCTGAGCTGAAACAGATGCTTAACAGACTGAGCACCCAGGTAACCCCTAGATGAATTTTTAAATGTTTTAACACATTGCAAATTTAAACACGAAGACAGACACACAGATGCTCACACATTGTAATTTTCACTGAGCATACACCAAATTTATTGATTTGTTTAGAGAGAACTAATGTGATACAAACTGAATTTCTGTATTTCTCCATTTATTTAAACTTTTCTTCTCGCTTCTGCAGAGTTTTGCAGGCATTTTTGAAAGATATTTTCAGGATTTTTTTGTTTGTTTGTTTTGTTTTTTTACTGTTGCTGTTGTGAATGAGATATTTTTTAAATTGCATTTTCTAAACTTATTATTTGTGTACTATAAAGGTAAGGGATTTTTATATTCATTTTTAGCTTTGGCACTATTTTGAAATTCCTCACCATTTCTAATGCCTTTTTTAGTACTTTCTCCTGGGTTTTTCCTATTTTTGCTACTGTTTTCCACATATTACATATTGAGTACTTTCCCTCTGTCTCTACTCTAACGGCATTGGCAAACCTTTCCAAAATAATAATAAGAAAAGAAGGTATCTGTATCTTAAACCTGACTTTGATGACAAGGCTTTTAGGATTTCACCAGTAAAGAGTATCAATGGGCTGGTGAGATGCGTTCCATGTGTTTATCAAGGTACGTGATCCATCAGCTCCTAATTTCTTACAGTATTTTTTTTTAAGATTTTATTTATTTATTTGTCAGAGAGACAGAGGAGCAAGAGTGAGCACAAGTAGACAGAATGGCAGGCAGAGGCAGAGGGAGAAGCAGGCTCCCTGCCAAGCAAGGAGCCTGATGTGGGACTCGATCCCGGGATGCTGGGATCATGACCTGAGCCGAAGGCAGCCGCTTAACCAACTGAGCCACCCAGACGTCCCCAGTATTTTTTTAAAAAATGTATTGGGCATTTATTGCAACTTTCTATGTGCTTCCCGCCCCCTGTTTTTTAGAGAGTAGTAATCACATTTCTAGTCAAATTTGGAATATATAGCTGTTGGTTCCATTTCTCTGATTCTTTAAAAGGTGACTAAAATTGATTTTCTAATATTTTGTTAAGAATTTTTATGTAGATTTGTATAAGTAGGAGATATTTGTAATTTTCTTTCTCAGTCCTATCTTCTAAGTTTTCATAATGGTACTGTTATGATTATGTAAAAGAGGTTTGGAAATATTTCTCTCAGTTTATAGCAGTGGTTCCCAACCCTGCCTATAGGTTAGAATTTTATTTTATTTTAATTTTTTAAATTATTTCATACAATTTTTTTAACTTTATTTTATTTTTTCAGTGTTCCAAGACTCATTGTTTATGTATCACCCCCAGTTTTCCATGCAATACGTGCCCTCCTTAATACCTACTACCAGGCTCACCCAACACCCCATCTCCCTCCCTTCTAAAACCCTCAGTTTGTTTCTCAGAGTCCACAGTCTCTCACGGTTCACCTCCCCCTCCGATTTCCCCCAACTCACTTCTCTCCTTCTCCCACTGTCCTCCGTGTTATTCCTTATGCTCCACAATTTTAAAAACCATAAGCATTTAAAAGTTACTTAGGGCCTGAGCCAACCCCAGATCACTTGCACAGAACTGGGAGTATCAGTGATTTCAGTGTAATGTAGTCTCAGATTTCTTCTATTTTTTGCCTTGTGTTGAACACGGATGCCACCATTACTCATTCTTTTCAACCAAGCAGAATAAGGGAATCGGCATGCATCTGTAAGCAAACCAAGCATCTTCTATCTTTCTCTGGAACAAAACTAGAAGAGGTTACTCAAGGTATTGGACATTGGGGATTTTCATTAGGTGTGTGTGACCCTTTCTTAAGTGAAAATTAATAACATTAAAGGTTGTTTTTTTGGGGGGGGGTGTTGTTTGTTTGTTCTTTTGTTTGTTTTTAGATAGCTGTAGGGAAACAGTCTCTTTGATAATTTTCACAATGTTTTTCATTCTTGCAAAAAGCACTAGAATCAGCTTAAGAGCTGACTTCAAATTTTTCAAAACCAAATAAACTCACCATTCTTAACATCCCTGTTTCCCTCCATCACTCTGAAAGATATTCAGTCTGTAGAACCATCCACCCATTTGTGTGTTCATGTGTCCACCTGCTCTAACATTCGTCAGCAAACTCACATCCTGTTTTTCTCACTCTACATTTGGTTACTCTTTGCCACGGAGGGATTCTATATAACCCAGTGTCATTGTAGTCTCAACCACTTCACTGGCACTGGGATTTCTCTCTGCCCTGATCACACTTTCTCTGTGCTTTCTCAGACTAAGACTTGTGATTTCTCAACCCTATGTCCCTTGGGTAAGGATTTGAACAAAACACTCCACATTCCTACATATAACTCAGTAATTTGTCACCTTTATGTAAAAAGTTCTGCTCATCTGGGACTTTAATCATCTGCTAACGACCCCTTACCTCTCCTTTCTTCGCTGCCACCTACAAACTCCCAGGCATCTCTCCCTCCAATTGATTAAATATTTTAGCTTCTAGATGATTGCCTTCATTCACGCCAAGCCCTGCTACGATCACCCTATGTGATACCTCATCACAGAACCCACCCATTCAGTCTGACCTCCTCCACAACGATCTCCATTTTTATTTCAGACTAATTATCCTCATGGATGACTGCATGTTTAAATTTTCTTTCTCGTGTAACAGCTACATAAGTCTAAAATGTTACATTTAGACATTCTACTTAACTTCCGGTCCTCCCATCTCTCTACTGAATTACATCTTTTTCTCTATGATTTGCCTTGCTTCTTCACATCAGATACATAAGTAAATCCTATTGGTTCCACCATTTTACCTCTCCTGGACTTCTTCAGTAGTCTCCTTCCTACCGGCTCCTGTCAGCTTGATTTTTGCTCCTCTACTTTTCTTAGATACTAAATCAGATCCTGTCACAACCGTTTTATAACCCACCATGAGCTACCTGTTGCAAATAGGATAATATCTATACTCTTCCAAAGCACTGTACAATCTGTTCCCCACCGACCTCTTAGATCCTATTTCCTATCACTCGCCTTTAATCACTATACCCAGTTTATAGGGATCTTTCTATATTCTCCCTTTGAAGAAGCCAAGCTTAGTCCAGCCTCAGGCTTTTGTACCTTTTGTTTTTTTCCCTCCTGCCTGAAACATCTCTCTCACATCTTTGCTTGGCTGCCTCTTCTGCATTATTTAGATTTTACTCAAATGCCTCCTTCTCAGACGGTTCTATTAAAATACTCACCAACCATTCTCTTTCCAGCAAGTAGTTTTTATTTTCCTGCATGGTTTTAGTCCTCTGAAAACTTGTATTTTTCTCTTGTTTACATATTTAGTTTACACATTTATTTCTGTGCTTCCCATTAGACCATAAGGCCCATAAGAATTAGAACCTTTTTCTCTCTTTTTTCACAATATCCTCAGTCTTAGAAGAATGCCCAGAATATAGAACATTCCTATTGAATGTCTGCTTGAAAAGAAAGCATGGGGGAGAAAAAACTTCTTTCAGCCCACACTTTGCACTTCCTTACTTTACTCCCATATGCATTTAGGCTTTGGGACTCTTCATTTGACTGCTGTCCCATACGGGATGCTCTGAAATATGACTGTATTTGTACCCGTCTGGAAAATCCGCAGGATTCGTCCAGGATCTTATTATCTCCTGCCTGTACCTAGCCTGCAAAGCACTGTTGGGGAAAATCACCCGACTGCCTCCATGCTGCTTTGTGTTCTGCTGCTGCACTGTCATCAGTGCCTTGTATCTCCGTCTCCTCCCTTTTATTCTCTTCACCTGAAAAGAGGGAAGACCTGTCCTCTCTTTTATGTAAGACTGATACCTTCACTCTCCTCTGGATCTCTCTTTCCCCAGATTCCTCAGAGCCCTGCACCAGTACATATCTCCTTTCTTGGGCTCAGTGGCCCGTGATCTCTTCTTAATACTTGCTGCTTCCTACTGTTCATAAGCGTTTGAACTTGTTTAAATCTCTGTCATTGCTCATCCCTCCGTTTTCAGGAAGAACTGCTGTCCACTTCTATTTTCTCCCCATGCTTCCCCACCTAGTACACAGTAAATGCCCCACAGCACAATGTTGATATTATAGTTCCCCTGTGTAGAAAAACCTTTGATATTCTATCCATCTATTGCACGAGGTCCAGATCCTTTGTCCTGGCCCCCACTTACTACACGCATACATCTTTTCTTCCTTCCTTCCTTCCATTCTTTCTCCTCCTTTTCCTGCCTAACATTCTCCTACCTTCTATCCATTGATTCAACAAAAGCTACTTAAGTGACTTTCATGAAGTTAATACTCAAATTTGAAATTAATTATCTAGTACTAATAGATATGTTCTCTTGGCCAAAAAACAAAAAACAAAAAACAAAACAAAACAAAACAAACAAAAAAAAAAACCAAAAAAACACCAAACACTACAATTAGGACTTATCCTGTCTGGTCACTGCCTCTAGGCTCTTTCTTAAAAGGTATTAATCGTTATCAGTTAGTGGGAATCTTTTCAAATACCTATTCACTTAATAGAAATTCTACAGTATGATTTGTGTTGTGTTTTTGTTTTCCTCTTACTTTGTTTTAATTTTTTACATAAATTAAATTATTATGCAAGAATTTTTAGCACTTTTTTTTTCACTCAACAGATTTTGGTGAGTTGGTAATTATCGGTATACATATAAATCTGACAATTCAACAGCTACCTAGCATCCGGCAGTGTAATGTTCCTTTAGTTCACTAGCTTAGCTTATTTAGCTACTCCTCCATTAGTGGGCATTCAAATTATTTTTCTTTAATTATTCACTTATTTATTTTTCTGAAAAAGTGAACATTTCTACTTCTAGCCCCTGGACATATGTCTCTTGGTTTTCTAGGATAGATATGTAGAAATGTAATTTCAGTGACACAGGGTGTACAGAATTTAGAACTTGTGGATGCTACCAAATTGTCTTCCATGTTGTCTACATTAATTTATATTTTCACCCTCACAACATAGTAATTGACAATTCCTGTACATTCTTACTTGCCAAATTTGTTTTACTAAACTTGTATGTTTGCCGTTCGCATAGGTAAAAACAAACAAGGGAAAAGTATCTTTGGTAATAAAAGTTTTTCATGTTTGGGTTACTGGAAAATTTCAATATCTTTGCATATTTTATCGGTGATTTTTATTTTGTTTCTATAATGAGAACATTTATAGTCTTAGCCTTTTGAAACTGAACAATTTTGTCCATAAGAATTTTACTTTTTAAGATAATAATCTTGTTATATATGCTGAAAGTACTTTCAGGTGTCTCACTTAAATTTTAGCCTTATTGGTTTGTCAGTCACATTTATCTCTGTTTTCTAATATGGACAGTGCTTCTGAATTTTAAATCTTTATCTACTCTTAAAGGCATGCATATATTTTTTCTATCATTTTTTACTCATAATTTTTAATCCTGCAACAGTACTATGAAGAGGGCACTCATTATTTGCTGGATTATATGGTAGTTTATTTTTAAAGAGTTTATTTATTTATTTGACACAGGGAGAGAGATCACAAGCAGGCAGAGAGGCAGACAGAGAGAGAGAGGAAAGCAGGCTCCCTGCTGAGCAGAGAACCCAATGCTGGGCCGGATCCCAGGACCCTAAAATCATGACTGAGCTGAAGGCAGAAGCCTTAACCCACTGAGCCACCCCGGCGCCCCTATTTTTAAGTTTTGAGGAATTTCCCTACTGCCTTTTTCATTAAAGCTGTAAAATTTACATTTCCATCAACAGTACAAGAGTTCCCTTTCTCTACATCCTCCTCAACACTTACCGCTTCTCTTTTTATACAGGTCATCCTAACAGATAGGAGGTAGTAACTCCTTGTGGTTTTGATTTGAATTTCCCTGAGGATTAGTGATGTTGAACATCTTTTTAAGTACCTGTTGATCATCTTTATGTCCAAATTGACCTTTGGAAAATTGTCAGTTCAAATCCTCTGCCCATCTTTAATGTGATTATTAGTCTTTTTGCTATTGAACTATATGGGTTCTTTATGTGTTTTGGATATTTTATTTTTCTGCATACCTTCCCCTTTATTTTCATATGGATTATTACAACTGTAGGTTTTTCCCCTTGTTTCCCCCTTTTTCTTCATGTGGACTGTTTCCCAGTTCCCCTTGTATGAGATCTTCACATGATCCAGTTATCAAAACTTTTTTGCCATTGACAAATATTTACGTGTTTTGGATATTAACTCCATCCCTAATACATAGTTTGCCAATATTTTCTTTCACTCCACAGGCTGCCTCTTCATTTTATTGATTATTTATTTTTCTGTACTTAAGCTTCTTAATTTTACGTAGTCCCATTGGTTTAATTTTTCTTTCTTCCTCTGCACTTTTGGTGCCATAGCCAAACCATTATCAAGGAGATTTTTTTCTATATTTTCTTCAAGTCTTACATTTAAAACTTTAATGTATTTTAAGTTAATTTTTGTGAGTGGTGTATGATAGAAATCCAGTTTTGTTCCTTTGTATGGGGCTATCCAGTGTCCCAACACCATTTATTGAAAAGGTTATCATTTCTGCATTGAGTGTTCTTGGCTCTCTTGTCAAATATTAATTGACCATATGTGTGTGGGTATATTTCTGGTCTCTAGATTCTGTTCTGTTGGTTAGTGGATCTGTTTTTTATGCCAATACTGTACTGTTTGGGTTACTTTAGCTTTATAATATCTCTTAAAACAAGAAATTGTAGTGTTCCCTGCTTTGTTCTTTCTCCAGATTGCTTGGCTACTTAGGGTGTTTTGCAGTTCTATACAAACTTTTAGGATTTTCTTTTTCTGTCAAAAAATATCATTGGGATGTTAATAGGGATTGTGTTGAATCTGTAGATCACTTTGGATATTATGTAAAGTTTAAAAATTTTAAATCTTCTGATCCATGGACATGGATTTGCTTTGCATTTATCTTTGTCTTCTTTAATTTTTTCATCAATGTCTTAGAGCTTCAGGGTACAAATCTTTCACTTCCTTGGTTAAATGCATGCCTAAGTAGTGCACAGTTTTTAGTACTATTGTATTTTGTTCTTTATTTCTCTTTCAGATAGTTTGTTGTTAGGGATAGTAATGAAACTGACTTTTGTATGAAGATATTACCTCTTGCAAATTTAATGAATTCATTTATTGTTCTAACAGTTTTTTGGTGGAGTCTTTTTTAAAAGATTTATTTATTTTAGAGTGAAAGGAAGAGAGAAAGCAAGGGGAGGGGCAAAGGGAGAGAGAGAGAGAACCTCAAGCAGACTCCCTTCTGAGCACAGAGACTAATAACAGGGCTCAATTTCAGGATCCTGAGATCATGACCTGAGCTGAAACCAAGACTTGGACGCTCGACCAGCTGAGCCACGCAGGCACCCCTATTGTGGAGTCTTTAGTGTTACCTTTATATAAGGTTGTATCATATGCAAACAGAGACAATTTTACTCTCTTTTTCCCTCTTTGGATGCCTTTTATTTCTTTTGCCAGTTCATTTTCTCTTGTTAGAACTTCTAGTACTAGGTTGAATAGGAGAGATGGAAGTGGTCATCCTTGTTAACCTGATTTTAGAGGAAAGCCTCCAACATTTATTGTTGAGTACGTTGTTATGTATGGGTTTGTCATTTATTACATTGATGTATGTTCCTTCTTTTTTTTTAATTTAAACTCACTAATTCACATAGAACATATTATTAGTTTCAGATGTAGAGTCCAGTGAGTCATCAGGCTTATATATCACCCAGTTCTCTTTACATCCCGTGCCCTCCTTAATGCCCATCACCCTGTTACCCCATTCCCCACTCCCCTCCCCTCCAGCAATCCTCAGTTTGTTTCCTATTATTAAGAGTCTCTTATGGTTTGTCTCACTCTCTGATTTTGTCTTGTTTAATTTTCTTCCCTTCCTCTGTGATCTTCTGTTTTGCTTCTTAAATCCCACATATGAGTAAAACCATACAATAATTGTCTTTCTCTGATGAACTTATTTCATTTAGCATAATAACCTCTGCTTCCATTCACATCATTGCAAATGACAAGGTTTCATTTTTTTGATGGCTGAGTAATATTCCTGTGTGTGTATGTGTGTGTGTGTGTGTGTGTGTGTGTGTGTGTACACATACACACCACATCTTCTTTATCCATTCATCTGTCAATGGACGTCTGGGCTCTTTCCATATTTTGGCTTTTGTGGACATTGCTGCTAAAAACACTGGGGTGCATGTGCCCTTTCAGATCACTACATTTGTACTTCAGGATGAACACCTCGTAGTGCAAATTCTGGGCCGCAGGGTAGCTCTATTTTCAACTTTTTGAGGAACCTCCCTGCTGTTTTTCAGAGTGGCTGCACCAGCTTGCATTCCCAACAGCTCTGTAGGAGGGTTCCCCTTTCTCCTCATCCTTGCCAACATCTGTCATTTCCTGATTTATTAATTTTAGCCATTCTGACTAGTGTGAGGTGGTATCTCATTGTGGTTTTGATTTGTATTTCCCTGATCCCAAGTGATGTTGAACATTTTTTCATGTGTCTGTTGGTCATCTGTATGTCTCCTTTGGAAAAACATCTGTTCATGCCTTCTGCCCATTTCTCCAATGGATTATTTGTTTTTTGGATATTAGTTTGATAATTTCTTTATAGATTTTGGATACAAGCCCTTTACCTGATAAGACATTTGCCAATGCGGTATGTTCCTCCTATACTCAAGGTGTTGAGAGCTTTTATCTTGAAAGGATGTTAAATATTGTCAAAATATTTTTTCTGCATCTATTGAGAGGATATGATTTTTATCACTCATTTAATTAATGTGTTATGTCATGTTTATTTATTAGTATATGTTGAACTATTTTTGAGTCCCAGTAATAAATCCCACTTGATTATGGTGTATGATCTTTGTAATGTGCTGTTGAATTCAGGTTACTAGTATCTGCTGAGAATATTTGCATCTATATTCATCAGGGATATTGGCCTGTAGTTTCCTTTGCTTGTAGATACTTAACTGGCTTTGGCATTAGGGTAATGTTGGCCTTGCAAAATGAGGTTAGAAGTATTCTGTCCTCTTTTTTTTTTAATTAATTTTTTATTTTTTATAAACATATATTTTTATCCCCAGGGGTACAGGTCTGTGAATCACCAGGTTTATACACTTCACAGCACTCACCAAAGCACATACCCTCCCCAATGTCCATAATCCCACCCCCTTCTCCCAAACCCCCTCCCCCCAGCAACCCTCAGTTTGTTTTGTGAGATTAAGAGTCACTTATGGTTTGTCTCCCTCCCAATACCATCTTGTTTCATTTATTCTTCTCCTACCCACTTAAGCCCCCATGTTGCATCACCACCTCCTCTGTCCTCTTTAATATTTTGGAAGAATTTAAGGATTGGCATGAGTTTAACTATTTGGTAGAATTCACTGGTGAAACTATCTGGTCCTGGGCTTTTCTTTTTGGGAAGTTTTTGAAAACTGCTTCAGACTCCTTAGTTGTTATTATCTGTTCATATTTTATATTTCTTCAAGATTCAGTTTTAGAGGTTGTATGTTTCTAGGAATTTATTCCTTTCTTTTAGGTTTGTTGTTCATAACTGTTCATAGTAGCATCATGTAATTCTTATTTCTGTGGTGTCAGTTATGATATCTCCTCCTTCATTTCTGATTTTATTTTATTTATTTAAGCCCTCTCTTTTCTTTTCATGGTTGGTCCAGTCAAAAGTTAGTCAATTTTATTTATTTTTTTCAAAAGCAAAAACAAAAATCCAACTCCTTGTTTTGATGATTTTTTTTCTGTTGTGTTTTTTGTCTCTACTTTACTTATTTCTGCTCTAATTTCTATTATTTCCTTTCTTCTGCTATCTTGGGACATAGGTTTTTTTTTTTTCCTATATTTTAAGGTGTAAAGTTAGTTTATTTATTTCAGATCATCCTTTTTTTTCTACATGTAATATTTGTCATTATAAGTGACTGTGATAAGTGATGGCTGGGAGAGCTTGAGTTGACCAGAGGGCCCTTCAGGATCTCTGGGGTTGCAGATGGGATTTTCTTCTGCTGGGGCCCTGGGTTATCAGGTCTCTTGTCATATTTTGGCTGTGAGGGGATCCTTACAGGATCCCAGTGATACAGGTGGCAACGTTTCCTATCATGTTCCTGTACTAGCAAGACTTGTCGGTGGACTGGCTGAAATAGTCCAGAGCCCGGTTACAGGGCCCTTTCAAAATCTATGATCTAACCAAATTTTACAGCCTCACCTCTAGGGGTTCCCAGACTGTGGCTGAGAAGGGCTGAAGCTGGTTCATGGGTCACTTCAGGGTCCAAAGTTGGGACCAAGTTCCAAATGCCTATTACCCAACACACACATGGGTGGGGTAACTCCTTCCAAGTCCCTTGGCATGTGGTGCTAGTGACAAGGACCAAGACAAATGGGTCTGCAGCCAACCAAGTCCATAGAGGCATAGAACTGTTTCTAGTCATGTAGGTGGAACTTTACTTTACATGTCAGCCACTTGGGGGCAAGCCTGCCTTTTCAAAATGGCTCTCCCCAGTCTTGAAATGCACTGGGGTTCCACAGTCTCCTACCTGGCTCCTCAAACCCCAGGAAGGCATTTTTACCTGTGGATGAGTGCCATATCATTGTTGTTCATAGACTATGAAAAAGAGGGAGGACATCTTATTTGGCCACTTGATTGGCACCACTCTATCTTTGTGTATTTTTGTGTGTGGTGAGTGAAAAGCATTCATACTTATATTTATTTTCCAAATAGGTATCATTTCAATATCATTTATAGAAAATTACATTTATGTATTTTCTATTTATTGGGATAGTGGATAATATTTTAAAAATAGACAATAAAAGCACTTGAAAGGATAGTGGGGTTAATGGAAATGATATGATTATCATATTTTCTTTCTGGAATACAAGTTTCCCCTGTGTGTCTTTTTTTTTCCCCCTTCCTACCTCTCTCTCCAACTCTCCCTACAAAGACGAATTTGATGGATAAATTAGGTAACTGTTCTTTGCATGACTGAATTGTTTGTGTTGATACTCAGCAATTGCATATTTATGTCAACACTTTCTGATTATGTTCCATTTGTAAAATTTGAAATCACAAGCTCTATCCCAGCGTCAGGAGATAACATGAAATATGAAGCAAAGAAATGCAGAGGATGTCATGCTGATTGCTTTCTAGAAGACTCAATTTGTAGGCTAGTGAGAACCCATATCTTTCCCAGTTGACCTTTCTTTTTACACTTTTTGTACTCTTTTTCTTCTAACACAAAAATTTTCATGGGATTTGTGGGAGGTGGTTTGATTCTCAGAACTGCATATGTTACTTTGTATAATTTATAACAGCTCTCTGCAAATAATTTATTAGTGCTTGTTGTTAAATGCCCTGTGAAATATCTACCAGTCCATACTCTCACAAAAATATTGAGATCTTTCCTGCATATGCAGATTCTTTCTTAATTGCATTTATTCCTGGTACCAGGATATTCCCAACAGTGATGTCAAAAAGAATGGTATCAGCCCTTCCCTTGTTCTAGAGTCCTCCCAGCTTCAACAACATCTTTCTATTGTATTACCTGCTGTTCAGTGAATTATTAGCCATCTGCTACCAGCTTAGTACTGTGATTTAAGTATTGTATCAGGCGGGTACAAAGGGTATGAAGATGGATGTAACACTCTTTCTCTGTAGGCCACTTAATTTGCTTGACATATTATACCTTGTAAGTTCCTGTGTCTGTCAACACATCCTCTCTATTTCCAACCTAACCTGAAAGTCTGAGGTATGTTGTTCATGTTAAATCCTAGCTCCATACAGTGTTTAGGATGGGCAAATAGTTTCTAATTCACATTTTCATTCAGGTCCTTAGGTAATGGTAACTGACAATGGTAGGGAAAACCTGAGGCCATGAATTTGCTACTCAGAATCATCCAACAGGGAAGATGTGGTGACTGATTTGGTTTCCACTTTTGTTAGCTTTTTCTAGTATCATGTCAAAAACATTGCTTTACATACATTTAACATGTTCTTATTCTGTGGGATGCATTCATTTAGTTATAAAAAATTTAGATCATATTTTTAAAATCTGCCCTAAAAGCAAGTTCATAAGTGAATTTATTGTATAACAATACTAGAATGTATGAGTACTCATGCTTGAGTTTCTTGAATTGTGGTTATATTCCACGGTAACATGTCAAGAAACAAGGGATCTTGATGAATTAGACTTGTACGACTGAGAATAGGTGTCTTGTTTTAGTTTGAGCTTAAACTTGGAAGTCTTTTATTTTATCTTGCTAATAAGGCTTTTCATGGAATATGTTAAAAAATACTAGGGGGTGTTTGGGGGGCTCAGTGGGTTAAAGCCTCTGCCTTCAGCTCAGGTCATGATCCCAGGGTCCTGGGATCAAGCCCAGCACAGGGCTCTCTGCTCAGCGGGGAGCCTGCTTCCCTTCCTCTCTCTCTGCCTGCCTCTCTGCCTACTTGTGATCTCTGTCAAAAACAAACAAACAAACAAACAAAACTAGGAAGGAAATTTTAAATGGAAGAAAAAAACTTCTCTGATTCTATCTGAGTCACCACACTGTTAACATTTTTATGTACATTGTATTTTTCAATGTGTATGTTTTATAATACAATTAAAATCATACTGAATAATGTATATCCTATTCATTTCACCTATCATTAAAATATAAGCATTCTCTGATGTTGGTATACTCTTCGTAACATTATTTTTTATGGATTCGGAATATTCAATTAACTGAATGTGTTTACTTCATTGAAGTGTTCCTAATATGGTACATTTTCATTGATTTCCTGTTTTTACTATAATCAACAACACCCCAATGAATGACACAATATATTTTAGATTATCTTATTTTACCAGAAGTTAGTCTCAGAGCAAAGGAAAAAGTATTTTAAGGTTATTACTAAAACTTCTTTTAAAATAAACTAGTGAAGGTTACAAGATATATCTGTGCAGTGTAGCTTTTCAACTGTGTTATTTTCTCAAATAAACGAGTCACGTGGGTGTTGGCAACGAAGTTCCCATCCTGGCAGGTAATAAATTTTTAAATGACTTTGTACTCACAATGATTCTGGACTTTGGATATCTCTTGTTATGATAGGTACTCCAGAGGAAAGGAAAATATAGAAAAGTTTTTATTTTCGAGGACAGCCAATCCAGTAAAATGCAGCATCAGATTTCAGACAACACACTGCATAGTGTGCTTATTGAAATTTCTCCTAGAAAAGATGGAACTAATAATTTCGAATACAATTACTTTTACTTTATATCCTATAAACTTTAGGTAGTACTAGCAACTATGCATGCTGAGTGGAAACTAAAAAAAATTCTTCCTATCAGTGTATTTTTCTGATTTTAAAGTTAGTGTAACCCTTCACTCTGGATGACGTTTACAGCATGCTCATAAGAAGGGTCCTTCTTACAGAAGTTTTTTAACACATCAGCAGGTTTTCCAAAGGGCTCACCTAATCTTTTGAAATTTGAATAATTCTCTTTTGAGCTATCTTTTTAATAATTCTCTTTTGAGCTATCTTCCTACTAACTCATCTAGTTCTGTTGAAAAGTCATTTGCTAATGGCTTTGCATGTGGCTTTTCAACCCCACTTCTATGAAATGCTGTATTGTTTGCAGATATGTGAAGTTCCTTAATTTGACCCAGTTGCACTAGTACTTTAAACATCTGATAGGTTTTCTGAGTGACAAATGGGAAGGGGTAGCTGCTGGAGGGTAAGAGGGAGGGCTGTTTGAATGGGAATGGATTTGGTAAATTGTCAGTTATTTAGCAAACGCTTTTGTATTATGAGTCTTAACTACCATGGTAACTTTAGGTTTAAGACTGGATATAAAGAGTCACATGTGTGTTCTGCTCCTAATGCACAATCTGTCCTTTTAACCTGGTGTCAGAGTTTATAGTTCACCATCAGGAGAGGACAATTTGATGGAGATATTCTTCACATCAACCATGAGGCTTATTAGCTCTATTGAAAACACCATTCTTGACATTGGCTTCACATTGGAATTGCCTGGGGAAGTTTTAAAAAATATCAACACTCAACCCAAAGTCAAATAAATTAAATTAGAGTTTTAGAGGGTAGGACCCAGCCATTCATATTTTTAAGCATCCTTTTAAAAGAGAAAACATGACTACATGTTTCCCATCTTCTGATGGGAATTCTTCTAAAAATCTGATTAAACATCTTTGGGGGATTTGGTGCCTGAGAATTTGCACTTTTAATGGGTCCCTACGTGGCTGTGATGTAAGCTGAGTGGGAGAACACTTGGAGACAATGCTGACCTGCACAGGCAAGAAATGGTGTATAAAGAGGTAGATTAATATTAACCTATGGACTGCAATACTCAATAATTTCCACTTTCACTTTTTATTTTCCAATTAATATCATCAAGCATTTTTAACTTTCCATAAGACATGGATACTTCTGCAGATAACAACTAAAGCTACTTAACACACCAACTTTACTTATTTTATAGAACGCACAATTGATTATAAAGGATTTCAAAACAACTAATCAAATATTGGTGTACTGGTATATGACATTTTAGAATTACTTACACAAACACATGTACACACACACACACATATACACACTCAGTGTCATAGCCATAACTCATAGAATAATTACCATTAAAAACATCTTTATATCAGTGCTTCTGTAACTTCACTGTGCGTCCAAATTATCTAAAGATCTTGCTAAAATTCCTGGTCAGTTTCTAATGCATATGACTGAAACAAGGCTTAAAAATCAGCATTCCCAACATGTTGCCAGTGCTGTTAAACTGGACCGAAATTTGAGTCGCAAGGCTCCAGGCTATCTGTATGTATGTCTCTCTCTCATAGGACTAGATCCTCCAGAATGGATCATGCTCTTGACATTGACCCATTATAATTTCCCCTTTAATGATATGTGATTGAAAAATATAATTACTATGTATTCAGGTCCTCCCATGGACAGAACATTTTAAATATCAAATATCAAACACATGACCTTTTATATGAAACCTACTTAACTGAGGCCCAGAGAGAAAGATACTTTGCCCAAGGCCACAATCTGAATCTGCAGGTCAGATTTTTTTGTTTTTTATTTATTTTTAATTTTTTTTTAAGATTTTATTTATTTATCTGACAGAGAGAGTGAGAGAGCACTAGCAGTGGGGACAACAGGGAGAGAGAGGGAGAAGCAGATTCCCTGCCCGAGCAGGGAGCCAGATGTAGGGTCAGTCCCAGGACCATGGGATCATGACCTGAGCCGAAGGCAGAAGTCCAACCATCTGAACCACCCAGGCGCCCCAGTGGGACAGATTTTATGCTCACTTTTGTGTGGTTTCCATCCAACAGCTTAGAGTTTTGGAGTCTGTCATCTAACTAAACAATGTCACCTAGTTCTGGCTTCTCTACCCCTCACCACCTCCTTCAGCCTGACTGTTCACCTTGGTTTTTGGGTAATGATCAAAGATGAACGTGTAAACTTTATCCTTGCATTACATATTGCACACTGCAGATAGCTGTCTAGGCAAGACTGTTAATTATTGCCATCATTCTGGAATACATAAACCAAAAGCAGAATGTAGGGCTGTCGCTGCACATTTGTATTATACATATTACCCTTCTGTATTCCAGTCCTTTTATACTTACTGGATTTGAACTTTTTGATGGGAAAACGGCAGTTAGCCTCCACCTTTAATTTTGAATGAATAAAGTCAAAGAAAGAAATGACAGTTACTTGAGGGTTGAAATAGATCTTATAGTATCTCTTCTAATGGAAAAATAGCATTGATTGATTTCCTATCCTGTGCTGGGAATTATGCTGATGACCACATATGTAGATGATGCCGCTCAGTCCTCATAAGCTGCTAAATCAGGGTTTATACTGTACAGATGAAACAATTGAAAATCAAGGGTTAAAAGCCTGCCTGCAGTTAACAGCTGCTAAATGATGGTGGCAATGTTTGTCTTCTTAGTGAATCAATACTGTTAAGGGAGTATAGTGTTTGTTTCTACAGAAACTGCAGATAACAATTTGGAATACATTAGATGAATTTGTAATATATTGTGCTAAAATAGATCTGTTTTTACTTTGGAGCAAATGAAAACATGTTAATCTGATGATCACTGCAATAACTCTAGCCTGATTGAGATTCGTGAGAGTCGTCATTTATGTGAGGAAGATAAAGTAACATTTTGCAAAAGGCACACCCAACCATCAATATTTTTACATGTGATTTATAAAGTGAAAGCTTCTTAAAATAAAAGATATGGACTGTTTAGCTTCTTGTATTTTAGGGTTTGTAATAAACTTTGTCATGATAAATGAATCACATTATATTGATTAAGTTTTTGTTGTAGCCAGTTATCATTTTACTTTCTAAGCCCTTATGCTTGAGAGTGAGAATTAAACAAATGGCTTAATTACAGTGATAGGGAATACGTTTTCACTTCCAAGTAGTAGCCATGATGATTTTAAAAAAGCAGGCGTGATTCAATGCTAACTAACTTCTCATTCATGATAAAGCCATGAATATATCATAAAGCCTGTGTTTGTCCTGCTATTCCTAGATGAGTTCCAATTTCCAAATACCTGAACAGTTTTTCTTTTTTGTTGTTATTGTCATTTTATTTCATTTGTCCTGAAAATTGTTTTCACACTAGTCCTGTATTCATTCCCACAGGAGTGATTTGTTACAGCTATGGGGAAAGTTTGGAACTATACTAACCCTGGATCCTGCTATTTCACCAGCTAAAGATGCACTGGTTGACCAACGCATGCGTGTGTGCTGACGAATGGTTCTTTCTCCTCTCTTCTCTCCCCACCCGACCTTTATTTCATTTCTACTCATGGATTGTAATTATTATTTGCAGAAGTTTTCTACTAGATTTAAGTCCTTGAGGGCAGCATTTTCTTTTTAAATATTGGAAACTTCAGTTATCACACAATGGTGCCCACTCAGTAAGCTCAGTAAATACTGGTAGAATTAATAACTGTTAAATACCCATGCAGAAAGTTGAGTCAATGTTACCAACAACTTTTCTAAAATTTGGGCTACACAACTGTAACATGGTAATTCCCTTTTCTTATCTACTTTTGCTCTCAAATTTATTGTGATGATGATAGGATTCCTAAGGAAATTAACTCTGCGGGATGAAAGTAGTCATTTAGGCAGTTCCTTACATTTTCATTTGGATCAGTCACCTGGATGCATCTCTTTAAAAGAATTCTTTTCTCAGCAGGTTGTTTCTGACTAGAAACCCATTTGTGTCCTCAAACAATTTGAGATCTTCATTTCGCTTTAGAGCACAAATTTTTTGAGTAGCAGTGGCCATGGTAATATTGTACACGGAGCTGGAATGTGGTTTTCAAACAAGGTCTGATTACACCCCAGTGGTTCATGAAACTCTAATGCAGGGCAGTTGTTTCAGAGCATTTTATTTGTGAACACCTCAAATGAGAATCCTAAATTTTATTTGCTTGGAGCCAGGGTTGAAATACTGAGAGGCGGAGCTGAGATCTGTTGTTGTAGTGTGAAAAAACGTCTTGGCTTTCAGTGCAGAGAACACTTCCAGGGAGAACCATAAATGGTCTGTGGAATTACTCCTTTTCTACCTGATATGATAGTAGAATAAATGTTCTCTAAAAGGCACTGCAGTTACTATAATAGCGTTAGCTTCTCTTCTTTAGAGTTTTCTTGTTTTATATTATAGTATTTATTTAGAATGAAATATTAGAGGACTTGTGTGACCATGAGGAAATTCAGGATGTGAGTTGCCTGTGCATTTTGTCCAATTAGCTTCCTAGAAAGCTAAAAAATAAAATAAAATAAAATAAAATAAAATAAAATATATATATATATATATATATATATATATATATTTTTAAAATATGCTCTATTCTGTACTGGGAAGAACTTGGATTTGAAGCTAGAGGATCTGAAATCAAATCATAGCTCCCCAGCATACTAGCTCGATGTCAATAGGTAATTTTTATAAACCATATGAGCCTCTTTTTACTTAGCTGTAAATTGGAGATAATAGTTCATTACGTGGTTGTAACTATATACACACACATGCATACATACACCAGAAAGAACCTACCCGTACCTGACACAATGAAATATGAGTAAATACAACTTACTCTTCTATGGCAAAACACTGTATGTCATTGGTGGTATAGTTTTAAGGGATATTTACTGCAACTCTGCCAAAATAAGATTGAAAATAAAACTCTAGGTATTCCAATTCCAGAAAACTTTCTGCTTCATTTTAATAAAGAAACACTCAACTTTGACACCTGTAAGTGATCAGGAATTCCTGAAGCATTATGGCAATTAGACTATAGCTTTGGGAGTCAATAAACTGTCTGTAAAGGACAAGATAAGTATTTTAGACTTTGTGAGTCATAGGGTCTTAGTTGGAAGTGTTCAATTCTGCTGTTATAATGGCATGAAATCAACCATAGACAATATAGAAACAAATGAGCATAGCCTTACTCCATTAATCGTTTATTTAAAAAAAAAAAAAAAAAAGTGGTTGGCCTTGTTTGGCACATGATCCCTGCAGATCCCTGTGAAGTATCATAGTATCATAGGTAGTATAGCTCATGACTGTAGATTATTAAGTAGTATTGCAGAAATGAAAGTACTACTTACTCCTAGATAGATGGAGAGATGGTCTGTGTTCATATGAATGTATATTTTATTTCTGAGTTTGTGAGAATGAAGAATAGTAAGATGTTGGTCTTAATTTCCAATTAGGATTAGGAAAATAGAAGGAATTTAGATAATACATCATAAATTACTTCTTAAGATACATCTGCAATAATACATTTTTTTAAAGATTTTATTTATTTATTTGACAGAGAGAGATCACAAGTAGGCAGAGAGGCAGGTAGAGAGAGAGGAAGGGAAGCAGGCTCCCTGCTGAGCAGAGAGCCTGATGCGGGACTCGATCCCAGGACCCTGAGATCATGACCTGAGCCAAAGGCAGCGGCTTAACCCACTGAGCCACCCAGGTGCCCCAAGAATACATTTTTAAAAAAAAAAGATTATGAAAATAAAAAATTAATTAATAAAAAAATAATAAAGTCAGTTGATTATATTTGCAAAAAAAAAAAAAGATTATGTAATCTTACCTTAGGCTTCTCCAGCTGATTGCTAGAATGATTTACACTCTAGTATTGTGCAATCTTAGAATTTTTTTTTAAGAACTGAGAAGGTCATCTCTTTCTGTTATCCTGTCTGTCGTGGAGCAAGAGCTGGAAGGAACCTTAGCTCAAGCCCCATCCAAGTAAGCTCAACATACTGAAATACTGAAATATGTTGACAAAGTGTAGGATGTGGGAAATGATTCTGCATGTCATGACAGGACTCTCCACAGGTATTTTTGAAAAATAAACATCTCTCCTATTTAAAATAGGATGCAATTAATAGAAATCAATTTGCCCACTCTTACCTAGGACACATATGTTGGCACACATGTACTGTGTATCTGTGTATTTTCATGGAACTGTCTCCTAAGGTTTGTATTTTATTTGAGGATGTCTTCTAAATACTGTAACATCAGTGTCCAGGCCAAAAAAAAAAAAAAAAGTATTAATATCATGTACTTATAAAATGTGGGATATATACATTTATTATTATTTATTTATTTTATTTTTAACTTTATTTTATTTTTTATTTTTTATTATTTTATTATATATATTTATATACATTTATTATTATATATAAACATATATATGTTTATATATATATGTATAATATGGGTTTTAATAAGAACTTTCAATGTTTCTGTAATTGATGTGTCTTCTGGGAAATTTGTGCAACATTATTTCATAGTTTTCATAATTTTGTGATCACTCCAGCCCATAGTTACTTTCTTTTTTGTTCTCTTGTGTGTTTATCATCAATATCACCTCATCTAGTTTCATATACCTGGGTTCTATGTTATAAAAGCTTTGTGAAAAGATTGAAATAATGGGTTCTCTCACTGCTCTGGTTCCACATTATCCACTCTGTCTTAGAAGTATAATTTTATTCCTTAAATCCTTACTTTTTAAGAATTCAGTATTCTTACTTCCTTTTAAAAAAGCTAATTATGTATTTCTTCAGTCCTTACAATAAGTGGTCAATTGAATAAAAATGTGTGTTAAAACATTAGTGCAAACCTGTTGTTTAGGGATTATATGAATGCAGTGAAATAATTTGCCTTAAGTATAGAGTACAAAATTAAGAAGTACCAATGAATATAGTCCTAAAAAAATAAAGCAAGCTGATTCTTTCAAGTCTGTTAAATCCATTCCCTTAAAGTTTGTTTACGTAGGCAATTCAAACATACATTTTGGGGCCATTTAGTCAAACTGCATTTTCATTAAACTAAATTATAGACCAGACCGTATGTGGGGTCTCAGAAGAGTGGATATGACTAAGACATGGGCCTGACATTAAATGAAGTTACTTGGAGAAGGGATGAATTCTGATTGCTACCTAGTAGAATCCCATCAGGTAAGGAAAAGTCATTCGATGGTTTCTGAGTCTAGGACTCCAACTCTTTCCAGATTTTTCTGTGCTTAGAGCATAATAGTTAGTCTTGAATTAAGCTGTTTTTTCCCCAAACATCCATCCCAATCTGCCCAAATTATTTCAGTCCTACTCATTTTGCTAACGTTAGGTTAAATCTTACTTTTTCTCAGGAGTTTTTTTCCACTGTTCAGTCATTATCAGCCAACCATGTTGCATTCTTTGAATTGCTGTAATACAGCTTTTTGGAAAACACCATCAGACTGCGTAGTGCACAGTCCATTACAGTTCAATGTATGGACCAGTCCCACATTCCCAACGGTTCTCTTGATTCATTTTGATTCTTTCACACCAAGAGTCCGGCGTGCAGTAAGAACTCCTTCATTCTATAATAATTGCTTTCAGAATTTCATTTGCTTTTTCTTATGGACATGGTAAAGTCTTCTCTGATTCTTGATATTTTTCTTCTCTTTAAACAGTACTTATCTATTGCATGGGGACTGGATAGACCCATAAGCTGATATGAGGAACAAAACAACAATTAACTTTTCGTTAGTTCCCCCAGTAAGATATAGTTCAGAGATGCTTATTATTATAACAGCATTCCTGATTTCTGAAAGGCACTTTAAAAGAATCACCTCCAGTGGTAAAATGGAGGCTGTGTGTGGGCTGACTCTCTTCTGCAGAAGAGAATATCTGTGAGTATCTGTGCATTCACAGTAACAACAACAAACACTTTGAAAGAATTTATCTTATGAAGCCTGTGCTAGATCAGAGTAGACTGAGCATGACTCAGTGTTAGAGTTTTAAAATTGCTTTGGAAAGAAGATAGCCTGTTTTTATTTCTTTGTTGCATAACATTGTTATCATGAGAAACAATTAATTTACTTTATCTTATGTTCCTGTTACAATCTCTGTTGTGAGACAGTGTTGGCATTTCACTGTAATCATAAGAACAGATAAACAGCACTACAGTGCTTAGGGAAGATTACATTATTTCCAACAATGGACAGCCTAAGAAATTGAGCACAGAGCTGACCTGGTTTTTGGCCAGAGCTTAATGACTTAAAATTTTATCCATCACCCAGTCCCATTTCTTCAGAGAAAGTGCTGAAAACTAAAGCTCAAGCCCTGGGCCCTGTTGTACTCATTTCCAGGATGGCATAATTGACAACCTTTCCTAAAACAGTCAGCAGGACTCTTGGGTTAGTTCTCTCTCCCTTTCTGTTTCTCTCACTCTTGCTTTCTCTCCTTTTCTTTCTCTAAAGAGTAAGTCACATTTAGACCTATTCTTCCATCTAGCCAAAATCATCCTGCAAGACTTCAGAGTGCCATTCATCTTCCTAGGAGTTTGGAAACATGGTTTTAGAGACTCAGCCAACCCTGAGATGCTGTGGTTCATGATATTTTAGTTTACCTTTGATCTTTCCATTTTTTCATTTAAATCTCAAAAATACTTCCAGGATGGGTAGCCACTCTAAACTATTTAGCTATATAATACTGCTTTCTTGTACTTTGCATAAGCCCACAGTTCCAGATGTTTACCCATCAATCAATTTTAAATTATAGTTGCCAGGTTGTTTTTGTTGCTGTTTTTATTATTATTATTATTTATTCTGCTTTCAGATAGTATTAGATATGCCCTTAAAAATGAAGTATACTTCCCCCCACACATTTTAAAGTAAAAGTCTATATAAAATTTAAGTTGGGAAATTTTAGCCTTCCTTATGATACCATCTTCCCAGGGCATATTTATATTGCTTGTAAAACTTCATGAAGTACAAAGAGCATGCATATAACAGGCCCTACCTCTGTTCAACCTGTAGTGAAACCACCTTCAATCTCCAGATTGCATATGACTAATGTTCTGGTTCTTTAATTGGGGTTTCCATTTGGGAAGCTAAAGGGTCCTGTATGTGTAAAGCTTTCTTTATCACTATAATAGCTAGCATTTACCAAGTGTGTCTTACAGACTATACATGTTGATAGGCACACTTATATATATCTTTCTCCTTGAATTCTCTTAGACACTCCTTACTGAACTACAATATTGTAGAAGAAACTGAGATTATGAATCTGAAGCAACTGCCTCAGTGTGAGATACATTCTTTCTACTTTAGAAGAAAGTTCTCCTTTTTATTCATTTTCTTTGTATTCATTTTTTGTTCATTCTTTTTATTCATTTCTTTGTATTTATTTTATTCATCTCTTTGTATTTGTATGTATACAATTCATTGTATTTATTTGACAAATATTTATTTAGCACCTATCATATAGGGGGTACTGTGCTAAACACTAGGCATAGAGGGGTAGGCAAAAGCAGTAGTGGTCCCTGTTGTCTCAGAGCTATTTAAGAAGCAAGTGATAGAAATAAATTCTTTATCTGGGTCCATTCTACTCTAAGGATAAACTCCTTAACACTCTGTGTATCTTCTAGAAAACATGTTTGATTCTTCCTCTATCACAATTAAAAATGTAATAGGGGTAAAAAAGTATGAGTGAAGTTCTAATGGATCTCTGGTTTACTGACTCCTTCCTGATCTGTTATGAGGATGCAGCTCTTCTATTTTAGGCTCACTGCAAGGGTCCACAACCCAGGCCCATTGGGGTGGTTGACATCCCATCTCTCAATATTTATACTCCTGGATCTCACAGATTTTCTCACTTCCCATAGTCCTCTCTTAATATATTCAAACCTACTTCTTTGGTAAAAGGTGACCAGCAATACTGTTTCTACATCATGACACAAATACAAAAGGCTCCTATTTGCAAAACGAAGCTACTTGTGGCCTTGATAATAGCTGCAAGGGTTCCGGCTGCCCCAGACCTCCTTTGGCTGCCCTGGGCACGGAGAATCCTTGCCTCAGCACTCCGTAAACTATTAAGAACATTTGAAGCAGGGAAGATTTTTCTTAGGCTATTTCCATTTTAGGTTGGCTTTATTTTTCAGGTAACCCTGAGCTGGGTCCCGTGTGAGTTGAGTCAAGTGGGCCTTCCTGACAGTTACATAGAGAGAGCTGTGAGGAGCTTTCTCTTTCACCCTCTGACCACTTTATGAGAAACAGAAGTTCAAGGAGTTGATTTCACTCTCCCGCCACTTCACTGTGGCTCGCAATGTGACATGTTCATATGGTGTTCAAAGGTTGGAAAGAAGTGGATCTTGTAGTACAAAGAGAAATACAAAAGGCAGAGGCAAAAGCAAAGACAAAGGGGGAAAAACAGGATGAGGTCAGCACATGAAAGTGTTTTCTTTCTCCCCTCCTGGGCTGCTTTCACAATGCTGACACACCAGGGTGGCTGTCTTCCTCAGTACTTCGTTAAAGGGCTCTGATTGGGTAGGAAACCTGACTGCACTAGAGGACATCAAACATTCAGCAAGCCTTTGGTCTTACCCAGGTGCCAGCAGCTGGGTCCTATGCTTCTGTTCTCCTGTTTGCCACATTTGCTGGTGAAGTCCGGTTTGCTTTAGACACTCCGTTACCTGTTCCACAAAGGAAAGAGGGTGTTGCATAGAAAACGATCATCCTTTTCAGTAGGTGAAACAAAGAGGGCCTGCCCTCTCTTCCATCCTGAGAACCCTGTGCTGGCATATTGGATTCATGTGCATAAGTTTATTTTTTACTAATTACCGCTATGTTTTTGGCATACTTAATGTGTTTGTAACATTGAGCCGTCTCTATCTATGGAAGCCCAAGGAGACCCATTAAGCGATCATGGCTGAACGTGTTTAAATTCTTAACTGGCGAACAACTCCTAACAACGTTAGTGTACCTATCAAGGTCATCAAGGATTTCCCACTGACTGAATCAAATGGACATAGGTTGTTTTGCTTTTACATGAATTCTCTGCACTGTCAGACCCAGATCATTATTTTCTCTTCTTAAATACTCTTGTTTTTCCTTCTTCTGAATCTCTGATTGTTCTTGCTCTGACTCTTTCTGGACTCCTTATCCTCTATTTACTTTTGAAGTATGACTACTTGTCAGGTTCCTTCTTCACTTCACCCTGCTGATCTGCTCACGCTGCCATCTTGTCTCTTGATTTCCCGACTTCCATAATTCATATGATAACAGCAAGATTTGCATGTAAAGCCATTCATCATGCTGCGGTAGCTTCCGTTATTTGGCTGATGACTCAAGAGTCACCGCCTGGTCTCTGCTTCTCTCTTGTCCCTGTTTTGCCAATAATTAAATAATTAACTTTTGCCTATAGGAAAACACGGACCTAAGACCTGCTTTTGCCACAAAGAGGGCTTCTCTTTTTTAGACTGTAACTAATGGCCTTCATTTTTCTTGGCAGGACCATGAGATAATGCTCCTCAACTCCAGAACTGGCCATCAGCCTCTTAGGATTTCCCATTTGATATTCTGTATTCAGAGACATAAAACTGAGCTTACTCTTTGTTAACCCAAAGCTAACCATCACTCCTGTATTTCTTTGTTCAGTGATTGTTACCATTAAATACACGATTGCTCAAAGAAGTGTATTGAAGTCTTTTCTGATTTGTTTCTTCTTCAATTTCTCATATCCAGTATTCTATGTAATTAGTTTACTGACTATGGCTCTGTCCTTTCCATCAATCACTGAAGTTTAGACTCTGCCATTCTTTGTACGCATGACCATAGAAGTCCTCTATCTAGTGTTGTTTATACACTGCTGCCTTCTTCCAGTGCATCATCCCTACTGCTCCCAAACTTGTTTTTCTAACATGTAAATGTAGGCTGTTTCTACCTTACCTATATTCTTCCCTATTGTCCCCTCATTGACTCCAGCAGCCACCCCTCCCAGTACACTCCATCTTCTTCCTTGAATACTATCTACAGTTCCCAGGAGGGGACATGAACACATCCCTTCCCTACCTAGAATACCTCTATCCTTCTCTCCTTCTCTACCTCAGCATCTCCTTTTCATCTTCGGAAGACAAGGATGTGCAGGGAAAAGACACGCCCTCTAAGCACAGTCTCAGATCTTACTTCTCAAAGAAGAAATTTTTAAAAAAATTAAATAGAGACAAAAGAAAATGAAAACACAACAAATGGTCCAAAATCTGTGGGACATAATGAAAGCAATTCTAAGCAGGCCTAACTCAAGAAACAAGAAAAAGCTCAAAATACAATCCAACCTTACACCTATAGGAACTAGAAAAAGTAAAACAAAGTCTAAGGTGAGGAGAAGAAAAGAGAAGATCAAAGCAGAAACAAATGACTTAAAAAAGAATAGTAAAGATCAGATACCAAGAGCTGTTTTTTTTTTTTTTTAAGATTTTATTTATTTATTTGACAGACAGAGATTACAAATAGATGGAGAGGCAGGCTGAGAGAGACGAGGAAGCAGGCTCCCCATGGAACAGAGAGCCCAGGGTGGGACTTGATCCCAGGACTCTGGGCTCATGACCTGAGCCAAAGACAGAGGCTTTAAATCACTGAGCCACCCAGGCGCCCAAGAGCTGGTTCTTTGAAAAGATAAATAAAATTGATAAACCCTTAGCCAGACTCATTAAGGCAAAACAAACAAACAAACAAACAAACAAAAAACAAGCATGCAAAAGAACCCAAATAAATAAAATCAGAAATGAGAGAGAAGTAACAAGTAACACGACAAAAAATAGAAAGAATTATAAAGGTTACTCATCAGTTCTAAAACTGCAAAACCAAGTGACTTTGAAAAATTACCTAACTTTACTGAGTATCAATTTCCATATCTAAAGTTTTGCAGACAAAATTAATAACAGTTACTTTAAAAGGTCATACGGATTGAGATACACATGTAAAGTTCTCTATTGTTTGGCCTTCTTTAAGAAACAATAACTAGTAGACCAAAACAAGAAGTAGTAAATGCCAACGCAAGGATAGAACTAAGGATAGATTTAAAGAATTAAAAATGAGGACATCATAACCCAAGGATTTACTCCTCCTCTGTATTTCTTATCTCTGTTTCTGAGTTACTATTAATTCTTACTCTCCATGACTCCAAGAGATAGCATTTACCCTGTTAGCCTGATCAGAAAATTGAAGGTGATATATCTGTTTGGCCCAGCCTGAGTCATGTGTCTAACATGAGACTCCTCCTGTAGTTGATAGCTTTGGGGCCTTGAATTACTTCATCTTGAGTCTCATGCCTGCCTGTGTGGTAGAAGAGCATGAGCAGGGAAATATTGCAGCTACCGTAGTCCAGTACTTGTTTGTCCAATATGCAACTCTCCCCCTGAAAATCCCAAAGTTTCCCTGTCTGATATAAAGTGTATCACATATACATTCTGTCTTTCAAGGTGTAGAGAACTTGAATTTATCTCCAGCTACTAAGTTTAGGGTCCTGAGTTTAAAATCTCTTTGTGGTGAGCATTCTTTTAATAATCTATGGATTTGACAGTCATTATCTTGAAATATAATGAACAAAAATTTTTATTTTGTTTTATAGAACAAAATCTATATATGTAACCATTCTTCAGATACCTATTGCATAACACTGGTGAGGAAGCAGTAAAACATGAAACAAGAGTCCCATGTAGGAAAGGGAGACATAAGGATCCCCATATATTTGTCCCCGGTTGAGGAAAATATTGTATACTATGTAAGGAGAAGCCGCTGGCTAGCACAAGCCTTCCAAATGCATGATTGCTTGGGCATCCTTTCTGGCTTCTCTTCTGCATATGTCCTTTATGGTACTTCTTCTGAAGATTATTCTGCCTAGCCACATCTGAGGGGAACTTCAGGAAGCACTACCTGGGAACCATACTTATCTGGCAGTCCCTTTTTGGTATGGTTATAGGAGGTAGTCTTTGCCTTAGGAGTTAAATATTAACAGGTCTATCTTTGAAATGTGTTGGATTTCTTTGGTAATTCAGTGACTTATTAATCAAATTGTCTACTCTGTATTTGGGCATATCTCCTTTATTTAAAAATGAAAGGCAGAATTCTTGTTCAGTTGTAATCTTTAAATCTGAACCCTGACTTTAAAAATTTTATCTTAAAGGGGATGCCTGGGTGGCTCAGTTGGTTAAGCAGCTGCCTTCAGCTCAGGTCATGATCCCAGCATCCTGGGATCAAGTCCCGCATCGGGCTCCTTGCTCGGCAGGGAGCCTGCTTCTCCCTCTGCCTCTGCCTGCCATTCTGTCTGCCTGCACTTGCTCTCTCCCCCTCTCTCTCTGATAAATAAATAAAATCTTTAAAAAAATTATCTTAAAGGATAGTCTATAGGTTTTGCCCATTTTGATAAAACACATTTTGAAAGATTCAGCCCAGCTCCTGCCTCAGAATCCTAGGTTGTGTAGTAGGGCTGAATTGACAGTTAACCTGGCTTCAGTAGGAATTTTTTTCTTTAAAGATTTTATTTATTTATTTGACAGACGGAGATCACAAGTAGGCAGAGAGGCAGGCAGAAAGAGAGGAGGAAGCAGGCTCCCTGCTGAGCAGAGAGCCTGAGGTGGGGCTGGATCCCAGGTCCCTGAAATCATGACCTGAGCTGAAGGCAGAGGCTTTAACCCACTGAGCCACCCAGGTGCCCTTCAGTAGGAATTTTTGAGAACTGGGTATTTTAGTTGAAGGAAAAACAATCTCTTTCATATGCCAGGGCGTGATAATCAGGGATCAGTCCTCCCCCATTTCTCTGACTGCTGCCATGTCCCAAACTTCTACCATTTTGGGGTGGGGGGGAGCATAGCCTCTATAATACAGATATTAATCCATTCTTACAACATCTGGAGATGAGAAATCTAGCACTTTATCATACAGTATCTTATGCCACTCTCTGTTCTTATGCGTGAGTCATATCACCTAAAAGAAGTCAAAAGGAGGAACATGTTATGTAATTCTGTTTTATTTTCTGTAGTACCCAGTTTAAGATTGAATTTAACTCCATTATTCATCAGGAATAATTTATCGTATAAATATTATTTGCCTATTACTATGATAGGGCGTTGTGATAGAAATATTACAAACTATTTTACTCGGACTCAAGGTGCTTACAATTTAGTGGGTGAAACAGAATGAAATGAACAAATGGAGAAAGCAGATAACGTGTAGTGAGGGCTGTACACACAGGCACTAGTAGAATCCTGAGATATCCTTGTCAGTAAGTGAAAGGAGAGCTTAGAAGTCTTCATGTGAGAGGTGATAATTGATCTATGATGTGAAGGGCCAGTAAGAGTTAGTCAAGTGGATAAGAGGGTGGAGTCCCTCACGGGGAAAGTCATAGAGGCGCAGTGCATTAAAAGACCTACGCATGATTCTACAGAATCAGTGCAATGGTTCTCCTCTATTTTCCCTACCTAAATGCACCTAAGGATTAGAACATACTCCTTTTTGCTGCCCTGTGCAGTGACTGAGACAGTAGGGATTCATCCAAAGAGGTGAAGGCCATACCCTCTTGCAAGAAATATGACAAAAACATCAAAAATGTGCTTGGTTGGAAAAACATCCCAGAAGATTCTTTGTGCTAAGAAATAGCTTTTTCTCCTTCTGCTTGACAATCACTAGGCTAAATGGCTGGATTAGTGTGGAAAGCTGGCAGAAAACGGAGGCCTATTATGACCTTCTCTTGTGCTCTGGACATACAAAAGTAAACCAGCTCTAGTCTCTGTATGTGAGGAATCCACAATCCATGTGAATTAATGGGCATATATAGGAATGCAAGATCCATGACAGAGAAGGGCACAGAGTGCCATGCCATGGGTCAGAAAGGAGGAATTAGGTAAACTTTCTGAGAGAAGTAATGTCTGGGCTAATTAAAGAGGGATGCTAAATTGGTAGTTACTATTATCCAAAGAAGTAAACAGAATTATAGGAGTATATATATCTCTATGTATTTTTGGCTACATCAGGAACCTGGATGGTAGTACTGGCTCACCAAGAACATATTTTGGTAAATTAAACCCGGCATATCTGGGTTTAAAAAGCTGTAGACATCAACCCAACTGTTGTCTTAACCTGTCTTGTTTGCCAAAATATGTATGCATGTAAGAGTCAGGTTTGAAAAAGTTCTAAGAAGGTTGAGAAAATAATTTAGGTTTCTGATGAGAAGGGAAAAGAGGGTCTACTGCCCAAGAATAGAAGGTCAAGTTTAATTTTTTTTGGAAGTTTCTAAGATGAAATTTTGTTTCCTTCTAATTTTGACTTGGGACAGCTTTATCCTTGGTTAAAAATAAAAACAGTGACTGAAAGGAACGTTTTATTGAAATATTACCAGCCCAGAATATCTATGTTTGATTTAGATCACCTAATTATCTCCAGTAGAGAGCAGCTGTGAGAGACTCAATGAATCAATTGTATGGTGCCTTGGGGTAGAAAGCAGGCTTGGGGGGGGGGGGGAGGACAGGAAGTCCTGGGTGACCAGGTATAGCACAGTAACATTGAATATCTGGGAACCTTGATAATAGAGAATGAATTAGACAAAGTTTATCTTCATCTGTAGTTTCCTGGGGAATTGATGCTAAGATGTGGATAACAGTAATTAGATGTGGAAAATGTATGTGTGTATGCACATGCATGTGTGTGCATGTGCATGTATAGCCATGTGTATATGTGTTTATAGAGGAATGGGGAGCAGTGAATAATCAAAAAGCACAAAAATGATTCAGGCATCCGTATTTTCCAATGTTGGGTCCTGGATCACTTTGGAACCCCTTTAATAATAAGCAGGAAGAGTTTAATTAGTTTCATAATCCATGATACTAATTTCAACATCTTATTGGTTCAGTTGTCTTGCAGCATGATGCAATTTCAAAAGAAAATTTTTTGCATTCTTTGCACTTCAGTATTTTGGTAGACTTATTATCTGTTGTCATCTTAAAATGTAAACTATTTCTATAACATGTTTGTAATAAGATAACATTTATGTGGAGGAATCTGCCCTTAAATGTGGGATGTCATTAACAGTCCAAGCTACTACTCATTCCTCAGTTCACCCCTGTTTTTGTTTGTTTGTTTTATTTGTTAAATTCCCGAGTTGCCTACTTTTTTCAAGAGGTATATTATAATTTACATGCAAAACTGATTATACTGCATAGTAGATAACATTTAAAGAAAGGTATTGCCCACATTGTTTAGAAATTTTCTGTGTAGGGGCACCTGGGTGGCTCGGTTGGTTGGGTGACAGCTCAGGTCACGATACTGGAGTCCCAGGATCAAGTCCCACATCAGGCTCCCAGCTCCATGGGGAGTCTGCTTCTCCCTCTGACCTTCTCCCCTCTCATGCTCTCTCTCTCTTAAATAAAGAAAATATTTTAAAAATGTAAAAAAAAAATTTTCTGTTTGTTTCTTTTTTTTAATTTATTATTTTTTTTTACTGTTCCAAGATTCATTGTTTATGCACCACATCCAGCGCTCCACACAATACGTGCCCTCCATAATACCCATCACCAGGATTACCCAGCCCTCCACCTCCTCCCCTCCAAAACCTTCAGTTTGTTTCTCAGAGTCCACAGTCTCTCGTGATTTGTCTCTCCCTTTGATTTTCCCCAACTCATTTCTCTTCTCCATCTCCCAATGTACTCCACATTATTCTTTATGCTCCACAAAAAGTGAAACCATATGATGATTGACTCTCTCTGCTTGACTTATTGCACTCAGCATAATCTCTTCTAGTCCTGTCCATGTTGATACAAAAGTTGGGTATTCATCCTTTCTGATGGAGGTGCAATACTCCATAGTATATATGAACCATATTTTCTTTACCCATTCGTCTGTTGAAGGGCATCTTGGCTCTTTCCACAGTTTGGCAACTGTGGCCATTGCTGCTATGAACATTCAGATACAGATGGTCCTTCTTTTCACTACATCTGTATCTCTGGGGTAAATACCCAGTAGTGCAATTGCAGAGTTATAGGGAAGCTCTATTTCTAGTTTTTTTTTTTTTTTTTTAAGATTTTATTTATTTATTTGACAGAGAGTGAGAGAGAGAATGGCAGGGGAGAAGGTCAGAGGGAGAAGCAGACTCCCATGGATCTGGGAGCCCGATGCGGGACTCTATTCTGGGACTCCGGGATCATGACCCAAGCTGAAGGCCGTCGCCCAACCAACTGATCCACCCAGGCGCTCCCATTTTTAATTTCTTAAGGAATCTCCACACTGTTTTCCAAAGTGGCTACACCAACTTGCATTCTCACCAATAGTGTAAGAGGGTTTCCCTTTTTCCACATCCTCTCCAACTCATGCTGTTTACTGTCTTGTTAATTGTGGCCATTCTAACTGGTATAAAGTGGTATTTCAATGTGGTTTTGATTTGAATCTCCTTGATGGCTAATGATGATGAACACTTTTTCATGTGTCTTTTAGCCATTTGTATGTCTTCTTTGGAGAAGTGTCTGTTCATGTCTTCTGCCCATTTTTTGACATGATTATCTGTTTTGTGTGTGTTGAGTTTGAGGAATTCTTTACAGATCTTGGATATCAGCCCTTTGTCTGTAATGTCATTTGCAAATATCTTCTCCCATTCCATGGGTTGCCTCTTTGTTTTGCTGACTGTTTTCATTGCTGTGCAGAAGCTTTTGATCTTGATGAAGTCCCCAAAATTCATTTTCACTTTTGTTTCCTTTGCCTTTGATGACATGTCTTGAAAGAAGTTGCTGTGGCTGATGTCAAAGAGGTTACTGCCTATGTTCTCCTCTAGGATTTTGATAGATTGCTGCCTCACATTGAGGTCTTTTATCCATTTCGAGGTTACCTTCATGTATACTGCTTAGAGCAATCAATACTTTCAATGCCATCCCAATCAAAATTCCACCGGCATTTTTCAAAGAGCTGGAACAAACAATCCTAAAATTTGTATGGAACCAGAAAAGACCCTGAATTGCTAAGGAAATGTGGTAAAGAAAAACAAAACTGGAGGCATGACATTGCCTGATTTCAAGCTTTACTACAAAGCTGTGATCACCAAGACAGCATGGTACTGTCACAAAAACAGACACATGGACCAGTGGAACAGAATAGAGAACCCAAATAGGACCCAAAACTCTAGGGTCAAATAATCTTCGACAAAGCAGGAAAAAATATACAGTGGAAAAAAGACAGTCTCTTCAATAAATGGTATTGGGAAAATTGGACAGCTTTGTATAGAAGAAAGTATTTGTGTGTGTCTGTGTATGATGGATCCAAGAGAACATAAGAGCATATTATAGAATGAGGATTAGTATATGTATGTGTATATTATACAACCATATATATGTGTGTGTGTATACTATATATATATAAAACGTATATATGATATATACGTTTTATATATATATCATATATACGTTATATATAGTATATATTGTTTTATATATGTTATATATATGATATATATATATATATAATCTTTTGTTGTTGTTTGTTTCCCTCTTAATGCTGAGTCAAATAAAGGAATATCAAGAATGTTTCAGACAGTAGAACATAAATTTTGCAGTAAGGTAGAGACTTAAATCTTAGCATTGCCACTTACAATCTGTGTAATGTTGGAAAAATTACCTAAATTTCTCTGAACTCAACTTATTGCTTCCTAAAATGAAAAAATATTAAAAGTTCCCTACTCAAGGGACTGTTGTGATGATTAAAAGAATTATGAATATAAAATACAATACAGGGCCAAGCACATGGAAAAACCTCAAAAAATTTTATTTCATTGGGGGCGCCTGGGTGGCTCAGTGGGTTGGGCCACTGCCTTCGGCTCAGGTCATGATCTCAGGGTCCTGGGATCGAGTCCCACATCGGGCTCTCTGCTCAGCAGGGAGCCTGCTTCCCTCTCTCTCTCTGTCTCTCTGCCAGCCTCTCTGCCTACCTGTGATCTCTCTCTGTCAAATAAATAAATAAAATCTTCATAAAAATAAAAAATTTTATTTCATTGATTCAAGACACACATTCTCCCTACCCCTGACATTTTAACATCTTTGTGAAGGGAATATGTCTTACCATTTATGGTGTCTTATACTTAATCTTATAGTTGATGAAATATAGAATTATTAAATATATGATTAATAGTTTAAACATAACATTTAGTTTAAAAATATTAGAAATCAATGCAATGGAATCAGATACCAACTATCCCATTGCGTATAATTTGCAGTGAAGAATAGAAATGAGAAATTTGCAAATTAGGTTAGAATTAATATATGTCCTATTTTGAGATTATTCATTTATTTATTCCATAAACATTCCTTTGTTGAAATGACAACCATGTACCAGATTCAGTGTAGGTCAAGAATCTAAAAGACGATCTTCATCTTTAAAGGTCTAACAGATGTCTCATGAAAGACAGCACAACCATGTAAGTACAATATCAGAAATAAGTACCTAACCTAAGAGTTTATATAGAAAAGGGATCTAGGGCCACCTGGGGATCTCGGTCAGTTAAGCATCCCACTCTTTTATCTGGCTCAGGTCATGATCTCATGGGTCTTGAGATAGAGCTCTTCCACGGACTCCATGTTCAGGAGGAACTCTGTTTGATATTCTCTCCCTCTCCCTTTGTCCCTCCCACCACTTTGGCATTCTCTCTCCCCCACACCATTCTCTCTTCCTAGAAAAAAAAAAAAAATATATATATATATCCTTTAAACCTGAAAAAAGAAAAATACCTAATCCAAGGGAGAGGAGATGGTGAGAAAAGTACAATGGAAGATGTGCTTCCTGAACTGTGTGTCAACAGACTAGTAGAGGGAGCCAGAGGCAAGAGGACTTGTGTTCTAGGAAGAGGAAATGTAAAAAGGAACTTGGGACATGGAGAGATAATGGTCTTCCTAGCTCAGGAATTAAATAGAATGTTTAATCTGAATGAAATATTTGGAGAAGGAGTAAAAACTCTAAGCTGGAAAGGTAGTAAGTGTCAGCTTATGGAGGACCATGCATTACCATGCTGATGGGCTTGGACTTTATCATGAGTTAAATATAAATACTCTGAGACAGTTAGAAGTGCAGGGATGGTATCATCACAGCTCTATTTCCAAAATATTACTCAGGATGAATTAAAGTGGACAAGTTTGGAGACTTGTAGTTAGGAACTTATTTGATAGTTCTTAATAATAGTACTGGAGATGTTCTAGAATGGACAGACTTGAGAGATTATTAAGGAGGTAGAATCTACGAGACCCGGTGATTAAATGAATATGAAATAGAGATATAAATCAAGTTTGAATTAGCAATTGTCAGTTCTTTGGATTAGTTTACACAGAATTTTTATCACCCATAATGAACATTTGGTAAATAGTCATATGTTGTCTGATCACCCATTCCTCTGGACATTCTTTGTGTATTTCATAGACAGCTGATCATAGTGAATTAATATGTAATTAACAAGAGAAAAAAAATACCTCTGAGTCAACATTTTAGAAATGTTCAATTGCCTTAAGTGGATTTTCTCATTGTCTTTTTCCATAACAACATGGTGACTTGGAATACAACATGACACCAAGAAATAGCAAAATAAAAAGGATTTCTGAAGCAGTTCCTTTTTATCTTGCCTTATTCTTAACAGCGTTTCTCTGGTCTAATTCTTTTATGGTTCCAGGGAGAATTACATTTCAAATTCCATAATTGCACAGGAGAATTGGAGTCTTGTAAAAATTTAGAGTACTCTGTTCAAAGGCAATTTTTATTATCAACTGAACCTATGCTGTGTTGCAGCCAGAGACATTGTTTAGAGCATCATTAAAAGAACCCTTTTTAATATGACTGCTCTCTCTTAAAAAAATGTAGCACACTCTTATTTAATATTACTGTAATACTACAATTGACTGTATATTTGTTGAAAGTCTCGTAGTATGGTATTTAGTGTATTGAACCAGCACAAAATATACATGAACTTTATCAGTTTTCATTTTCTCTTTACAAACCAAGAACAATATTAAATGACATTTTATGACATTTGATAGGTATTTAAAATTTGTTATTGCGGCTGTTCAGTGAACCATAAAATACAAGTGTAACAGGCTGGCTGTGCTTCCATTAGGAGAAATGCAAGCAAGAAGCACTGAAATCAGCATCCTACAATATGTGCCCATTTTCCATCAATGTCTTGCTCCTGACCCTCTGCCAAGTTCATTATCTCCTCTGTGGCCAAATTTGTCCATATGAAAAATTAGGAGAAAAGAAAGAATAAATCAATGCTTGCCTCTAGAATGATCTGAAATCCAGATATGGAAAATCTTACGCAATTTTAAAAGACCAGTTTATTAACTGCTTGCCCTCATTTGTTTGAACATACCACAGTGATCTGTGGGAGAGTAGCTGAGAGACTGATGTAATAGTCCTTTTCACACCTTCTATCCATAAAGATAGTTCTTTTATTTGCAGCTGAAGCTATTATATCTGGAGCCTATAGCTGTTTGGCACTTTTAACGATGGAAATTTTCAAAGAGAAACAGCGAGTAAAATGTGAAAATGTCCTCTGGGATATTATTTTATTACTACATGTCCCTTATCATTTAGCAGACTGGATGCAATATGAAAAATTCAGTCAAACAGTTTGTTTTCTAGTTGGTTGGCAAGGGATCAAATAACAGGTACTAAAAAAAAAATAAAGCTTAGCTAACTAAGAAGCAGTGTGTGTGTGTGTGTGTGTGTGTGTGTGTGCGCACGCATGCGTGTGTGTTTGTGTGCATGTGTCTACCATAAGCCAAGTTGAAGAGGTGACTCAGAAAAGTCATCAGAGGAAAGGCAAAGCTATTTGGTTTGAAAAACCAGGATGATGTCATGAGGGAAGAATGAACTTTGAGGGTGGCAAATATTTGGGTTTGGATTATATTTTCATTATGTTACTAATTTATGAGCATTAATTTCTTCAGAAAAAAAATACATAGTCATACTAATAGCTCACAGAGTTTTAAGGATCACGTAATATCATGGAGGTCAGGCATGCATAAAGATGTGTGCCACATTGTTGGAACTCAGAAAATGACATTCATCCTTTTTTTTTTTTTTTAAATTATGGGAGCTGTTGACAAAACAAAAATGATCTAGAATAGCAGTACGACAATAGCGTGCTCCATCTTCCCCAGGTACCTCTTCACAAAATGGGTCAGATCTTTGGTTGACATCTCTTTCAAGTGCATATATTTGAACTACCTTTGCATAAAATCTCTGGGTTATAATTGATGTGTAGAAAAGACCAGAGATGACCCTTCCAAGCTGCCTTACCAGCCTCAACTAGTTAGCCCTAGTACAGACTGTCAGTAACTGCTCAACAGAGTGGTGTTGAGTTGAAGACACTGATCAGAAAGGAATCTAATACATCAGAAGAGGAAAACCTAACAATCTAAGTATGTTTATGGGAAGTTATGCAGGAAGAAGAGCTCATATGATAATCAAGACTTCAAACAGACTGGTAGAAGTGAATCAGCAGTTATTTTACAAGTTCAACCTTAGTATACCCTTTTTGGTCCCTATCAACTGGAAGTCACATTCCTGCCCCTTCAGGAGAAGCAGTGGTAGTTCTCTTCGAAATATACGTCTCTCTTACTGTTAGAAATAGAGTACTATATTATAGATTTTGGTTTGGTTTTAAGTTGCCTTTATTATTTAGATACTTATAACTTCACTGTGACTTGTTCCCCATTTTTGTAGTTGATTTCTTATACTATGTATTTTGTGTTCTATCATATTTCAGATTCTTCTAAGTGTCCTCTTCTGGAGGATCATATCCTATGTGGGGACATCTGGATTTCATACTGAAATGAAAACCAGGACATTTTCAATGTGGGAATAGGTGAAATGTGGTTCTAAAATGTTTGATTATAGCCCAGTGGAGTGAAATTTCGTGACTCTGTTCTTAATCATTAATATCATCAGCATAAGCCTAATGATCAAATTTAAAACACTCATAGTTATCATTCAGCTTCACCAGTTCTGATGGTGCCCAGGGGCCCACCAGATCTTCCTCTACCAAAACTGGATGTTTTCCTGAGAAATGCATGTAAGCAGGGAGCAATGATTATAGACTTTTGCCTTATTCTGTGCAAAGTTCTGAATGTTGTACGTTCTAAATTCAGTCAAAACCTCTCACCTTTGCCTGGATGTGGTCCCTCCATCTACTTTGGAGCCTTGTTTCTTTTCCTTGAAGATTGTATCACTATTCCTTTATGAGTTCAGTCTGACATGATGGTGTTATGCATCTTATCAAAGCTTCGTTAATGGTTTCACAAAGCCTTAGTCTCCTTGAGTATTTATGGCTTAGAATATGTCAAACTGCCACTTCTTTCTGTTAATGCACACTTCTGGGATCCTCTGCTTTCTTTTCCGGATAACCCATTAACAAATTTTTTTTTAAAGATTTTATTTATTTATTTGACAGAGATCACAGGTAGGCAGGCAGGCAGAGAGAGGAGGAAGCAGGCTCTCCACGGAGCAGAGAGCCCGATGTGGGGCTCGATCCCAGGACCCTGAGATCATGACCTGAGCCGAAGGCAGAGGCTTTAACCCACTGGGCCACCCAGGCGCCCCCCAATTTTTTTTTTTAATGTCTTTCATCTTCTAGCTTTAAAGTTCCATTTTTTTAAAGATACTGTATCTCACTGTTCTTTTTTCCCCCCACTGTTTATATATCTTAGAGTTAGGAATTCTGGATACTAGAAAATTTTCTTAGAATATAGGCCTATTGATAGTGTATTTACAGTTCAGATAAAGCCCCCATCATCCACTTAGTCTTTTATTTATATTTATTTGATTTTGTTACAAAAATGTATTACTACAAAGTTGGGAAATACCAAAATAGAGGAAGAATTTAGTAATTCTTTATTTCGTATTTCAAGAACAAATCATCTTGCACTTTAAGTGCATTTTAGAGGTGTCATTTGGATTATAATTTAGATGACTTCATAATTATAACTCTGCTTTTTATCAACTGCTCTAGCACAATTGAAAATTCACAATTTTGCCTAGTGAAAATTATTTTTTTTACTCAAACCCACCATGGTTTTCAAACAATATGGACACATTCTTCATGTATATTTTTGTATGTTTGGAGGAAAAATGTCTGCTAGAGATTTCCACTCCCCTTCTATCACAGGGTGATGGGAATTGGGTGAGGCATGTGTGGGCCTCTGTGGTAAGGACTTCTGAAATCACTGAGGGTATATGGTTGTCACACTTCCAGAAGGCACTTGATGCTTCCCATTTACTGGTGACCATATTTCCATATATTCCCCTCTCATATGTATTGTTTATTAAATTGGTCTCTGTGTTAAAGTACTGAGTTAAAGTTAGTCTGTGTAGCCAAGAGAATATGACAGAAATGGTGGTATGTTACTTCCAAGATTAGTTTTGAGAAACACTGCAGCTCCCCAGCCCCCATCCCTACACCCGTCTCTAAATCCCTCATTGCTTGCTCTCTCTCATAAAAAGAAACCCATGTGTAAATGACCTAAAGTCTTGTGCCAAGATCTATGTGAGTGAACTGTCTTAGAAGTAGATCCTCCAGCCCCAGCCAAGCCTTCAGATGACTGCAGCTCTATCCAACATCTTGACTGCAACCTTACAAGAGACTCTAAGCCAGAATCACCCAGCTGAGCTTCTTCCAGATGCCTGACCTCAGAAAGTATGGCAAATAAATGTTCGCATTTTTCACCAATAATTTTGAGGTAGTTTATTATGGAGCAATAAATAATACAGGGAGATTAAGGGTCCAGATGTTTCTTCCTATACTCACAACAGATGAAGTCAAAAAGTAAGAGCCCCTATAGAAGACTTGATTAACTCGAAATCAGGAGAACAACACTCAGTCAAGAGATCTTAGGAAAGGCGGAGGGGTGGATTTGGAGAGTTGAGATCAAGGCCATTCGGAATGTCCTGTGGTCTGAATGAATTCCAGAGATCAAGTGTAACTACTTATCTAGCTTTTGCATGTTTCCAGCATGTACTGGGAAAGAAGAACTTGGTGTATTGAAATGAATGAAAATAAGAGGGTCATAAAATATTCTGAAAACTACATAAGTCAGAGATGTCTTCCAGGGTCATAGTTGTTTCTTCTATGCTGAATTTTATCTTGTGTTTATGATTTAATGTTATACAGGCTTAAAATGTAAGTTCCATTGGTCAAGAATAGGCAATTTCTATATTTAAATGTTCTCATGATGCATTCAATAATCCTAGCTCTTACTTGCCTGACATTATGTTTCTTTGTAGACAGATAGCTTGTCATTTTTTAAATAAGTGGATAAGCTGGACATTATGATCTATTTTAGTGCTATGATCCTATTACTCCTCTAAGTAGAAGATAAAAGTACAAATCATTAAGTGACAGTAGACCAAAAACCTCCTACAAAATTGTCCTGTAGTCAAACTCAGAAGAACCTTCTTTCTATGTGCATGTTGGTGGTACTATGAAAGAATGGCCCAAAGTACAGGAAGAAGGAAGCAGGAGAGAGAGCGAAGGTGGAAGGGAGGGGAGATAAATCTTTCACAAGAACAAATTGTGGTAAGTTAATTCCCAGGCACAAAAATAAAATGACAGAGGTGAGAGATTTCTATTTAGCCATACATTAGCAACATTCCTCCATAGAGATCTTTGAAAAACACAAATGTGACTCTTATATCTATCCTTAAACTACTTTGGTAGCTCCCCCAACATATAATGCAAGTATTTTTAGCTTGAACTTACAGATTTTTACAAGTTCCATGGCATTCTGGGGACTTTTTGAAAACATTGCAAACACTACTATGGTAGAATGTTTTGTTTTGTTTTGTTTTGTTTCCCCAATCCCATAACCCTATGACAGAATTTTTTACCTTCCTCTGGGTTTCTTGGTTCAATCTAAGTGTGAAGAAGAAAAAATTAGCAGTCTTTGGTGGGTGAGCAAAGAGGCAAGGATTGTTAACATTGTAAACCTTAGAATTGTGGGGGTTTTTTTCTTTTCTTGAGATATAATTGACATAAAATTGTGTGGATTTGAGGTATGCAATGTGTTGGTTTGATACACCTATATCTTGAAGTATGATTGTTACAGTAATGTTAGCTAACACTCTTATTATGTCACATAATTATCATCTGTGTATGTTGAGAACAATTAGGATCTAGTGTCTTAGCAACTTTGAAGTTTATAATGCAGTATGGTAGACTGTAACTCCCATGTAGTGTAAGGATCTCTAGAACTTATTTATCTACTAGTTGCAAGTTTATAGAATTGTGTTTTTTGAGGATATAAGTATTAGCAGGAGAAGGGTTTGTTTATTAAGGTAAATGAACAAAACAACTAAGTAAACCCAGGACATAAAGGCCTCCTAATAGTCTCCCAACTCCATCAAGGCAAATGTAATTAAGTACTGAGAGTTGAGATCATGCAGTGTGGGCAGAGTGGAGGGACCAAGATGTAGACGAACAAGGCAGAGTGGGAAGGAGGCACTGTGTTGGGTTCTGTAAGGACAAATAGGAGAGTATATATCTTTTTTTTTTTTTTTTTTTTTTTTTGCAATGTATTGTTTAGGATACTGCTGGATACAAGCAATCAAAATCTAATTCAGTTTCATTTAACCACATAAGAGACTTAGTGGCTACTATAAAAAGGACCCAGTGGTAGGTGGGCATCAAGGATGTATTGATTGTGTGACTCAAAAGTATCAGTAAAAGCTGTGTTTTTTTCCACCTCTTCATTCTGCCTCCCATGGTACCAGCTTAATTCTAAAGTCTGGCTCCCCATCATAGTCACAGAATATGGCTGGCAGTAACCCCTGGAGATACTATGTCCTTAACCATATAGATGAAAAGAGAGAAATTGTGCAATTTGCTTCTGGAAGCCCTCCCAGAAAAACCAGGATGCTTATTTCCCAGAAGCCCTCAGCAAACCTTTTCAGTAAATCACTTGGTCAAACATGTGTCTCACACCCTCTCCTGAATCAATAACTGTGGCCAAACAATGGGGTTTTGATGGTTATCTCAAAGTAGAGCCACATGTCCTACCCCCAGACCCTAAAGATTGAGTCAGTTTCTCTCAAAGCATTTTATGTTATATGGAGGAGTTGTAGCTGCTGAAATGAAAACTGGGCAAGCCTCCCAGAAAAATGAAACAAACAAACACAATTGATATTGAAGAGCCAGTCACCACACCCATGACTGTTTCATCCCATTGAGACTTCATGCACTTGTCTAATAGACTAAGAGGAATTTTTTTTTTTCTGTCTGTAGACTACACTTCCCACTTTTTCTAGCTTTAAGGATATTTTATAGAAACATGTGTATGGGGGCACCTGGGTGGCTGAGTGGTTAAGCCGCTGCCTTCGGCTCAGGTCATGATCTCAGGGTCCTGGGATCGAGTCCCACATCGGGCTCTCTGCTTGGCGGGGAGTCTGCTTCCCTCTCTCTCTCTGCCTGCCTCTCTGCCTACTTGTGATCTCTCTCTATCAAATAAATAAATAAAATCTTAAAAAAAAAAAAAGAAAGAAACATGTGTATGTGTGTGTTTTCCCAAAGAGAGGGTGCATAACATTTACTGGAAATTAAAATAAATTTGTAATTCCAAAATATCCAGAGTTACTGAAATTTAGTTGGAATTCCTAGATAAGCTGGTTATTTCTTCTATTCTAGTTCTTCCCAACTTCCATCCCTACCTCCAACACAAAAACAATTCTAACATTTCCCTTGGCCTTCATGGGCCATTTCATGGTCTCAGGTTCTATAACCATTTGATTTCCTCTTCTACCTCCTCTCCTGGTAAACCCTCATTCTGCCTTCAAGACTAACTTCAAGTGAGACCTCTCCACTGGAGTTTTTCTTTATTGCTCTCTGTGAACAGAGTTGATCCATCTCTTCTGTACCCTTAGTGCTCTGTAATGGTAAGTACGTACTCTACCGCAGCAGCATTCTGTTTGTATGCTTCACTCCCAGTGAGACCATGAAAAACTAAAACACAGGATTTGTGTCTCTCCTACTTGTCTTTGCATTAGCCTTTGTAGTTTGTTAAACCTTTGTTTCGTGAACATGCAACCATTGGTAGGTTTACCTGTCAGCGAAGCAGCTGTCGAGAATGTGTGGGGGCTTTGTTATGGTGCAATATTATTCCTGTCAACTTGAAAGAGCTTTTTCTCACTCTTCAGTTACTACTTAGGTGCCTCCAGACGATGTGGCAAAAATAGATCTTTGGATAAATGATGTGATTCCATTTAAGATCTTAGGAATTCATGTATTATGCTCCTAAATCTAGATGAAAGATAAGAATCTTAAAAGTTATTTATTGAGTGCTTTCTATATGGAGGGCACTTTGCTAAGTGCTCTACAAACACTATTTCATTTTATTTCCACAAAAACCTCAGGAGGCAGATCCCATCATTGTTTTTGCCATTTTATCAGTGAGAATGCTTAGATTTACAGAGTATATAATTTGCCTACTATCATACTTTCTGTAGCTAAAGGGGACAGGATTTGAATTCAGGTCTCTCTAACTACAGTTAAAACCTTGAGATCAGTTACAGATTGTGGTTTAAGGGTTTCTACGTACCAGGCAGAGCACTAGATATTTTATTATGAAATTAAAAAAAAACTTTACAATAATCCTACAGTGTAGGAATTACTATTCTCATTTTAAATGTGGGAAACTCAGGTTTAGAAAAGATTTTAAAATTTTCCAAGAAAGCATAATCTGTAGTTGTAGAGACACTCTTGAATGGTAGTGTCCTCAACTCCTGTGTTCACGTATGCAGTTTTCAGTAAAACCCCAGGAAAATAGTGCCATCTACATCCTAGGAATTGTTTCTGTGTGTGTGTCTGGAAAGTCGAGGCAGCTACAGAAAGAAGTCTCTACCTTATGGGAATTTATAGCACTGCCATAATAGTCAAATCTAGTATTATAAGATCTAAGAGTCAGAACGACTATTTGAGGTTATCTAAGAAAATAATGTGAGAAGTTAAATACCAATGAAAAATTTAAATAGCGATTCAGGAAAAGCCTAGAGAGATATCTTGGGATAGAAGGTGATTAATTTTTCTGTTGAATGAATAGTTACAAATACAGGCACTGGGAGAAGGGGGATTTGAGCTTAAGCCTTACTGTCTTTGAGAAAGCCCTTCCTCTGAAAGTCTATGAGTGACTTCACTGTGGGATAATGTAACTGTCAACTTGTCAGTCAACCCCACTAGTCTATAATTACTTGAGGGTAATTAAGAATCATATACTTTTGTATTTTATTCTCAGAACTTGACCCAATTTGTGGTACTTGATAGTAATTTAGGGAAAATTTATTGTACCAATCCAGCATCATTCCAACTATGAGAATAAGGTTGGGGAAACCATCTCAGAGGACATAAGTTTTGAAGTGAGGGGAGGAGTTTAATAGGTTAAGATGATTTGGAAAGGTCTGTCAGCAGGATGAAATGATGTGAGCCACTTCGTCATGTCAGGAAAGAATCACAGTGAATGCTCTCCGTTCCCAGCATCTTCATGATCCAGGGGCAGTAGGTGGTCATCACTATCTGGCTGTGGCCCTGCAGATAGGGCACAGACACCAGAGGATATCACAAATGAGAGAGAAAACTGTAGATTCTGGAAGGTCTCATCACAGATTCAAGGTTGCTATGAGGCACCCTGGAAAGTACCCTGCGGGAATAATTGAGATTTGTGCTCTTTTCTGAGATGACAATTATTTTATTATGTGATAGTAGCGAAGTCATTGAACTTCTCTGAGCCTCAGCATAGAGAGTAGTAAAATAGATATTATTATCTAGTTCAAGATGTTTGACCTTGATCTAGAAATGATTAAATCCTATCCTGTTTCCTTATATGCTTGGCTTCTTTTCCCTGGCCCATGAGGCTACTTCACAACAAATGTCCATTTTATTGGTAGCTGGAGCCATAACTTTACATTTCCTTGTTGTATTAAACTTTGGTGGTGTGGCCTGCTGACATATGAGTCACAGGACATCTTCTGGCATGGAAGAGGCTTAAGAAAACCGATTCATCCCTTACCTCCTGGGTCCCAACCTGGATTCCTCTTACTTACTAACAGGATGTAGCTCCAAGGTAAGTGACAACCCTAGGCGGACAAAGTGCTTGGATCAAAAGGAAAGAAGTAGATACAAAGGAAGCCCCTGGGAAATATTTTGCAAAGAGGATGAAGTCCATCTTTTTTTTACAATTTTATCTATTTATTCGACAGATAGCGATCACAAGTAGGCAGAAAGGCAGGCAGACACAGAGAGAGAGAGGAAGGGAAGCATGCTCCCTGCCGAGCAGAGAGCCAGATATGGGGCTCCATCCCAGGACCCTGAGACCATGACCTGAGCTGAAGGCAGAGGCCTAACCCACTGAGCCACCCAGGTGCCCTGGATGAAGTCCCTCTATCTGTGTTCTTCTCACCACAATCTCCATGACCTTTGTTCTTGACCAATTTGGGGCCCATATTGTCTTTGAGCTAATTCAGGTCTCTCTGCTCTGGGATGAGTAAGGTGAGAAAGGGGGTAATAGAGAGATGAGCTTCTTCTGGAAGTTGGAGTGTATCATCCATGTGTAATCATTTTTTAAAAAATGCTAAGTAGTAAGCTAATTATTGGAGTTAGATGATTTTATTGATGTGGCTGTTTTACATTAAATAATTATTCCATCCCCTTAAAAAGCATATCTAAGTATCTTTATCCTTAAGAACTATGTTCCTCATTTTGGAGAAACAAACAGATAAACCATTAAAAAATAAAAACAAAAAAAACCCAGAAAATCATGAATAGGTGCACAGAGCTACTAAGCATGCATTAGATCACAAATGTGATTTTATAATACATCTTAATAAAAAGAGTAAATTATTTTTCATTTTCACAGACATACATTTGCTTCTAGGCTTGCCCAACCTGATTGATATACTTGTTTGAATGTGATTTCCATTTACTTTTATATTAAAATGAATGGAAGTGAAAAGGTCAATTTATTTAGAAAATTGTTAGCGATCCCTGGGAAAAAAAAAATAATTCAGCATGTGTGATTTTAATCAATTTTCATTTGTTGTTAAAGTTCACACAAAGTTTAGCTTGATGTCCATGGGAAATGAAAATAGTGACTGGTTTTATAAGTATAATAAATATACCTGAATCTAAAGTTCTCAAGACAATATTGTTAATAAAGCATATTTGTCTGGTTCCATAAAATAGAAATGTTTAAATTAGAAGAGTTGCTTGCTTAGATCCTAGGTTAATAGGAACATTTTCAATTCTCAATCTTTATTATTTACAATGCCAAAAGGGAAAATTGACTTCAACACAGTATCTGGGCTGTAAATCAGAGGAGTTACGTAAGGTCTGGGGAAGAGCCACAGGGAAAGGACCTGGAAGTGGGAGATCCCAAAGAAGGGATTTGGGCCTTTTGCCTGCTGCTGTCCTGGAGGGGGCTACACCCCAAGATTTTCAAGTTTTTGGCTAGTTCCCCGCACAGCACCATGGGGGCCGTGAGAGCATCAGGGGAAGGCTTGGTCCTTTTCTGGTATGATGAGGTTTAGGAATAGGGTGACTCTCAGAACAATGTGTTAGAGAAAGCAATTCAGGCCCCTAGATACAAAACAGACAAAGATGGATTAGACACTGAGCTGTAATTGTGCCGTCATAGGGGGGGTCCAAGATGGAGAGGATCAGTGTGGCCTGGAATTGCAAAAGGGTTAGGGGACAGAGTAGATCTCAGGGTGAGTTGTACTGGAGAGAGGGCATTTGGACAGGCTGGAATAATAATTCCAGGCCTTGGAAACCATGACCTGAAGCAGAGAGGCAGGGATAGAGATGTGGCATAATGGAGCTCTGTCAATACTAGCCTAACCTGCTATGGGCAGCGTGTTGGCGTGTGTTGGGTAGTTTGATTGACTGGGGCAAACTGGGCCTGAATAAACAAGCCAAACAAATAATGGCTATCTCAAAATAGGACACTGACTGATTTCAACTTTTTTGCTGTGCCATTATGACTGAATCTTTTGGAGTATTACCAACGGTGTCCCTAAGTAAATGGTAATATTCTTTTATAAATAGGTTTTGAAGGGGCGCCTGGGTGGCTCAGTGGATTAAGCCTCTGCTCAGGTCATGATCTCAGGGTCCTGGGATCAAGCCCCATATCTGGCTCTCTGCTCGGCAGGGAGCCTGCTTCCCCCTCTCTCTCTGCCTGCCTCTATGCCTACTTGTGATCTCTCTCTGTCAAAGTCTTAAAAAAAAAATAGGTTTTGAAATCCCGCCTTTCCTTTTTAGGATAGTGTGTGGGGGTGCATATGGGGGGTTGCAAACACAATATGGCTCCAAGAGGGAGAGGCATAGTTAACAAAAAACAAGAGGGCTGTTATGTGCTTAATTACATCCTTCCCCAAATCCGTACGTTGAAACCCAGCTCCCAGTGAGAATGTACTTGGAGACAGGGCCTAAAAGGAGGTAATTAAGATTGACAAGCTCAGAAAGGTGGTGTCTGAATCCAATAGGTCAGTTGTCCTTAGAAGAAGCAGCAGAGACAGCAGGAGTATGCATAGTAAGACAAAAAACCATGTGAAGACAGAGAAGGTGACCATCCTCATGCCAAGGAGAGAGGTCTCAGCAGGAACAAACCCTGCCAGCACCTTGATCTTGGACTTCCAGAATTGTGAGATAATAAATTTCTGCTGTTTAAATCATCCAGTATGTGGTATTTTGTCAAGGCCGCCCAAACACACTAATATGGCAGGTTTATAGTCAAATCGCTATTACAAAATGAAAGAAAATCAAAAGGAAAGTTGAGTTACAGTCCTTCGTGAACCCAGCTGGAGGACTGTGACTTTGTCAGCAGAATGGAAATATTTAAATCCTGACCTAACCTTTCTTCCGAGTACCTTTTAAATAGCTTCGTTATGTTGAGTGCAGTATAAACATGCAATGTAAATTCGTCATGTTAGAGAAGGATGTTCTAAACCTCAATTTTTATAACTTCCTGAGAAAGAAGTAGCAGAATAAATATGGAAGAATTTTGTTCTGTCTTAACTTTTCTATAAACAATTTGTAACCCAGTTCTTTTTATTTTACTTTCCTTGATCATTTGGCAAAAGGAAATGGAAAAAAAACATATCTTGTTATGTTTATACTAAGAAAATTCTGGCTAGCTTTGGGAATAACACTCTTAAAAAAAAAAACAGGAAGTGTAAAGGCCTACAATTCAACAATGACTTAGTAACTTCTAAATTTAAAAGTAGAAGGAAAAAAAAGGAAAAACAGAGAAGTCAAGAAAGAGCTAAGAGAGTATACCAACTAGGATACTTTTTTTTTTTTTTAAGATTTTATTTATTTATCAGAGAGAGAGAGGGAGAGAGAGCGAGCACAGGCAGACAGAATGGCAGGCAGAGGCAGAGGGAGAAGCAGGCTCCCTGCTGAGCAAGGAGCCCGATGTGGGACTCCATCCCAGGACGCTGGGATCATGACCTGAGCCGAAGGCAGCTGCTTAACCAACTGAGCCACCCAGGCGTCCCCAACTAGGATACTTTTAATGGCAAGGGATAAAATATCTAGTCCCAACAGACTTAAATAATAAAAGTTCTTATACTCTAGTTATTGAGAAGACTGAAATCATGCTTCAGGTATGGTTTGATCAGGGTGCCAACTCTATTTCTGTGTTATTCTCTCTAGTTCATATTCATTTTTATCCTTAGGCTAGTTTCTCTCATGGTAGAAGAACATTTATATTAGCTCCAAGACTTCACATGGATATCCTATGCAAAGAGGAAAGAGAGAGTATCTTTGTTAAGCTAGTTTTTGGACTAGTCCACACTGACACACAGATTATGTTTTAAATTGTGTGCAGACTGGCCTCACAAGGTTCCTAGCATCTTAACTGTCAGAGAAAGTTCTAGGTCATGGAAAAAGGTGCCTGGACATATCTTTGGAGCCTAGAGTTTTTTAAGAAAGAATCTAGACATAGTTCACAATTTGATTTGGAAATATAAAAGCTATGGAGTATGTGAACTGGAGGATGTGTCCTCTAAGAGACTAAATTTGTAGAGAGACAATAGGATCTTGGGTTAGTTCCTAAGGCTGCTGTAACTAATTATCACAAACTTGATGACTTAAAATAATAGAAATTTACTCTTCTCACAGTTTGATAGGCCAGAATTTAAAAAATCAAAGTATTGGGAGAATTTGCTCCTTCTGAATATTCTGAGGATAAATATTTTCCATGCCTTTCTTCTAGCTTCTAGTAGCTGTAGGTAACCCTTGGTGTTCTTTGGCTTTGTTACACATCCACTCAATGTCTGCCGCCAGGTTCACCTGGCATTCTGCTCTAGGTCTCTGGGTCTTCCACTTTTCTGCCTTTTATTAGGATATTATTGTTGGATTTAGGACCCATTTTCAATCCAGTTAATAATCATTTTATGCACCTTAACATAATTATATCTATAAAAATGCTATTTCAGGTTACATTCACAGATGTATTGGGGATTAGTACTTGGATATGTATTTTTCTGTCCACTGTTCAACTCACTATAGACTTATTGGAGGAAATCACCATCAGTGAAGGTTCAGGTGGTAGATGAGCAGAGTTTCTAGGCCATCATGACACTATGCCTAATATTCCAACCAGGAGAGGATATGGTTTAAAGCAGTGGTCTTCCAAGTAGAGAGAAATGAGAATATCTTGGAACTACAATTATAATTTTGTTCATCTAAGGAAATAAGAAAGAAATGGAAGTTTTCTTCATACTGAGTATATTGATTGACATCATGACCTGCACTGGGTTAGCTGGTCCCATGGATATGCGCGTGTCGTGGTATAGGAGATGTCCTAAATAGGGAAGGGGGTTGTTGATAGTCATGTCTTCATTCATCTACTTGCTTTTCATGTACTGTAACCCATTGGTGTATACCTGAGCCCCATTAACTAGAGTTGTAAATATTTTCTACTTTTAACCAAGATGACCCTCACCGAATGAAGAAGTGCCTTGAAATATTGCTACTACTTGAAGATAGTACTAATGCATGAGTAAATAGAATAAATGGGAAGAGCTGATTTTTCTACTCTTGGGACAGACTCTCAACACCCAAAGATGAGATAAAAATCATGGTAATCTAATCAGAACTGAAAAGCAATTAGGTAATACAATTCTAAATTTTTAGCCAGGAACTATTTGTATCATGGATTGCTATCCACCGCTGTTCGTTGTGACCTTCATTTTAAGTCTGTGATGTGTCTCAAGACAATAGTTATTTAAATGTACATATTTTGAGAGTACAAGCTCAAATATGTTTTATTGCTAATACAATACAATTTATAAAGTTTGGTTGCTTCTTGTTTAACAAAAATAATAACACTGCTTGCGATCTAGTAGTTCTACCTGAGAAACTCTCTGAGAAAGTATGGGTCATGAGAGTTTGATGAGTTGTTTGGGTGGCTGGAAGACAGAACCCTAAGTCTGCTTAGCAGCCCCTGGAGATCAGAAATTAAGTGCCCACCTTAATGTCCTCTTGTATTGCCCAGCGTCAGTCAAGCAGAGCATAAGCCAGAGCTGTGGCTCCACATACCCTGCCTGGGATGATTCCCTATGTTCGCCTCCAGTATTACCCCTTTGTCCCCACCACGGATACTTATTAAAAGACCCTATAGGGGCAGAAAACTGAGTGCCTCACTCTTCAAGGAGGCAGTTTCCCAGAGAACCAGTACCTTCAGTTTCCCTGCAAGTATGGTTCAGCTGAATAGCTGTGTAGTTGTGGTGAAAGCAAGGGCAGGGGTTTAGGGACAGAAAGGCAAGAAAATGGAAGAGGCAGAATTTGAAGCTAATGTGTTGGGTGAGAATCTTAAGCAGCATTCTGGTCTAACTCATTTAGTTAATAAATATTTACTGAGTGACCCCTGAGTGTTGGTCCAGGAAGATGTATATAAATAAGGAGCATATGATTTCCCAAGCCTTGTGGAGTTTAGAGTCCATGTCAATATATTTCTTTGTAGTTACCCTCTCACATTTTCCTTTTGTACTGGACCAGACATGCTATCTTTAGGTTCATTTTCCCTCTTTCTCTGCCCTGCCCCTTATCACAAAGAGTGGACCCTTTGGGCTCCTTCCCAAGCTGGCTTTTGTTTGTTTGTTTGTTTTTACAATGGGGTCAACCAAGAGAAAACATTGATGGGAGATAGAAAAGGGAAAATCAGGGTACTTTTTCTTCTCTAAGCCTTAGGGGAAGCTCAGCACTGGCTGCTTCTCCTCCATAATCCACCTTTTGTATCAGGACCATTCTGATTTCTTTGGTCTCTGGTAATATGGCTTCTTTTCTCTTTAGTTTGTTAACTTTTTTTTTTTTTTTTTAAGATTTATTTATTTTTTTAGAGAGAGAGAAAGTATAAGAAGGAGGGGGAGCAGAGAAAGAGGGAGGCAAGCAGACTCCCAGCTGAGTGCAGAGCCTGAGAGAGGACTCCATCCCAGGACCCTTAGATCATGACCTGAGCTCAAATTAAGAGTTGACCACCTGACTGACTGAGCCACCCAGGTGCCCCTTGCCAGCTTGTTAACTACCTATGTAAACAATATCCTCCCTTGAATTTCCTCACTTAAATACAAGTACTAGTTTTTACTTCTCTGGTTGGGAACCAATTAATACACTGTTTAAATCAGAAGTAAAGAGGTGATCATTATTGAAATATTATACTTTACCACTTAGTTTCATGATGCTTTGCATCTGCCTATGATTTTACTTTCAGTCAAGACTTTTTTCTATACGCTTTTCCCTTTTTTACCCTAGGAAATTGCTAAGTACTGATTTTATTTTCAATATCCTAGAGGGTTATTGTAAGAGAAGAGATGGAGTTGATTGATAAAGCAAAATCCATATTTATAACTGGTGAATTACAGATCAATCTATAAGATGGCAATAGATTCTAATAAGAATTTTTTCCCTCATTTCCTCTTTGCAGAGAGATCCCTGAAAGCACATTATCTTTAATAGGAAATTTTTATTTATTATATTTTAAAGGTTCGGGAGGATGAAGAAGAGTTTTAAGGGAGAATTGAGAAGATGAGATTAGGAAAGGATTTCATGTAGTGAAAGATACATACAGTAAACCTTGCATGGTCTTTTCATATGCAAATGAAGCATCTGCCCTATTTTCAGGGGGTCAGGTTCTTGAGGTTTTTCAGGAATGGGGAAGGTTTTATAGATAAATTCATTCTCTCTCCTGCCTAATCTACCCTTCAGTAGGTAGTAAGTGCAAAGAGAAAACTACAGTGTGGGACTTGTAAAGAGCAGGAGTTGCCAAACTATTACAGCCTATGGGCCAAATCTAGCCCACATCCTGTTCTTATAAATAAAGTTTTATTAGTACATAGCCACACTCATTCATTTGTTTATTGTCTATAGCTGCTTTCTTCATTTGTTTATTGTCTATAGCTGCTTTCATGCTACAAAGGCAGAGTGAAGTAGTTACGACATAGGCAGTGTGGCCTGCAAAACCAAAATGTCCATTTATGAGAAGATACCTTTTCCAACCTTTGCTGTAGAGGACACTGTTTGTTCTTAAGAAGGGCATTTTGGCCTTTTGTCTTTTCAGATAAAATATCCCTGGAGCACCTACTAGTGCCAGATGCTGTCTAGATGCTAGGCAGAATAAAAGCATAGACTAAAAAAGAGTCAATGTACTAAACGCTCCTCACCCAGGCTTCCTCCCATAATACATCCCAGACCATCCCAAGAGCACCCCAGGCTGCTCTAGCCCTTCCTACTCCATAACTCTCCCTTTTTTTCTTCTTTTATTATTTTTAAATTTCCTTATTTAAGAATTGTTGACACACAATGTTACATTAGTTTGAGGTATACAACATAGAGATTTGACATGTTTATACATTATGCTGTATTCATTGGTCACTACCAGGTACCTCGATGGTCTCTCCGCTGGCTTGTCCCTCTGCCTGCTACCGATGTCATTTCCGTCTCTGAGGATCCTCCTTTCCCAAACAGGACGAATTTAAAGACATCTTAGATACTGGGGGAGAAGAAGAAGAAAAAGGAGGAGAAGGAGAAGCAGCATGGGGGTGGGGGGAGGAAGGGGAGGAGAAGGAGGAGAAATAGTGTAGTTACGGAATTCATTAGGTAGTAGAGATGCACTCAAAGACTGTTCCAGAAGATAAAGAATTTGCTTCCAACTAAAGTGCAACCCACACATCAGGGATATGGATTTTACTTTCTTTTCAAACCAGGAAGGCACAAGGCCTCCTAGGCATTGAAAGAAAAAAGGACTGGACACATTATTTTGTGCCGTCAGTTCATCTTATGGGACCTCACTTACTTCCAAAGAAAGTAGGATTTAAAAAAAAAAAAAGATTAAAATTAGGTGAAAACAATTTTGGATTATTATCAATTCATTTGTCCATTTACTCATCCATATTTGAGTGTCCTCTCTTCCGGGCACTGTACTTTGTGGTGGAAGGAGATGATAAACATGGCAGGAAAGAGTCCTGCCCCCAGAAGCTTATATTTTAGTGGGTGGGTATTACACACACCCACACCTCAGCACGCTGGCAGGGAAGTCTGTAAGAATCCAGTGGCGGCTTTAAGGGATCTTCAAAACAAGACACAAGGAGAATGCACAGTAGTGTTGACTCAGGAGAGCTGAAAGGTTGGAAAACATGACAGGATTCAAACAGCCCAGGGTTGTGTTGGGTTGCCCTTTATCAGTTGTCTGACCTTGGGGATGTGACTGAGCACCTCTGTGTCTCAGATGCCTTCTATCTAAAGGGGGGATGATGATGGTATCTAGCATAAGAATGTTGTAGAGGTGAAACAAAGGCTTGTTTGTAAAGTGTTTAGATTGGTGGGTGCCTGACACATAGTAAGTGCCTCGTGGTATTTGGTATTTATTCACAGAAGAAGTAGGCTGACCCTTTGTTCTTACTCTAAAAGTGCCCACATTTTTTTTTTTTAATCTTTTGGGGTATCTCTGATTGGATGAGTGAACAAGTCTGAGAAGAGTGAAATGTTTTGCTCTTTATTTGTATTTTTTTTTTAAAGCCCTTGAGGGTTAGAAAATCAAGCTAGCATGCATGAAGTTATAATTTAATTAGCATGCTGCGCTTTCTTTACTTGATTTCAAATAATTCACTCCATATATGCAGGACTGCTTTTTTCCAAAGTCCCCAAATGCTTTCTTTGAAAATATGCAGTTTTCCATTGAGTCATGAAGAATAGCAAAACCAAATTATAATCATCATTGTCATGTAACATTTACTCAATTTCTATTGCATACTGGTTTTACAAGTCTATCTAACATATTTATTGACTATTTTTATCACTCATAGAAATTCCATGAAGCTAATGTCCGTGTCCTCATTTTTCAAGTGAATAAGCTCAGGTCGGCAGATAGCTAAGATGATACATGGAGGAATGAGACAGAGTAAGAACTTGTTCCCTGTTGACTCCAAACTCCGTGGTCTTTCCTCCCTGTTATGTGATGTGGTCTCAGGGCACATGAACCTGTAAGTAAACATTTAAAATACTTAACGTGTTCTTTTAATAATAGGGTGTTAGCAAGTCAAATTATATTTTTTCTATCATTTATCGGTCATAAAAGCATCACATATTTACTAAAGTTTTCAGAAATGAAGGAAACTAGGAGGAATTTGCATATCAACCATAATCCCACCCACTAGAAATATCCATTATTAATATGTTTTATATATTCTTTTAAGATTTTTGCTGTCTTTTTTTTTTAGATTTTTAAAATTTTTTATAAACATATAATGTATTTTTATCCTCACTACAGGTCTGTGAATTGCCAGGTTTATACACTTCACAGCACTCACCAAAGCACATACCCTCCCCAATGTCCATAACCCCACCCCCCTTCTCCCAACCCCCCTCCCCCCAGCAACCCTCAGTTTGTTTTGTGAGATTAAGAGTCACTTATGGTTTGTCTCCCTCCCAATCCCATCCTGTTTCATTTATATTCACACAGATATGCATTCCTACATAGCTGCTTACTATATCTTAATTCAGATATTTTATTAAACATGTCATCAAGTTTATGTGCCATTTTTTATTTAAAAAATATTATTTTCATGTCTGCATCATGTATTTTTTTAAGACTTTATTTATTTATGTATTTGTCACAGAGAGAGAGAGAAATTGAGCACAAGCAGGCTGAGGCAGAGAGAGAAGCAGGCTCCTCGCTGAGCAAGGAGCCCAATGTGGGACTTGATCCCAGCACCCTGGGATCATGATGCAAGCCGAAGGCAGTGGTCTAACCAACTGAGCCACCCAGACATCCCAAGCATCTTTATGTCTATAGCACAATAACATTTAACCAGATATTTTGAATGCTTTCATATTAATGAAATTAAATATATTTTATATTTATTATAAAATTCTGAATAATTTTATAATACAATGTTGATACTTTTTCTTTAAAGATTTTATTTATTTATTTGACAGAGAGATACAGCAAGAGTGGGAACACAAGCAGAGGGACTAGGAGGGGGAAAGCAGGCTTCCTGCTGAGCAGGGAGCCCGATGTGGGGCTCAATCCCAGGACGCTGGGATCATGACCTGAGCCGAAGGCAGTCGCTTAAAGACCGAGCCACCCAGGTGCCCCGATGCTGATACATTTTTGATCCTCTGATTATTTAGAAGGTAAATTCCTGTAAGTAGAATGGCTGGGTTGAAGCGTTAAATTATTTTAAGACTACTGATTGTATATAGACAAATCATCTTCCAGAAAGACCACAATTCCATGCTAATTCATCTAGTGCCCTATTTGGATATAGCAACATTTATATAGTTTCCCCACATTAGTCACCAGGAATTTTATTAATTTTCAGGTTATATTTGGAACTGGACTGAACTATACAAAATTTTTTAAGACATAATGCTACCCCCTTCTATATATGTATAATCCAAGATAAAATTATTCAAATTATCATACCTTTACTCAGTTGATATTTGTTGAGTGCCCATCATTTTCAAAGAGAAAACTGAGAAGGCTAAATATTAAAGGTAAAAAAAAGTTTCGTGGGTTTCTGCCTCTGTGTGGGGGGGTGGGTAGGGGGAGAGGTGCTAATGTGGAGCATTTCCACAAATTTCCTTGAATCTTCTAAAATCTATGGATATGACAAGAATTCCTAGTATAAGAGGATCTCTAGCAGTATGGTGGTAGCCAAAGTTTTCTGGGGGAAAAATAATCTAATTCCTAAAATATAGAAATTCATTTCAAAGCAACATCTCACAGTTCTATTCTTCATTACGTTACTACTTATACCAAGGAAACAGATAACTGAGTTCTGAACTGTGTCGCCCTGATACCCTAGTCAGAGCTGAGGGGCTTTTGACTTCGTGACACCGGAAGTAGGCACTGAGAGAAGCAGAGAAGACCAGGGAGTAATTCAGGCAAGCTGGCGGTGAAGCACCAGAGCAAAGTCAAAACAATGGACTTAAGAAGGAAGTGATGAACCTTCTGTGCGCAGAGGCCTTCTTTGGCTTCTTGAAAGTTCCCAACCTCTGTTGTGACTTCTGTAAAGCTCAAGCATATTTGAGGTTTGGTTCTTCTTCTGGGGATATTTTTAAGGTTTTCTTTGGGTTTCTGTGAGACCTAGATTATGGTAAATCTCCATTATTTGGAGAAGGTATTATCTTTCTTATTTGATGCAATCTGAGTAAACCTCTATTTCTTATTATAAAGCTTAAACTAATAAAGCAAAATGAGTTCTGAGGGTTCTGAAATATTAAGCTTTTCCATGCCCTGTGTGCCATCAGGAATCATTAGGAAGACAGAGCTGAGAAAGATACAGGCAAAAATATAGCAACTAAGAATAAAAAAGAGAAAAATATTGATCGTATTCCATAATGGGAACAATCTCCCTGGATGGATAAAAGTCATTTGTAAGACGACCTTTCGATTTAAAAAATTATGAGCATATTAATATTATAGTACATCTTCTAGCCTCTACCTGTTCTAGTGTCTGAGAACCATGTAGAGATTTGATAGCAGAAAAAAAATATATATGCAACTGTAAATCTTTCTGTTTTCTGTAAGCAAAAAGTGGGCTTTATAAATAAAAAGCACTGCAACAGGCAGTGATCCCACTTGAAATTAAGAGAGTAGTTAAGCACCAAAATAATGGTAACAATTGAGAAGAAAATGCCCCCTGCTACAAAATTCTCTGTAATTCAACTTGTATTTATATAAATAATCTTCCCCAACTTTTTTTTGTGCCCAGTCTCTTAATGGCCAAGTTGTCAGTGGGAGGACAATTAATGCTTTATTCATTAAAAAGGTTAGAATAAGAAAGGATCATCCCCCTTGGTGGAAAATGCAAAATAATTTTACTATTGATAGGTTTAAGATCTTCCTCTCCATATCTCTTTGAAATAACTTTGCATATTTCATGAAAGGGTACCTGGGTGGCTCAGTGGGTTGAGCGACTGCCTTTATCTCAGGTCAGGATTCTGGAGTCTTGGGATCGAGTCTCGCATCAGGATCCCTGCTCAGTCAGGAGTCTGCTTCTCCCTCTGATCCTGCCCCACTCTCATGATCGCTCTCTCTTCATTCTTTCACCCAAATAAAAAAATAAAATATTTAAAAAAGAATATTTCACAAAAGACAAATTTTTTTCTGCCAACAAAATTTTTAAGACCTTTAATGATAAATAATCTGAAAAATGTTAGAATCTAGGTACCAAGAGCTTTATATTGAAACACCTAACATAAAAAGTACATGTTAAAAATTAAAATCAAAGGGGACGCCTGAGTGGCTCAGTTGGTTAAGCAGCTGCCTTCGGCTCAGGTCATGATCCCAGCGTCCTGGGATCGAGTCCCACATCGGGCTCCTTGCTCCGCAGGGAGCCTGCTTCTCCCTCTGACTCTGCCTTCCACTCTGTCTGCCTGTGCTCGCTCTCGCTCGCGCTCTCTCTGACAAATAAATAAAATCTTTAAAAAAAAAAAAATTAAAATCAAAGATGATTATTAGAGCAAGACTATTGTTTTTTTCCTTATAAAACCTTTTTATTGTAGAATATTTGTGCATTTTTTATTAACATATAATGTATTATTTGCCCCAGAGATACAGGTCTGTGAATCATCAGGCTTACACATTTCACAACACTCACCATAGCACATACTCTCCCCAGTGTCCATAACCCAGCCACCTTACCCTTATCCCCTCATTTCCAGCAACCCTCAGCCCTCAGTTTGTTTCCTGAGATTAAGAGTCTCTTATGGTTTGTCTCTCTCCTTTTTTTTTTCCTTAAGATTTTATTTATTTATTTGACAGACAGAAATCACAAGTAGGCAGAGAGGCAGGCAGAGAAAGAAGAGGAAGCAGGCTCCCTACCAAGCAGAGACCCCAATGATGGGTTCAATCCCAGGACCCTGAGATAATGACCTGAGCTGAAGGCAGAGGCTTTAACCCACTGAGCCACCCAGGCACCCCTGTCTCTCTCCTGATCACATCTTCTTTCATTTTCCTTTTCTACGCCCCACAACCCCTGCCCTGCCTCTTCATATGAGAGAGATCATATGATAATTGTCTTTCTCTGATGGACTTATTTCACTTAGCATAATAATCTCTAGTTCTATCCACGTCATTGCAAATGGCAAGATTTCATTTCTATTGATGACTGCATAGTATTCTATTGTATATATATATATATACCACATCTTCTTTATCCATTCATCTATTGATGGACATCTAGGTTCTTTCCATAGTTTGACTATTGTGGACATGAGCAAGGCTATTGTTAATCAGAATGCAACTAATTAGAATTATTAATTTAGTAATTACTTTACTGTGATATAAAAATATCAAACACATATACAGACACACACAGGTTAGTGGGTATATATGTATGTATGTACTCTTTGGAGAAGAGTGATAATTGGCTTCATTTATTCCATTTTATGGGTGACTCATTTAATTAAAGAGGCTTGCCTAAAATAATGGCTACCATATTTATTAAAATATAAGGCATACACACATTTAAAAACAAAATAACTGCTTGCCAGCTAAGTGGAAAAGAGATTTTTGGGATGGAGTCATGGCTGCCTAAGTCTCTATGACCATGCAGGGAAACCCATCTATTCACCTACACTGTTAATTTTCCTGGTAGTACCACAATCCATTACACTTTAACTTATTTTTATATTCTCAACTTACCACTAAGATTTCTTTTAAAAATTTCCTTAAGACAACATTTGTAATGAGAAGCTATTGTATATGAAGGAGACATCATGCCCCATGCTGCGAAAAGCCCACCAAGGCAGTAGAAACTGCTTGATCCTTCAGACTAAATCTAAGAAATCTCAAAGACTGTTTTGTGATTGATCCGTGTGTCACAAAAGACTATCACTTAGGCAGAGAACGTCTGTCAAAAGCATCTTGCTGATATTCTAGAAAAGCTACTTAACTTAATTTTTAGAAATACGTAATTCAATCAGAGAAAAATAAATGAAAATAAGAGTTTTGGCAAATAGGAAATAAAAATGAAAGCTTGTTATTGTTTAATTGTACCATCACTTCTAGAGGGACTGAAGAAGTTAGGATCCTAAGTTGGAGGATAAAAACAAAAACAAAAGCAAAAACCAGGTGGTGGGTATTATTGAGGGCACGGATTGCATGGAGCATGGGGTGGGGTGAAAAAATAATGAATACTGTTATGCTGAAAATAAATAAATTTAATTTAAAAATAAATAAGTAAATAAATAAATAGCTATTAAAAACAAAAACAAAAAAACACCCAGCTTTCCCTGAAGAAGCTTTAGAGATCCACGAATGACAAAGCCATCTATGACATTTGTTAGATTGTATGTGTAGAGATGTTTTCGACTTTTAAGTGTCGCTACTGAAATTTAAGTGGTAGCCTATTAAGGAATGCTTACCATCAGTTAGCTCTTTCCTCTACCACTACCTTCCTTCCCCCAAAGCTGTTATTAAATTGATGGTGAATTTTACTTCAAATAGTAATTTAGCATTACAGAAAATAGTTGTTGATAATAAAGATGAAACCAGAAATTCAGGACTCCAAGTTTCAAATCCAGTAACTTGCTGAAGACTTTATCTCTACTGTTTTGTCCTGCTCCTGTCTTTTGCAAAACAAACAAACAAACAAAAAACAAATAAGAAGAAAACCTTATATACTATCTTAAATCTCTGATGAGACATATTATAAGAGACCACTGCTCCCCAACCCCGCCCTCCGCCCCGGATAGTGTTGATACTTTTCTAGGTGAAGTAGTCCCTCTTCTGACACAGATAGCTAGAGTTTGAGAAATCATCAGTCTCAGTCTCTTTCCCTGCTTCCGAAAAGGACTTCATCATCCCAGAATAGATTGTTACCTAAAATAAAAAAAAAAGGAGTGTACAATTCTGTGTGAAAATGAAAGCCAGTGGTTTTCAAATATTAATTTTTGCACCAAAAACATATCATTACTTCTTGGTTTCCCTTTTGTCTTTCACATTGTGTATCTCTCCAGTCTTACACTGTTCAGTATGATAGCCACTAGCCACATGTGGCAAATTGCATTTAATTTAAATGAAAATGAAAATTCAGTTTTTCTGTTGCACAAGCTGCTTTTGAGCTGCTCAATAGTCACATGTGACCAGAAGCCACTGTATTAGAGAGATATAGATTCTTTCTATCACTACAGAAAGTTCTACCGGACGGCTCCGCACTTTAATGAAAATGAAAATCTATTCCAGGATTCTTGGATGCTATTTAAAATGAACATGGAGGAAAACGATCTTGCCTCAGGTTGTAATCAGTAGATGTAGACATTTGCATGTTAAATTTGTAAGGTGAGCTAGTTCTAGAATTTGATAGCTGTAAGGACCCTAGGAGGTGATTTAATAGAGCTCTTCTTATTTTAATGTCATGGAAACTGAGGTGCAGAGAGGTTAAGTGTTTTGTGTAATGTCACTTGGGTTTTGTGACAAAGTTTAATCATTGGTATTGATAGCGACACACATACACAACTTTTGAAATAAGGATATAAAATTAATTCTTGCATGGAAACCAGATGGAGTTCCCATTCAAGCAAGTCCAAAATGTGAATGTGTCCTGACACACCAAATTCAAAGTTCAGTTTGAGAATTTACTGTTTTAATCCAGTCACTCTGACTTCCAGCGTTTGGTCCATTCAATCAAGAATATCTCTAAGTATGCCCTAAAACAGTTTATTTAGCTTTGGCAAAACACTTCACTTTTGTGAGTTGTCCGTTTTGCTCGACATGTAACTGGTTGAAGGTGGAGGTCTAGAGTGAAAGGTAATGAGGGGAGAGACTCAGTTCCAGCCTAGGTATTGCTCCTATACTTGGCTCATTCAGCTGGATCCTGAGCTGTCAGGCAATTTTGCACTAAATCTCACATTGACATTTACCACCATTGTGACTCAGTCCATTTGGTCAACCATAACAAATGGAGTGGGTGGCTTATAAACAACAGAAATTTACTGCTCACAGTTCTGGAGGCTGGAAGTCCAAGATCAAGGTGTAAGCATGGTTGGGTTAGGGCTCTCTTCTCAGTGACAGACTTCTCTTCATGTCCTCATGAGTAAAAAGGCCTAAAGAGTTAATTTTCTGGGATCTCCTTTATAAGACTACTGATTCCATTCATGGGGGCTCCAACTCATGACTCCTATGCCCTCCTTAAGGCCCTAATCACTCAAACCATCACTTCTGGAGGGTAGGATTTTGACATCAATATTTGGTGGAAGGAGGGGAGAAACATAAACATGTAGACCACGGTGGTAACCTGGCACACGGTTAGGTGTATCCGTTATGACCTGCCAGCCCACCCCTTTCTGCAGAAAGTTTCCCTGCCCTTTTTCCTGCTGAGTCAGGGTGCCTATGTCCACTACTTCTCTAACTTCTTCAACCAGGTTACAGGTACATAGGTTGGTGCATCATTGGGTGCCTGATCCAATAGCAGCTGATCCGTGGTGGCCCAATAACATGGGACTTGCAAAGATCATTAGCATGAACTAGGTATCCAGTAGTTTTATATTTGCAACTAAGATGTTAAGAGACAAGGCCAGTTAGTAATGAGGGCAATGGCCATAATTTAGGGTTGCTAAGATGCACAGAGGAATGGTGAATAATTTTGAGATATTTACAAGAAGAAATGATAAAATGTTCAGAAACTAAAAACAGAAAAAATGGGCAGTGGCAGAGGATGGAAGACAGGCATGTAGGAAAAACAGAACCAGACAACCTGCTTTAGAGGAGCCAAAATTTACTCACAGAAGACAGGGTGGCCCTTGAGTGAGTGGCGACAAATTCGGAATGAGGCCCAATTCCAGGCTGTCAGAAATTTGGTTCCCTGATAACTTTTCCTGTTTGAGTCTCCATTAGTGCGTTGGGTCTCTTCAGTTTAATTTCTCCTTTTAGTTTTTATTTTTTAACTTGAGCTAATCTACTGATGTCATGTAATTTGCAACCGAAATGTTCCTATCTAAACTGGGGCTAATATCAATCTCAATAATTTGTTGCAAGGGTTAAAAGGGAAATTAAAGATGGTATTCTTTAAAACTCAGTAATGCTTTTTAAAGATATTTGGGAAAAAACGAAGCTCAATCAAACAGGTCATTTCCCTAAAATTAAAGAAAAATAATTGCTTAGAGTTCAGATAACACTGGGATTTTCTGAAATTTCCTATTAATTTCCCCCAATTTCCAGCATCTATTGCAGTGAGAGATAGTTCCCAGAAGCCATGTGCTACTAGAGAGAGGGCATCAGGAAGCCTGAGTTTTTGATCATTTCTGTACAGAGATTATTGATGCCCACCCGTAAGTGATTCTCCTTTACCTTCTGGACAGACCAACTACTGCATTTTCCAGACCCTTGCACAAGACCACATTGCTGGTTCTGGCAATAGACTTTGAGTAGAATTTACCAATGCCCTTTCTGAGCTGGGGCCATGACTAGCCCTGGCAGCCCATCACCTCTGTTCATCTAGCATGGTGATTCTAAAAGGACACATACTGAGAAGATGCAGTCACAACATGGAAACTGCAAAAATCTGCAAAGTCATGTCTTAGAAGAAAGTCACGTCCTAGAGGATCACACCCTCATGAGCTGCACAAATTGCAACAAAGTTTGTACAAGAAAGAAATATTTTTTGAAGGCTAAGCCACTGAGATGTTGGGGTTTGTATGTTATATAGCGTAGCTTGTCCTGTTCTGATTATGCTAACTCTCAGTGCTTAGGGGAAGAAGTCACTGCTTTTTTCCGAGCTCCAGAATCCTCATGCATACAATAGAAGTTAGACTAGATTGCCTCCCATGACTCTTCTAGGGTGTACTTTCATTCTTTAATTCTTCTCTAAGGCCTGCCCTACTTAATCTTGCAAATTTACTGAGAAGATGCTTTGAAAAGTAACAAGGACCTTACCAATACATTCTTATAAACAAAAGATGTTGCTGTCAAAGCTGACAGCTTCCAAAAGAAATCTTGCTATTTCTGAATTAAGCATTTGGAATGACATCAATTTTAATTTTTAATTTGGCTATGTGCAAGTTTTTATCTTTTTCAGAGGGAAGCTTTGAATAGACTTTTTCGTCTTGTTTTGCCAGTATTTGAAAGCACAGTTTTGAGAATGCAAACCATAAGTGACCTACCAAGTCTGTTAGCTCTTCCCTGCCCCCTCTTTCTTTGCCTTTCTCTGTCACCCAGTTGTGAGCCTTACCTCCGGTGTCCTCGGCTGCTCCTCTGATTCCATAGGTCAACCCCAACCAAAGCTTGTTGGAAAGCAGACGCTGTACAACAGTCTCCTGTTTGATCTTCCTGCCTCCAGGCCTGACCCCTTTAGATCCACCTTCCACACGGTTTCCATGATGGAAAGGCCAGATCTAATGATGCAACTGCTCCTTGCATTGCTCTACATCTCCTGCAGAAGAAAGTCTGAGCTTCTCCCCGTGGCGTCTTACGTACTTAATGTGATGATGTGGGGGATAAAGGAGGCTAATATTTCTTGAGCATCACTGTGTGCTAGACCCACTGTACTTGATGTTTTTATGTATATTATTTATTTATTTATTTTTTAATTTTATTTATTTATTTGACAGACAGAGATCGTAAGTAGGCAGAGAGGCAGGCAGAGAGAGAGAGGAGGAAGCAGGCTCCCTGCTGAGCAGAGAGCCCTATGCGGGACTCGATCCCAGGACCCTGGGATCATGACCTGAGCCGAAGGCAGCGGCTTAACCACTGAGCCACCCAGGCGCCCTATGTATATTATTTAATCCCTTTAAATAGTTTTCTGGAATAGATATAGTTATACCTCTTTTAGGGAAGAAAAAACTGGTTTCAAGATTTGTTTGCTTCCTTAGTGTTAGGGAAGAAATTTTATCAAGATCAATCATTCCTGGGACTATGCACTCATAAACCGTGTAGGACACTTCCTTGACTCTCCTAAACCAAAATGACAAATAAGAATATAGGCATATTTTTGTCTTGTAAGAGGTCCAGTGCATAATCAAAAAGAAGTGGTTTCAGGAAAAGTCTTGCAATTCATTTGAGAAAAGCTAAAGTAGACAGCCAAGTGTCTCAGATGAGCCTGTGAATCCTTAAATCAGTGTTCAGACCTCAGGCAAGTGGCAATGGGAAGTGGTTTGTGCTTTGAAATACTCACTTCCTCAACTATTCATAGGATTCACACTTTGATCTGTCAAAGGATGACACTTTCAGTGCCTCTTTTATAGGCTAAATGCAAGCCTCCAAAAGCCACTAGGGAATAAACATTTTAAATTAGACCTGACAATGTGGCCTTCCAATCAGTTCTTCTCTCTCATGATTATCTCCATTTTGTCTGTATTGAGACAGTTGCTTTTGTAACTATTGGAAAATTTGACTTTGCTTTATCTTTTGTTTTGATTTTTTGTGTTTATTAATAGAAAACAAAACAAATGTACTGCATATATATATTCATATACACGTATATGAATATATATATATTCACATTCATGTATATATACATGAATATATATATATATCAGAACAACAATGATATACATATGATATATATATATATATATATATATATCACAACAACAATAGAAATCATCAGAAGTATCAAGAGGAATGCTTTAGCTTTAACTGGACACCTTTTAAGATTTAAGCAGGACAGCTGAGTTTGTTTGTTTGTTGTTTGTTTGTTTTAAAGATTTTATTTATTTTTTTGACAGACACAGATCACAAGCAAGCAGAGAGGCAGGAGGAGAGAGAGGAGGAAGCAGGCTCCCCATTGAGCAGAGAGCCCTATGCCAGGCTTGATCTCAGGACCCTGGGGATCATGACCTGAGCTGAAGGCAGAGGTTTTAACCCACTGAGCCACCCAGGCGCCCCCAGGACAGCTGAGTTTTGAATTGTGAAGGAAAAAGACTCAAGAATATCCTCCTTCCTGGAAACGTTTCATGAAAAGATGTGCCTGAAGACCAAAGTGTGATTGAGATTCTCTAAGATTGTTAACCCTTGGGGAGGGAAACCCTCCTCTCAACATAACACACATTGTCTGAATCATGCAGTCTATCTTCGTGCATGTTTTCAGAAAGATGTTGTTTCTTAGAGCAGAGGACATATGTGGTTTTCTAGGTTCTCTGCATGGAAAAGGAAGAGATTCAAATGCTTGAACCCTCCTTGTCCTAACACCATTCTTTTTATGTACTTAATAATCTTACTCAGAGGAACTGTTTTTCATTTTTACCAACACGGCACTGTTGGCCTGCTGCTTGATTTGCCATGGAGCCAGTAGGCAGAGGCCTCTCTGGGGGAGACTGATTAAGCAGTAGGAATTCGGGGAGCAGGAGGCTGGCTGGGAGAGCTGGTGGAAAGGAGCCTGTGAGAAAGGCTGTGGCAGCAAAGAGCAACTTAGTCTGCCTCTGGTGACAAGCTCTTCAGAGACTCTTCCTCGAGGCTGGGTTTGCAGCTGGGAACATCAATCTCCCTCCTGACTGGGAGCTTATTAGCATTCTGAGTATCGCTTTCAATTAAATTTCTCGAATGCTCATTTAGTTTCTAGTTAATAAGGCAGGATTGGATGTCATGTATGATCCAGCAGGTTGTTTTTAAAGGATAAAAATAAAAGGAGCCCTGGGAAATGTTAAACGGCGGGCCCGGTTCCTCCGCCAACATGGTGCCCAAACCACGAGCCACTGTGGGCCTTGCAAATGGACATGGGTATTTTTAAAGTTACTTTTCCCTAATGGAGGATTTCAAATATTCACTCTTAGGAAAACCAACACATTGTTCCCTGATGGCTTCCCGAATTCAGTCAGCTTTTTTAGTCCAAATTATTCAAGGTTTGTGTAGTAAAGGACTCTTACAAGTAGGGAACAGAGGTAGTTCTAAGGGGGTGCTGTAGATCGGAACTGTTACGCCAAGAACACCTTTTCTTCTGAGGTGATAATGCTAATAATAAAAATAATTGCAGTGAGAGTCATTGAATGTCTTTTATCTCTCTGTCACTGTGGTCAGAGTTCACTTAATTTTCATATAATGCTATGAGGCAGAACTCCCATCCAACATCAGATGGTAAAGCTGAGGCACAGAGCTTGATTTGTCTGTGATCAGGAACTAGTTTGTACTAACAGAGAAATGGCAATCGTACACATGAGACTCAGTCTTCTGGCCGACTTCTCAGTCTTCCCCTTTCACTCTTCTCCATCCTCTTCAAGTCTGAAAACATAGTGTGAAACAGTTTTAGCACTGAACAATCTTTCCAGAGACTTACTGGATGACAGCATACCCAAGAGGAAGGGTGACTGAATGGGAGGCAGCAGAGAGAAGGGTCATGGCGCCCTCATTGTGTCAGAAGAGCTGTGAAGAGAAGATGCAGAAAATCATCACTTTTCCCTCAAGACCACGTGTTTATGCCTTACCTGAACTCCTAACTCAGGGCAGTGGAAGACATCAAGTATCCCCTGAATGCCCTAGGGCTCTGCAGGCAAAACCTAGTCTGAGCTCCAACTCTGCCTTTTTCTAGTTCTGTGAATCCTGGAGAGAGACTCTATTTGAGCCTGGGCTGTTTTCAAAGGCACGTCTCCCTCATCGGGTTAGAAACCTTGACCCTTGGACACAGGGGCAGGAACGTGAAGCAGCCTTGGTTAGTTGCAGCACTGCGGAGGTGGTGTTTGCCCTCCTGTGAGCCAGGCCTGTCCAGAGAAGTCCACTGTATTTGGAAAGAGTCTCAGCTTTGCCACTAAATACACACGACCTTGACTCAGCATTTGACCTTTCTCTATGAGACAAAATCATGGTTCTAATTGTTTATTATTCCACTTGGGGGAAGATAAACTGACAGCTTTCCATTCACTATTTTCGGGTCCTATAAAGTATCAGATATGGGGATGCGAAGTGTTTTGAGGAAAAATCTCTGTTAGGTGGTTACAAATAGCTACAAACACAAATAGCTAAAAACACAAAGATACTTTTTTAAATGAGTTTTACAAAGACTGTGCACTGGGGCGTGATGCCTCTTCTGAAATAGTCTTTGAAAACCAACCCACTCATGAGAAACTTTGTAATCTTTGGTATATTTTTTGGCACATAACTCCAGACCGGTAAAGAGAGGGAGGTTTCACTGGGACAGAGTTTATAAAAGGCTGAGGGGCTGTGATTATAGCACAAGGGCTTTGCAGAGAAATGTGTAAACAGGAGACAATAGTGGCATTTGAAGTAAGAGGCCCAAGAGAGAAAACGAATTCATGAAGAAAGGATGTTAAAATAAATACTTCCTGAGTACCTAATGCATTCAACAAAAAGCCAAACTTTAAAATATACATTTTCAATTGAAAATCAGAAGGTGGCAGTACCGCTTACTGAATAGATACAGATGACAGCTCCAAGGAAACCTGCAGAGAGAATAAGCCATTTTGTAGGTTATGAGCAAAAGCTAGAAGTTTGTCACTAAAAAATGAAATGATTCTCCGTAAAATGCACCCCTAAAATGTCTGAGTGTCTTTGTGGCTTGGGCATACTAACCCAATTATGGATGGCTTTCCCCTCCAGAATGCAGTGAGGCTTATCAGAACTAGGAGTGGGGCTCTGGCCCCTGTCTGACCTTTGGCCAAATTTCTTTCCATGAGAACTAAAGAGTAAAATCCCACAGTGGGGTTGGTCCCCAGAATGACAGCACCAGAGCCACCTGGACATTTGTCAGAAACACTAGTTCCAGCCTTACTGGCCAGAAGTTATAGGTGAAGGTCAAGAAATGTGGGTATCCCACACTTTCCAGGTGATTGTGGTGCACACTCATCTTTGAGAACCAGAGAGACAGGTGTTGAGACAACTGTTGCTATCCACACTTGAAAATGTGGGGCAAATCTTCCCTGTAGGAGGCTTTACCAATTCTCTCTGGTCTTCTTTATAGCTTAAAGCTATATATGTTCTTGAAGAGCCAGGCTGGGCAAAGAAGAGTAACATGAAAGAAAGCAACCCCTTAAAAATGGACAGAACAATCCGTGTGAAATGGAGGACAAAAGTAGTTTCCTTTTTTCCCTCACATCATTTGAATTTCTGCCTACTTGCCAATAGCACAGAAATCTTCAGGAAAATAGCTTTATAATAAGGCAATTTTCTTTTTCAGAAAGGTTTACAACTTACACAATGAGAAAGAAAGCTTTGAAAATGATTTTTAATTGTTCTCAGATAGAATAAATGCATAATAAAAATATAATGCAAGCTGACTGCTCCATCAGGAAAAGAAAGAAATGAGACAAATGCTGGAGGTGAAAAGTCAATCACAGTTAAAAAGCATAAAGACTCTTGGAAGAAGTAATTTTACCACTTTAATGGACATTGACTGAAGTCTAGTCCAGAAACAAATCCGTTTTATTAATTAATTGTGTGGTTTTACAGTGGAGGGTAGATAATGGGACCATTATTCCATGAAATAAAATAACATAACCACAAAGAGCAAGACCGCAGACAAACACTGACCCCTCTGAGGACCTTGAGGAAAGGGGTCCTTTAGTGTGGCCACACATTTCCAAGATTCCATCTTAATTTAATGGATCTATAAAGTTCATTTTGTCGTGACATCCAGACTTACCAGTCTCTCAGAGTTGATGTCCTTTTCTTTTTTTTTTTTTTAAGATTTTATTTATTTATTTGACAGACAGAGATCACAAATAGGCAGAGAGGCAGGCAGAGAGAGGAAGGGAAGCAGGCTCCCCACTGAGCAGAGAGCCCGATGTGGGGCTTGATCCCAGGATCCTGAGACCATGAACTGAGCCAAAGGCAGAGGTTTAACCCACTGAGCCACTCAGGTGCCCCGATGATGTCCTTTTTTATTTTTTTTAATTTATTTTTATGTTTATTTGTCAGTGTTTTTAAGTAATCTCTATACCCAGCATGGGGCTCGAACTCATAACCTCAAGATCAAGAGCTGCAACTTGTAATGACTGAACCTGCCAGGGGTCCCTTTTTTTCTTTTCTTTTTTAAATTTAGAGATGGTCTCTTTTTAATCAAACCCACAAGGGATTCCTATAAATATTACTTACCATACCTTTTTTTTTTTCATCATTTGCTATGAGCAGCAGAAAGAGCCAGCCAGAGAGTCTGTTCACTGTTGCACACATAGTCTTCTTGGCGAACCTAAGTGGAAAGTCAAATTAAAATTAGAAATGTGCTTGATGAACATAATATTAGATCACAAGAAATTAAAGGGGGGGGGTTTACTATCCTAATGCATCCATCTCTGCTGTGGGGATAGACTTGCCAAAAAAACCTGCTATTTAGGTTAATATGTTGTGACATTATTATCCCTGGACAGTGTGTGTCTTGCCTCTCTCACTGATTTGTCCATATTCTGTCCTAAACAAATCCCCCTGCCCAGATGATATTTTCTTTTTTGAGGTGTGCTAATATCATTTGTTAGGATTTAGTTAAGTGCCATCACATTTCCAAGAATGCCTTGGTCCTGAGAAACATTTTTGTCACAGATTAGCATGACTGTGGTGCTACTCTTCTTCAATTACAGCTGTCATGGTTGAGTGACCCTCAGTGCCAGACCCTGGAATGCCAAAGGGCTTAGTTCTAGACCTTCTGAGTTTACATTCCAACTGAGAAAACAGACCATGTAACAGGAAACTATTGTTCAGTAGCATGGGACACGCAATGAGAAGGGAAGTGGTGGGCAATGGTCCGTAAGAGGGATTGTAGACCTTATTACTGAGGTCAAGCCTTCTTTGAAGAAATTGTCTTTAAGTGGAGTATGAGGCCAGGAAATGGGAGAGAAGGAGAATTCTAGGCAAAGGCAGTGGCAGATAGCAGAGCAAAATCCCAAAAGGAAGGAAGAACACAACAAATTTGATGGATCAGATGAATTACTATGGCTCCACAACAGAGTAGAGGGAATGCGGGAGAGTAAAATGGGGAAGATTATCAGATCTAAGCTGGGGTCAGATCAAAAAAGATTTCATTAATGTTGCTGAGGAGTATGTTATTTCTGTAAATGTGATGGTGAGCCAATTAATGGCTTTTTAGCAGAAGAGTGACTCTATGTAATTTGTGTTCTATAAAGCTCATCTGGCTATAAGATATACTGTGGATTGAAAGGGGGCAATGCTTGAGGGAAGAATACCTTAGTTTTTCTTGTTTTGTTTGTTTTTCTGTATAGTTCTGTATAGGAAAGCTAATTATGATAGCTAACAGTTTACTCTTAGTATATGCCAAGCATTTTACACAAATTCCATTTCATTTTTGTAATAATGTTACAAGGTAGGTTACAGAAATGTCATATCAATATATTAATTGCACAGGTAAGATAAATTTCCTTTAGAAATTCAAAATTTTTTTAATTTTTTTAAAGATTTTATTTATTTATTTGTCAGAGATAGTGAGTACAAGCAGGAAGGGTGGCAGGCAAAGAGAGAAACGTGCTCCCCACTGAGCAAGGAGCCTGATGTAGGGCTGGATCCCAGGACTCAGGGAATCATGACCTGAGCCGAAGGCAGACTCTTAATCAACTGAGCCACCCTGGCATCCCAACGGTTATGAAGTTTAAGTAACTTGCTCAGATCCCACAACCGTGAAGTATTATGGTCAGGATATGGACTCAGTCTGTGTTCTTACACTTTGGACCACTGCCTTCATGCTAGAGGAGAAGATGGTGTGAACTAGATAGAGGCAAAAGGGAAAGCAGAAACCACACACCTGAGAGGCACTAGAATGGGAAAGTCTTGGTTGTTGCTTGAAGATATATTATGGGGTAGAGTAAGGAAGATGGTATGAAATCTTAAAGTTGGCTCACTACAATTTTTGCTCCCAACTTCAGTTGGACACTCTATATCTTGGATAGCTTTATCACTTGTTTTCTGGACCCATCTCTTTTTCTTCACAGTAGATTTCTCCAGTGTTCCCCATTCTTCTGCAGACACTGTTCTATTCCATCTCTCCTCATCATCAATCAGCAGTGGATTCTTACTTTTTTACAATTTTTTTTTTTTACAATTCTTACTTTTTTTGTATCTTTGGCTAAGACTTTTGATGGTGTTCTTATTTTTTTTCCAGGTCCAAATTAATTAACTGGTTCATTATCAAAAGATTTAGAATATCATATGAAAAGCCAGAAATCAGTGAAAAACAAGATCTCTTTATTTCCCACCCATAGTAATATCAAATAACAGCCATTATTTCCAGCCCTGCTTTCTCAGTCTTTTGCTAGAGAGGTTTTGTTCTTTTGTTTCAAATGCCTGAGCTGATAAGAGTTCCAACCTCAGGAGGGGCAGATAGGCAGAAAAGAAGTTCATTCATGGTAGAACACTGCAGATATGACTTGGTCACTCATTTCTCCAGAACTGGCAGGAGACTCTCTAACCCTCTTCTTTATATTTTAAATGTTGTTGGTGATGACATCCACTATTAACTTTTATTTTCTCATTCAGGGCCAGAAAGGCTAGATTTTGCTGACTTCAGATAGAATTATCATAGACTAGCAAATATAATAATTCCAGAAAAGGATTCCATTTCTTCCATTTCCTTCCTCAGAAAGAACTTACATAAATTTTTGAGATAAAATGGAGAAGACCTTGTGATACCACACTTTAGTAACATTGGTTTGTTAAGCCAATTACTTCCCAGAGGCAGGAAGAATTATCCCAGGAAAAAGGGTCTACGAAGGTCTCCGAGAAGATTGTACTTCTGAATTCTTGCTATTATTTGGAGCAGATAGAAATACTAATCTTTGTGGAATGGCATATAGATTACTTTGCTACACCTATCATAACAAGATACCATAGACTTGGTGGCTTAAGCTACACAAATTTATGTTCTCAGGTTTCTGGAGACTGGAAGACCAAGGTCAATGTGTCTGCAGGTCTGGTTTCTTGTGAGACTCCTCTTCTTGGCCAGTAGGTGGCGATCTTCTCCCTGTGTCCTCTGCAGGCCTTCTCTCTGTGCTTGCCCATCCCCGGTTATCTCCTCTTATGAGAGCACCAGTCAGATTGGATAAGCCTCATTTTAGCTTAATTGCCTCTTTAAAGGCCCGGTCTCCGCATAGAGTCACATTCTGAGGTGCTAGGGGCCAGGACATCAACACAGCAATTTTGGGGAGACACAATTCTGTCCACAAAAGGACATCCTTGTATTTACTTTTTACTGTTACCCAAAAGTAATGACAACAAAAGAAAAAGAAGACAAAGAGCACTGGCCCAGAAAAATATAGAACTATTACAATAATAACACCCAATTTTTTTAACGTTTCCCTGCTTGGAGACCAGAAATCTTTCAGTGCTGGCAGAGGGGAGTGAATATTTTCTGCTGGGTTACCGTACTTTTGATTTCCTTAAAATGCATGGATTCAGAAGTTTCAAGAGTCCAGGTAATGTAAAAATCTTTTAAATGGTTTTCTCTCTCCTCTCTGTATTTTAAGATAATAAACAAACTGATTAGTATCCACATTGGTTCCATCCCTCTGCTTATGGGATTTTTTTTTTCTTTTTTAATGTGCAAGCAAATCGGCTTTTCATGAGGGTGACGGAGGATTTTGCTTATAACCAGGCATCACCATCAAAGAAGGAAATATCCTGGCCCTTTCATAAGCTTCCATGGTAACTTCCAAGAAGAACTCTGCAGGCATTTGAGGTGCTGAATAAAAAGTTGAGCTTGTGAGAAGAGCACACAAATCTTGCTCATAAATTTCAGTTTGTTGATTAAGTTTTCCCCCCACTAAGATAGACATGCTTTCTGTCATTGACTAGAGCAATTATTAGGAAACTTCGAACCTTTAAAGGAGAATTTCTCAAGGTTTCACTCTCACATCTACAGTCACCTCCCAAAACCTCTCTAGGTCTTCTAATAGTCATATTTTCTCCCAATTTGGGTTGGAAGATGGATCTCAGGTCCCATGCAAGCCTCCTTCAGGTACTCTCAGGGCTCTACCTTCTTCTATTTCCTCTGAGATTTTGCATTTTCCACTGCCCTGTTCTAGACAATGTCGCATACCTCCTTCTACTGGTTTCCTCCTAAGCTGTGAGCATGTTCATGCCTCCTCCCAATTACATAATATGTTGATAAATCTACTTATATGTTTGGCTACAGTCTAAATTTCTCAAGCACAAAACTTGTCATTTTATCCTGCATCCCTACTGCCTAGCATGGTTCCTAGCTTCCTATTTCTTCTTGGTAGACAGCTGATGAATGAATGAATAAATCAGTTTCCATCCATGCAGGGCAAATCCAGGCAAGGTTTGAATAGTTAGTTGAAGATATTTTAATGATGCCAATTAACTGGGTACTATTTAGAAAAATAACATTAAGTTCAATGTTTGATTTCATGAAAGAGAAAGTTCATTAAAATAAGAAAATTTTAAAGTTAGTTATTTAGATAATGCAATCTCTGATAAGCACCAGTACTGATAATTTGAGTCAAGGTTATTTTCACCTTTATTTCACTTGGACAGAGTCAGGGGCTTAAATTATTTGCAGAAAATGCTCCAACTTTCCATTTCCTTTTGGCTATGTGCTGCATGGTACCAACTGAGAAAGTAAATCCTGAACATTTTAGTGCAATACATCTGTACTTCTGATCACTTAGATTTTTGTCACGGTTTGGAAACAGTCAGGCCATGAGAGACTCTCCCAGAGTTTTCAGGATTATTTTTAACGATAACCCTAGGGTGGATAACTATCTACTGAGTCAATCCTTCGATCAATAAGTGTTTGCTGAGCTCTTGCTAAATGCACAGTAACTGTGTTAAGCATTAGAAAGAACATGGAGACCTGTTTGAATGTATTACAAAATACATGCTGATTAACAAAAGCAATAGATGCGGAATGAACTGGAAGCAGTAGAGAAGAAGTGGTTCTGGTCTTAAGGAATTGTTACAAGCTTAAAATTTTAAAGCAAAGGAGTATTGTTATTTTCTGCTCATAGCAGTGACTAGGATAGGTGCTTATAGTGTGCTAGGTATTAATTGTTACCAACTTATTTAACTCATTTATTGGAACTAAATCAGACAAGTCTCCATTAGGCAGGAAAGATTCACTAAGACTTTGCCCTCACTTGAGCTAAATGGAGGGTCTTCAGCTGTGGCCTGAACCTGCGTCCGATTGAAGGTGTCTCCTCTATCAGTCTGGTCCTGGAAGACATCTTTCAGTTTACTACACATTTTTAAAGCACAAAGCAGTGGTCTGTGAGAAGGCAAACATTTCTGCAGGAGAGAAATCTCACTGACAGATAAACATCCCTCTAGCCTTTCCTAAGCCCTATTTGTAAAGAAAGCTTGATGGAAAGGGAAATCTGTAAGACTTGAAGGAGAAACAGAGAAGCTATAGAATCAATAGGAGGCATCCTTATTCCCATCTCAGGAAACCCAGAGATCCATGCGTTCTTATTTCAGAAGGCTGGCATCCAAGAATGTCACATGGTGACTTGTAATTACCGGAGCCCCAAAGGACAGCACAGGGCAGTGCAAAAAGCATGAGATTGGGAATCAGGTGACATGGGTTATATTCTCAGCCCTGTCAAGGACTAGCTCTGTGACCTTGGGCAAGACACTTCAGCCTGCTTCCTCGGCTATGTGGTACAGATTGTTTTGCCCACCTGACAAAACTTTCCTGAGAATAGAATGAGATAAAATATGTAAAAGCATCTCACACAGTGCTTGGCACATAGTAAGAATTAAAACCGCAATTTATAGCTAAAGACCTCTTTCATGCATAAGTATGCTACCTGCCTGGGTGATTGCAGGAAGGCGAGGAAGCTCTTATCCACAGCTTGCCCTCTCAATGCTATGGTACGCCCCCGTGCACATAGCTTCTCAGCTGGTTGCTGAACTGTCTTAAGAAGTGACAAATGGTTTCACCCCTTGTAGAGAAAATGAAGGCTGGGAAATGATGTGACCATATAGCATGAGGTTAAAAGGGGAACTCGAGCTAGATGTTCTGCTCTAGAATCCTATTCTTCTACTGCTTAGGTGTATGAACATACAGTGGAGTTAGTATTTTGAACCCCAGTTTCCCTATTTGTAAAGTGGAAAAGGACAGAAATGTGGGATAGATCAAGCAAGCCAGACTAAGGTCTAAGGAAAAGGAGAAGGACAGGTAACTGCCTAGACCCTGGCTCTTTCAGTGAATGCTCTGCCCATGAAATACACATGCTTGACTTGACCTCTGATGAGGACGCACAGACTCTCTTCTCCACTTTGAGTCTGTTCTTCCGTATGTGTGAGATGCTCAAGGTGCCTTGTGGAAGCCCAGGAGCCCACCCCTGCAGACCTCACCTATCCTAACCCAAGGCGAGGTTCTTCCAGGGTACCCATCCTTGAAAACACAGCCTCCCCTCCTACCCTTCTCCAGGTTGGCTTCCCTCTTGCCTAGTGTGAGGTTTCACCATCTTAGATTGAATCAGGATAAAAACACCAAAATAACATAATCCTTCATCAACATCTGACAAATGGTTACCATGCTGTAAATGTTTTTGACATGTTTAGAAAATAAACACTAATTAAAATGAAGGAATTTTCACAGGAGAAATTCTTTGGGTGATTTCGGTGTAGGAGTCTTTCTTTCCAAACATCCCTTTCACTACCTTGTCCACCTGTTTCCAAGTCCTTTTGGGAACAAGCCAAGTCATCATTCATTCAATGGATGCAATTGATTAATCATATGAATGACGATTGAAAGTAAAGGTACATCTCTTCTTAAAATTACAACCCAGTAGGTATCTGTAAGTTTTACCTGCCAAGCATTCATTTAAATTCCTCTAGTGACAAGACTTGGGTTGTCTTTTGGTGAACTTCTTCTCTCGTGCATGTGGTCCTATTAAGACGATCTAACTAAGGGCCTTGTGTTCTTGGGATAAGTGATGGAAAGTGCTAGCTCGGACAGAACATCTCTTCCAAAAATATAACCCAAATGGTACTTGATTTTTCATTCATGAATAAATGTTTAGATGTACACCTGTTCTTGCTGCCTAGCTTTTCAGAGACACCACGTTCCTATCATTTCTATGATCAGGTTGTTCAACAGTTCCTCTGGTTCTGCAGGCTACTCCCTGCCTTCTAAGACATTTATGTTTCATTCTAAGGCAAAATGTATTTCTGCTACCTACAGCCAAATAATCCATATGATAAATCTAAGGAAAATATGACATGTCTTGAAAGCATGATGTTAAAGGAAAAGACAGACTATAGCAATGGTCTTGCCATAAATTAATTAGAACCTTTATCAAAGGAGTGAACATGTTGTCTTCCAAAAGTTTCATCTTAGGTCAGTTGTTTAAATGTGGGATCCATTTCCTTCATGGACAGGTTTCTTCAGCATATCCTATATCTGAACTACAGACTTCATGACACTGTAGAATCTGATTATCTTGCACAATTTGAATTTGGGAAATTTGTCCAGAGTTACAAATTGAAAAACTAATTTGCTAAAGAACACATGGGCACAAGGTGCTTAATATATTGTGGCATTTTTATCATTACAATAATCTGTAAAATAATTTAATCTTCATTTTTATGTTAGAAAGAACTTGAAGCTCAAATAGGCAAGAATTATTGAGCTCATAAATAAAGGATTTGGATAAGAATCTAGTTTTCCTAGATTACAAAAGCCTGTACTCCTCTATACCAAAAAAAGCTACTTCCCAGTCATCAGTAACTGCCCCTCCCCCTTGCCCGACCCTAGCACAATAGAGAAGTATTTTGTTATCAGAAGGAATAAGAATAACCTGCATGTTTTTCCATAATTCTCCTGGGAGTCCACAGTTTTTTGGCAGTAGCAAAGGCTGGGAGAGATATACCAAAAGAGAGCAGCACTGGGGCTGAGGCAGTAAGAGAGAGTGTTAAAGGAGAAGGAGTTGTAAAGACTAGAGTGTCTTGCTTAAAATTCCTGGGGAACAGTCTATCCTCCTTCTGTCCCTCATGTTGTCCTATAGGGGCAGGAAGCAAGAAAGGAAAGGAATCTAACCCCTTATTACCTGTTAAATTATATCCCCCAACACCCTGAAAAAAAAATAAAATAAAAAGTTATGTTGAAATCCTAGTTCTCCATAACTGTGAATGAGATCCTTTTGGGAAATAGTCTTCAAAGATACAGTCAAGTTCAAATGAGGTCATTAGGCTGTGCCTAGCATTCTTATGGAGGGAGGAAAGCACCATGTGAAGATGGAGATACATAGGGAAAGATGGTCATGTGAAGACTGAGGTGGGAGTGAGGCTGCCAGAAGTCAAGGGACACCTTGAGACCCCAGGAAGTGGAAGAGGCAAAGAATGACCCTCCCCTAGAGGCTTGACAGAGAGCATGGCTCTGCTAACACATTGATTTGAACATCTATCTACCACAATTCTGAGAAAATTAACTGTTGTTTTCAGCCACCAGGTCTGTGTTCCTAGGAAACTGAAGGCTCACTCCTCAAAAGCATCCCATTGAGACTCTTCCTTATATCTGCTGAAACATTAAGGGAGAGTCTGAGGCATCCACAGCCCAAGGCCAAAAGAAAAAGAAGGAAGAAAGAGATCTAGCCACCATTAAAAGGAAAGATTATTTTAGCCAGAGATGAAGTATCTGGAATCCAACTCACATGGTCCAGTGACATGCAAATCAAGGCAAACGTGATGACTCTCCAAGGGGATTTTTTTTTGAGCTTCTTCCTGTGATCTTTATGCCAAAGCATGATATATAAAATATAGTAAGTTAATAATGCCCCCAAATCTCAGCAGATTTGTGTTTAGAGACATGGCAAAACCCAACATATGTTTATAGACGGCTTCTAGGATCCTTACGAGTGATTTCCCATCCCTCTTCAGGAAGAGAACAATACTATATTACTAGCTTATAGATGAATAGTAAATGACCTTTGTTTTAATATTAAGTGGAATTTGCTTTAATATATAAAACCCCTGAAGATTAGAAAAAAATGGGAAAATTAATTTAACTTGTAAAGTTAATAGGAATAAAGGCAGGTAAGATGGGATTTTTAAATCTTGAAAAAAAAAAGCATAACTATTTTAGTTATAATCAAGGAGAACACTGTAGAACAGGTTGTAACTCTTAACAAAAAGTCTATTCCTTCGGGGTCTTATTTCTGAACAAATGTACCCGATATCAAATCTACCATAATTCTGGCCAAGAAGATGTCATTAAGACATAGGTATAATTATTACAATCTCTGTAAATGAAAAAAGGCAAGATAGATTTCAAATCATGTGAAATGTATATCCTGTAAAAATGTGTTGAGAGATGGTCCAGTGAAGCACCTAAGGCTCTCTAAGGGCTAGTTCCCAAGTCCCCCTGTTGAGTTTGGCTATCAGTTTTACCAAGTAGCCATGTAACCTCTCTGTGCCTGCTTCCTCATCCATAAAATAAACATTACACAGTCAACTTGGCTTGCTCAGCTGTATAATATGTGGTCATAAGGATTAAATGATTTAATACTTACAAATACGTAAACCATGAAGTTTTATAGTGCCATATTGAAGGTGCTTGATGAATATTAGCTTTTGATAATGATGTCTTCTATGAGCAGGGTTGCTGGTCCAGGTCCAGATCTTGTTTCTTGTGGTAATGGGTTCTTTTTCTTGTCCTCATGTGGTTTAAGACTGCAGGTAATATGTATTCGAAGTAAGACACAAAGCTTTAGGTTCTAGATGCAAGAAATGATACCACTGGCTGAGGAGGACCTAAGCTACTTCCTGGGGATGGTGGCATTTGATCTGGTCTTAAATCAGACTGAGATTTATCCAACGTCAGGATCCATAGAGGGATTGGCACAACCAATGCACAGAACAGTGTAAAGATCCTGGCTTGACTCAGTAGTGTAGGATGCCTAAAGATCATTGACTGGATATGCACATAGCTGGAAAGGTCTAATGGGAGTTACCCCTTGCTGAGGAGTTTGAACATTATTTCTGTGAGCAACAGGGAGTCATAGACAATGCCTGAATAAAGAGTGACAAGATTATAGCTTCAATTGTTAAAAAAAAAAAAAAAGAAAAGAAAAGAAAAGAAAAAAAAAGTATATCTAAGTAGACTATACTGAAGCAGAAAGAGAGACCAAATTGGAAGTTTTTTCAACAATCAAATGAGAGACAAAATCAGTGAAAACTGAATTGTAGTTGAACTTGTCATTGGAAGGAGTCATGATTTGCAAAAGGAATGACCTGTCCTAGGACGGTACATGATAATCAGGAAAGGGGCAATTCTAAGCAGGAGCAGGAGACAATGTTAAATAAAGAGAGCTGTTGACACTGGAGAATAAATTTGAAATAGAAGCAGTTATCCAGAGAACGCAGGCTAAGAAAAAATTTTTCTTGTAGGGGAGGGTAGATGAAGTATGACCCACTGGCCAATCGCTGCTTGCTGCCTGTTTCTGTAAAATTATATTGGGGCAGTTACTCTTATTAGTTTGGTTTCTTTTGTTTGTTTGTTTTGCTTTGTTTTGTTTTTAATCTATGGCTGCTTTGGTCCTACAAGGCCAGAGTTGAGTGGCTCAATCATAGAGCTGCAAAACCTAAAATACTCACTTTCTGGGCCTTTACTCAAAACATATTCCTGACTCCTGATCAGGAGTATGATGATATTAAGGTAAATCTCAGAAACTGGATTAGCTCTTGGAAGCACATTGCTATTCTTTTTGGGGGTATATTGGAAATCATTTCTGAAATTTCAAAGACTTTAATTAGAGGCTTGGGAACTAGCATTTTTAAAAGAAACAACACTTGGAAGGAGGATACGTCTGCTTCACAACATCATTTGCTACTTTATTGACAAAAGGCGGCCACTTAAACCTATGTAATGACAGATTTTTTTGCTGCACTAGAAAAAAATAAGAGGATTGCATTATCGGATTATTTTAATTCAGTCATGGAAGTTTTAATCAAACCTGAACTCTGGTCTACGTAGGTGAATTGCATATAGAGCATAAAGACATTAATGGCTTGATGACTGCCCTTCAGGGATTTCTCAATCTCCATAAGCACATGTCCATATATAAAAAAAAAAAAACATGAAAATAGAATAAAGCAATATTCACTGGGCCAAAGGAGAAGTACTGTGAGAGTTAATTTCCATTTCTTGACTTCTTTCCTTTATTCCTTAGAATTAGAGGCAAAAAACAAGTGTTCGTGGCAACTAGAAAATGTTTTGAAAACCAGAACAATTTAAATACAAGTCCTGATATGTGGTTTCTCTTGAAATATGAGAAGAGCTGGCAGCACTGGGCTGGCTGACCTACTGGTTTAGAAGTCCTCTGGACTATGGACTCCGAAAAACAATCTGAGGGGTTTGAAGTGGCGGGGAGGTGGGAGTTTGGGGTAACGGGTGGTGGGTATTATGGAGGGCGTGGATTGCATGGAGCACTGGGAGTGGTGAAAAAATAATGAATACTGTTTTTCTGAAAATAAATAAATTTATTTATTTTTTAAAAATTAAAAAAAAAGAAAAAGAAGTCCTCTGGAGCTGAGTGGTGACTGCCCCTTCATGTGAGAAATGGGCTCTTCTGTTCACACAGTTCCTGTCATTCCTTCCTGTGTCACACTGTGCCAGCTTCATTTATTTATCCAGTAGCCCCCCCACCCCTTACCTGCAGAGGATGTGTTCCAAGACTCCCAGTGGGTGTGTGAAACCACGGATAGGTAGGACATATACTGTTTTTCCCCTCTATATACATACCTAGGCTACAGTTTACTTTATAAATTAGGCACAGAAAGAGATTAACAACAATAATGTAACTGATCAATGGTAACAATATGCTGGAATAATAGTCTTATGAAAGTGGTCTCCCTCTCTTAAAATATTGTACCCTACTCACCCTTCTTGTGATGCTGTGAGGTGATAAAATGCCTAAGTGAAGAGATGGAGTAAAGGGAATAGTGTAGCCTTAGGCTGCTCTCTGCTCCCTGATGATATGCTAGGAGGGTCACCTGCTCCAGACTGTGGTTGGTGGGTGTCAGTGAAAACCCAGAAAGTGAAATTGTGGATAAGGGAGAATTAACATATTAGCCACCAGACTTTTAAAGCACTTGACTTGCAACCCTCAATTTGGAAACACTGTAGGCTTCTTACTGGTGACCAGCAAGAGAGAAGAGAGCCCAGACTATGTGCCTGCTGTCCCTTCCTTGACTACTTTTGTGTCATCTTGCAATTCACTTTCATTTTATTGTTTCTTTATCTGGCCCTTGTTTTCCACCAGCAGGAAATTGACCAAAGAAAATTGGACAACTGCCTCTCTTCCCCACACTCCATTCTTTTCTCTTTCCCTCTCTCATCCTATTTTCTCTGATTCTGATCCTTTACCCAAATGTCTTGTGAAATGCCAATAAAAATAACTATGGTGACACATAGCTCAATAGATGTCCCAGGGGTTCAAAGAGCAGGGTCCTCTTTGGCTTCATCCACTTGGTTCTATTTCTGCTAAGCCAAGTGCATTTAATTCACTCGTTCATTTGCTCTGACCCCATTATCAGTCTTTTCTCCCCCTCCCTTTCTCTGCTCCTAGGGCAGAAAAATCAATATATATTTTAACAATTTTAAAAGGGAATTTAAAAATAAGTCAAAGAAGTGAGGAACTAAGCCCCAAATGGGTTAGTGACCTGCCCATAGCTACAGAATTTAGCCATGAACAATCACTCCTCAGGGGAGAGAAGCCTGCGGCATGGGACTTGATGTGTCTGGAGCCAAGGCTAGTTGCCAGAAAAGAGGAGAAAGGTTTCCAGAGGGCTGTGGAGGGTGGGCTGCAGAATCAGGCTGGAGAAGCTTTCCAGAGCATCTGTCTTCCTCTGTATTTGATGGGCAGAGCCCCGAGGAGCCAAGAGAGCCATTGTGCTTTAGAACGTTAGATAAGGAATCAAAGCAAACTGCTCTAGGGATTTTCTGGGGACAAGATGAAGATGAAAATGGGAATGAGTATCCTATGGAGAAAGGCACAGTTATCCTTCTCCAGCTACCTCGTGCTCCTGCATCATTTAAGCATAAAATGGTTAAAAAGCAAAGCTTTTATGGAGAAAAACAAAGCTTAACCCACCAATGGAACACTATCCCTGAAACAAGGGGACTTCCTAGGCTCCTCACAACATATAGGTATTTATATACATACAAGTGTATGTATTCTCAGTGAGGTTACACTATATATATCACAGAGTTCTGAGTGATTTTCTGTGACACTTGAGAAGAAAGGTTAAGTGAAGAAGGACTATTGCCTCTTTCTCTCAAGGAACCAGAATATAAATAACAGGAATAGAGGGAGGTGGTAAGACTGTCCTTTCTCATCCCCTGTCCTGGGCATTTAGATGTGAGATGCACACTCACAGTATTATTCCTTTAGGATGCATCTTACCTGACAACTTTCCTCTAAGAATAATAAATCGTGTTCTTCACTAGTAAAAAATAAGTCTTTCATCTGTCTTTGTTTTTATCAGTTGTTTATCCTTTGTAAAGGTGGTAAATATGAGATCTTTTATTTAAGGGCTAGAGGAAGGAATCTGAGACACAAATACTGTAGCTTTTGAATGTGAATGTAACAAAGTCACCTACAATGTCCATTTTCCATCATGTAGCTGCATTCAGTTGTGCTGATAGAGAAACATTAGCAAATATTAACACATAGGCAGATATGTAGCATTTTTAAATTAGAAAGTATATGGAACTGCATAAAGCTTATGAATATGTTTTAATAAATAGTTCTAAGGAGAAAATCTGTAAAACCATTGCTAGGTCAAGAAACAGAACATTTTTAGAGGAAGATGGACCTCTTTGTGAGTTTCCATTTATCCTTGTGCAGAAATGCTCTCTTCTCTGCATCATTCTAACTGTGGACCATGAACTTCTGAGCCCGATGTGCTTCTAGTATTGTTCTTGATGACTACAGTCTACCTTAGTTGTTTCACTGTTACCAGAGATATTCCTTCAACTTTGCACTTCTATTACACCTTTGCTAGAGATCCTTTCCCCCCACTCAAACACTAGGTTATTTCTTTTAGCTAATGTATCTCCTTGGAAACTTGTTCTAAACCAGCACCATTCAAATTGTGGCCCATCAGTGAGGAACTATAAACAGTTAGTTACTGGCCTGCTATGAAATTGAGTATAGAATTTGTGAGTAAGCTCTTAAAATATTTATGACATTTTGTCAAAGAAATTTTATGTCTTGAATCTAGTAATAAAAAAAATGGGCCTTGTATTTTGTATGTCATTTTTTCTAGATATTCATTTTTATACTATTTTGTGGAAGTATATATCCATGAAAAATTGGAAGTAAAACAAAATGAAACAAGCAAAAATCTGGCCCCACACCAGGAAGGTTTAGGATGTATTGCTATAAAGAAGCAAAAAGTGCTTGAAGAATACTTTTCAGGTAGTACAGCCTATGAGAAACAGGTATCTTGAGCATCTGAAATTCTCCAGTTAGGATGATGAGAATTTTCTTCTCTGAGCAGAAAACCTTGGCATGCAAACCATGTCTTTTCTGAAGACTCAGTTTCCAGCAAGAACGGACTACTTTATTTTTACCAGTGTCTTCTGTGCCTCATGACTACAAACCCATCAGTAATAGTTAGAAATGACAAGGTTAACAACGATATATAAAGAGAAAGATTCATCCTATCATTGCTTTTCATAGCACAAATATTAAAAATACAAAAACACCAAAAACCAAGGGATTAAGTATACTAAATTATGGTGCATACAATGAATACACATGCCTGATACTCAAAAATGCTTGTGATAAAAGAATCATTTGTCACGGTACTCTAAATAATGTTGTGTTAGGAAAATCATTTCAGGTGCAAAGGAGTATAGTTAGTATGACAGATTTTGGTAAAGAAAACATGTAGAGACACACATACATAAAAAAAAAAATGGTATCAACAATTATCCTTGGGTGGTAGGGTTGTTATTTTTAGGGTTTTTTCCCTCCTTTATGCTTTTCCATGTTTTGTTTCAAATATGCTTTTGAAAAAAAAATGCTTAAAATATATGAATGAAATTGGGTGGGTAGAACAGCTTGGAAAGTTTGTAACAAAAACAAAAATAGCGGGACCATTTGGAAAGATCAAGAGTCAAGTAGGCCAAGACAAAGATGTGATGAAAACAAAGATTGTGGGAGGTTGAGTGGAGAAGAGGAGGGTAATTTGCGCAATGACACCAGAATTTTGGAAGCTGTTCTCAAAAAAAAAAAAAAAAAATAGTAGTTGGGTTCCACTTCAGACCATAGAAATGAATATTTTGGAGGCAGAATGGACACCAATATATATATTTTTAAAAGATTTATTGACTTTATTATTTGAGAGAGAGAGGGCACGCGCGCATGTGCACTATCCACACGCCCGCAGCAGCAGGACAGGGGAGAGAATCCTCAAGCAGATTCTGCGCTGAGGGTCCAGCCCGGTGCAGAACTCCCTCCTAGGACCCCAAGGTCATGACTTGAGCCGAAATGAAGAGTTTGACACTCAGTGACTGAGCCACCCAGGCACCCCAGGAATCAATACTCTTGACACCTCTACAATGGTTCCCAGTATCTGCTAGGTTTCGGAGACATTGTAGATGCCAGTTCTGTTCTACTGAATTGGTCCGTGTTGTCCAACTGGCTGGAAACAGAGGTCACATTACTCCAAAGCACAAGACTAAGAGAAGAAGGGATTTCCCTCTCACAAAAGCATTTGCTCCCCTCAGCGCTGGTGGCATAAGGCTGTGGATGATTTGTGTGTAATTACAAGTTTTGGAAGCACCAGTTGAAATAATCTAAGCATTCTGAATATTAAAAGCTAATTCTTTAATGAGATAAAGCTATGATCTGGAAGTTGAATGGAGTGATTGCTTTGGGATATACAGAACTGCATCTAAGTCAATCCTCTTGAAAATGTTAATTAGCACCAAACAAAGAACAATGGAAGACGTTTGCATTCTTCCTTGGAGACCAAGATTGGGACAAGTCATTTTGCATGTGAGCAGAATGTGGAAATGGCAAAGAGATTTAAATAACAAATTTTAATAGGTTTCATCCCACTGGGAGAGACACTTTTGACTGTCTGTGACCTATACCAATTATCATGATTCTCCCCACTGGCTGACCATAATTTTAATAACTAATCAAACTCAGCCTGCAGGTTCTGTGAAATGCCAAATTTGTACAAGCACCTTTGCTAGTTACAAAGCTAGTACTTGCTACCTGACCTTTTTACAATTTCTCCAACTACTTATTCACACTCCAGTCACCTGTTTAAATGCTCAGTGTTGATTTGGTCCTTATTGATCCCAGGCCGCTACCTGTTTGGGCTGAGAAATGACCTTCTGTGGACATCTAGGGGGGCCTGCCCTGCTGTGAGAAGAATTCCAAAAGAAGCTTGGTTGGAAATTTAATGCAGATCTACAAAGGTGGCCTGTGCAGTTTCCTGTAGTGGAATGAGGTACAGTAGCCCCTGACAGTTGTCTAGGCCCAAGTGAGTTACACAGGGGAGGGGCATTAACGAATGGAATTAGCCTGAGGTCACAAGAACATCCAGACTGAAACAGGCACCTCAGAATTTTCAGTTTCCACACAGCCACCTCTCTCCGCATTTTCATGCATTTCCTCACTGCTTAGATAGTAACTTACCTGTTTGTAGCTTGGGATAAAAACCTCATTAGAATCCCGTTCACTGGGGCGCCTGGGTGGCTCAGTGGGTTAAGCCGCTGCCTTCGGCTCAGGTCATGATCTCAGGGTCCTGGGATCAAGTCCCACATCGGGCTCTCTGCTCAACAGGGAGCCTGCTTCCTCCTCTCTCTCTATGCCTGCCTCTCTGCCTACTTGTGATCTCTCTGTCAAATAAATAAATATAATCTTTAAAAAAAAAAAAAAAAAAAAGAATCCCGTTCACTGCTCTGGTTCCTTGATACAGCGTTAGCATCCTTGACTCATGCCAGTGCTTCTAAAACTTTAATGTGCTCACCAGTTACCTGGGGATTTTTGTTAAAATGCAGATTGTGAATAGGTCAAGAGGTCTGGCATGAGGCCTGAGATCTGAATTTCTAAGCTCCCAGGTTATGCTCTTGCTCTTGGGACAGACCACGCAATGAGCCACGAGGCCCCAGCAGGGTCTCTCACACATTAGCGTGCCTTTTAGGCTTGCCCAAACCCCAAAGGTTGGTTCCTGTTCCCAAGTTTGTGATTCATCACTCTGGGGTAGGGCCAGGAACCTGCCTTTCTAATATGTGCCCAGACGATACTACTGGTTGGGGCCCACACTTTGAGACTGCCTTAGACTGTGCCACTCCCAACTGAATTCAGCTGTCCCTTCAAAGAAGGACAGGTTGCTGCCCCTTCCCCGAAAGAAGTGCTCCCCGCTCCTCCTCTGCTGGCAGTGTATCCAGGGATGACAATGAAATGATGATAATCTTACTCTTCAGCTATCTGTAAAATAGAGAGAAAGGGAAAGACTCCCAACCTTTTAGACACCGAAATACTACAGCAATAGAAAAGAACAAGAAAATGAAGCAAAGTGCCGTAAAATCGGGCAACCGCTCTGATCAAAGCTTGGAAGAAAGACCTGATAAATGACATGTCTCTAGACACCATCATTTCCCAGTCTGTACCATCACTGTCTGCTCAGCAGCCATCCTAGACCCACTTGGACCTGATCACAGACTGGGACTGTTGCCTGGAGATGCCCAGACAAGAACGCTGCCGAGCCTGCTGTCTCAGAGCCCAAAGAAACGGCACTCAAGACCCTGTCCATAGCAGTGCTTCTCGTATTCTTGGAGGGTAGGCAAAGCACAGATTGTCTGGGACAGAGCCAAAGAGCTCGTACTTCTGCACAGTTCCCAGGCGCTACTAAAGCTGTTGGTCCCAGACTACGCTTAAAGAGCCGCTGTTTTAAAGAATCAAATTAAAGGACTCCCCTCTATCACTTGCTTCCTTTTTTTCCCTACCAATTCAGAAAAGACAGAAAAGGAAACAATGTTACTTTTGCTGATGAAGCTGATGGTGGTGAAAGTGACATTAAGTCAGCTATGAAGTTGGTGAGGCTGCGCCCCAGAGCTAGAGAGAAGAGTGCACCGATTCACAGGCAGCACTGAACCCCACGCACGTCCCCTTATGAGCACCTGCCTCTAGGAAACTGATGGCATGCAGAAGCAGGGCGGGATGCGTGCTCCCTGCAGGCAGCTAGCTGCTGATGAAAAGGACAAGAAGACGGGGGTGAGCACATTCAGTTCCTTTGGTTAAGCCCATCAATTAGGTGAATCACTCATCACTCCCAAAGAAAGTGTATTTAATGAAGGAATAGAAAGAGACCAGGAATGATGAACAAATGGAAGTCCTTCTGGAAAAAGGAGTGGGTGATTTATTAGTAGTTTCTCCCCTCCTCTCCACAAAAACTAAGTCTCAAGTTTGCCAACCCACTCTCACCTCAGATAGCAAGTTAATGTTCTCCTCCCCACCCTGGGGATTTTAACTAGTCGCTAAATTGAGTTCAGATTTTATGCTTTCTTAGTCTAGTTACTTAATCTTTCTGAGCATCAGTTTTTATATGTATACAATGTATACACCAGAGATAGTAGGATAAATTACCCAAGACTCATGTGAAAGTTAAATAAGATACAACGTTATCTCTAGGAGGGACTCTATAGGGGAATTTTCCTTCTCTTCCTTTCTTCTCCATCCCTTAGCCTTGGGACTGAATACAATGAAATATTTCTTATTATACTTGACCTTGAAGAATTTGTAATCTCAGGGAAAAGGGCACAAATGTGAAGATGTTAGGTATGTGTAGAGAGGGCAAAAAGAGTTTAGTACAAAGACTAAAAAAGTAGTGTGGAATGTCTAGTGGAATGCTTAGAACATAGGTAGTTTCTCAGATCAAGATTTTTTTTTTAAAGATTTTATTTATTTATTTGACAGATAGAGATCACAAGTAGGCAGAGGCAGGCAGAGAGAGAGAGAGGAAGAGGAAGCAGGCTCCCTGCTGAGCAGAGAGCCCGATGTGGGGTTTGATCCCAGGACCCTGGGATCATGATCCAAGCTGAAGGCAGAGGCTTTAACCCACTGAGCCACCCAGGCACCCCTCAGGTCAAGACTTTTTTGAGAAACAATTACAGTTCAGACTGCGAGATGGGGAAGGAAGCTAGAGCAATCCTGTAGCCCTTCAACTAGGGCATCGTGGCTTTGGCTGGAGCCAGGAGGAAAGGCAGGCTGTTAACAGCAGGAGAGGAGAAGGATGTTGTAGGGGTGTTAGAGGGATGAAGAGCAACATGGGCAGAGGCTGAGCCACAGAGCTTCCAGGGCAGAGAGACAGGATGCCAGACCAGTTATTCTGAGCCAATCACTAGACATAGCAGCTCCCCAGGTCGAGTCTTTTATATGCATTGCCTATTCAAGGTACCAGCACAGAGAGCACAAGTAGCAGTAATTTTTCTGCCTTTCATGTGTGATGTTTCGATTGATTTGAACATCAGAACAACCCTCAAAATCTGGAGAGCAAGCGGTCCATTGTCTGCTGGAGCAGAGTTATTTTTCTTTCTTTAAGTCATTGATTCTCAACCTTGGCTGCGCATTCACATCACCTGGGAGCATTAAAAATAGTAGAAATCCCCTGCTCCACCCCAAGCCAATGAAATTCAAATCTCAGAGAGTGGAGCCTAGCATCTGTATTTGTTTTAAAAGTTCCCCAGGTAATTGTGATTTGTAGCCTGGGTTAGAAAAGTCTGTTTGAGGCCAAGGTAGCCTGCTCTGGTGTGCAGAGGTGACATTTCTATCATCGATTTTTCTCAGGAATGATTATGAAACAATTAACAACAATTAACCAGACTCTGAGTATCCTGTGGATAAGAACAACACCTGCATGAGATTATGAAATAAAATAGCAAATGAAAACATGGTTTTCGAATATAAATTGGGGTTTGATTTGCACGCAAAATGAATAGTCTTGCAAACAAAGTGACTGTATTTAGTTAAATTTCATGTTAGTAAAGTGCACAAATTATTTTGCAAAGAAAAAAAGAAAGATTGGGGTAGAATAACAACTCGGTAAAAACATCAAGGTGACTGTTTCAGTTTGGATTAGGTCATTTAATGCAGATTTATCGTTTTTTAATGATCCAGTGGTACTAATGGATTGTTTTGTTGATAAAGTACTAAATTGTTTAAATAAATATATTGGCAAAATATTTTAATTAGCAGGACTGGGAAACAAATATATATTGGTATTCTTTTTTTTTTTCCTCATTCATTCATTCATTCATCCCACAAATATTTACTGAATCCCCTCCTTTGGATACCCAGCACTGAATTAGGAGACAGGTTACACTACTTGTGATTAACATGGATTAGGTTTTTGACCTTTTGGCCTTTACAGTGAAAGAAAGACAGTAAATAAGGAAACAAATGATAGGTTGCATTAAGTGCAGCGAAGAAAACAAGTAAGATTTCCTACGTGGGGAAGACTCTGTGTGTGTGTGTGTGTGTGTGTGTGTGTGTGTGTGTGTGTGTGTTGGGGATGGGGAGTCTCTCCTGAGCTAGAATCTCCAGGTCTTCTCCTCCCTTCTGAGCCCAGACTGCAGGGTGAGCAGTGCCCGTTGTCAGACAAGGGAGCCACAGGCACGGGGAACAGAGGGGGGATTCCGGGTGTCCAAGGCTCTGGAAGGAGTACATGCCACAGTAGAGAGTTGTCACAGCATGTATTCTTTACCATTTCTTTTATTTTCCAACTGGATTCTTACCATCTTTTGTGGGCCATCTTCCCCCTCATAATACCAGTTGAAGTCAATATTTATTGCATATGTGCCCCATGTGGCAGGAGTTAGAATAGGCTCTGAGAACACAAGGAGGGAAGAAAGAAACCTCTGGCGGGAGGAAGAATTGTGACAAGGGAGGCATTACCTACAAGATACAGAGGTGTGTTGGTTCAGGAAAAGGCAAAGGGAGGTGTCTAGCCCTACTTGGGGATCTGAAGAATTAACCAGGAATGCTTCCATGTGAAGGACTTTGTAGATCTTAGAAAATCAGGGTCATGATCCTAGGGTGTTTTGTTGGCAACAGTCAAAGGAAGGGAGAAACACATGCATGTAAATAGGAGGGAAATAAAGTATTTACACCTAGGTGAGAGAATTTCACAACCACCTCAGTTCAGCCCTCCATATTTATCACCTGATAGGGGTTCTTCAAAAACAGCTCCAAGTCAGAACTGATTTCACAGTGGCTCTCAGCTCAGGCTGCCTATGAGAGTGACCCTGAGAACGTCATCAAAGCTCTGGGGTCTGAGTGCCACCTCTGACCATAAATCCAAATTTCGATGGAGTAGGGCCAGGGGATGACAACTGGGAATTGGGAACAAATTTAAGAAAGATTATAAATCACCATCCCTGCCCTCACAGGGCTTCAGTCTTCATAAAATGTCAACCCCAGATGATAAAATGGCAAGAACACAATGTCTGCCTCAAGCTATTCTTTCCTTAACTCCTTCCACCCCCAACTGTCAGATCTTCAGAAAGTTCTAAGCATACTCTTGATATCTTTTTTTCTTCTTTCCTGAAACACCACTGTTGGTTTTTTTTTTTTTCCTAAGAACATTTGACTCATCATTTAAGAATAAGTTCCAGGATTATCTCTTAAGTCAAACATTTATTCACACTTCTAGGAAAAATTAATTGTTCCTTGGCAAAACAGTATGAGGAAAGTTCTGCTGAAGTACTTCTCACATTAGTCATTAAGTGAGTATACATATCAGATTGTGAACGTCTCAAAGGCTTAGTTATATGAGAATGCATAGCACCTGGGGTCTATTGTGTATTGTCTTCAATATACGAAGAAGGGAGAGAGGGAAGAAGGACACAAATAAGGATGAATAAAGTTTGCACAGTGCGGCAGTCAGAAGTGTGCCATTATCAGAGACCTCAGGGGAAAGGGTAAAAACAGGGAAAATAGGTATGCCAGAGGGACTTCTAATTTTATAAGTACTTGCAACATTTTTCACTTATGTTTACATCCCTTTAGCTTTGGAATGCTTTCTTCAGATGAGTTCTTACTAAGGGACCTGACATACAATAGAATTCGATAGTTCTTAAGGTGTGACCCTCAGACCAACAGCATCTTGGAACTTGTTAGAAATGCAAATTTTCACAACCCACCCTAGATCTCCCAAATCAGCAGATCTGAGGATGGGGACACAGCATTCTGCTCTAAAAAGTTTTTTCTAGGTGTTGCTGGGTGGCCAGGCTTGGGAACGGTGGGGTCACTTTGGTTGAAATATGGTTGGTCGATAGCGGATAATCCCCAAACCCTCCTCAGTGCACACACCCACTTAGGTTTTACAGGGGCCCTTCCCACAGAGTCCCAGAGATCTTACAGAATAAAATCTAAGCAGCTGGCCTTGCAGGTTTGGGTCCCTTTCTGTGTTATGCATGGTTCTCAGTGTGGCCTGACTCCAGAGCCATGATGGTTTTCTGCACGTGTCCTTCAAGAGGAGTCATTCCTATTGATTAGCTTTCGATCCAGACCTCTGCCAATTCACACAACCGAGTCTCTGGTAAGTACCAGAACTCTTGCCTGAAATAAATCAGTTAAAGCAGTTGCCACTGTGATCCGTGCAGCCAGTTCGACCTTGCACACTTTCTACCATACAACGCCTTCATAAGATTGTAAACCCTGTGCCTGTCCATCCCCACTTCTGCAAGTGCTGTAGACACAGCATATGCTGAACTGAT